>NC_138185.1:57996372-58533872 GCF_964194105.1 Spermophilus citellus
GCCCAGGGAGTAGGTGTACTGCACCAGCAAACAAAGTACGATATTCTACAACCAGAGCAGCTGCACTGGTTGCCAAGGGTTCAATACAGCCCTTTTCTTTGGTTTCCTTTGTCTGCTTTCACTTCTTCAGAATATATTGAGTGAATAAATGAATAAAGGGATCAAGGAGACTAGTAAAGGGATAGTGAAGCCAAACAGGTAGAAAACAAGGAAAACAATAATAATGGATGTCCCCTATCAATCATCGCACCGACTCACACTGTCTTCTTGGACAACAGATATATAAATAAAATGTCCCACTTTCCCTCATGGTCCCTGTGTTCAACTGTCCCAGAAGAAGCCAATCCCTAGGTCAGCTTGAGGTGATCATATGCTCTTAATCAAGAGCTGGAGCTACAAGACACAGAGATGACAAGAGTTAGATAAAAGTGAGCAATTGCCACTTAACCTTTGCAGGTCATTTTCTAAGTGATGTTATTTATAGCAATTAATTTAATTCTAGGAATTAGGTATTATTATTAACCCCATTTTACAGGTAAGCAAACTGAGGTTTAAAGAAGTTAACTGCCTTTGCCCAAGGTCACTGAGAGGTTAAGCTTCGGAAGAAAGATTGAAACTCAGGCAGGCTGCCACCAGAGTCTGTGCTCTTAACCACGAAGCCATCTAGGACAGAAGAAATGTCTGTGTTGGGAAAGTAGACCCAGCCTCCAAAAGCTCCATGCAAACTGCTGTAATGAGGAACAAAGGAGCCACATTATGAAGGAAGCCTGAGAACGTAGCAGTCCTTGGGGAAATTCAGGACCAAGAGAGGCTGCAGCCTCCCAAGAGAGGACAGAGGGGCCAGCACTCCACTGTCCTGTCTGTGTCAGGTTGAAAAGGAATTAGTCTGTCTCTCAGAGATTTCAGAGACTATTTAAGGGAATTTGTCATCAACTGCTCTCTATGTGAGCCAGCACGACTGAGATGATTTTTGAAGGCCATGCTAGTCCCAGGATTGAACAATGCTAGAAAACAAATTTGCACCCAGCTCTGCAGAACACTGCCTCTAATGGATTCCAACAGAAGCTCCTTTGGAGCTCTGAGCTTTCCTAGGAAATCCCAGAGACCTTCGGATGCTCCCCGAATGCTGTCAGGGCGCCATCTTTCACAGATGGCTTGAAACAACATGAAAGGAAAGAAGAAAGGAGGGAGGGAGGGAAGTGGGAGGAGGGAAGGGGAGAAATGGAGGAAGAAGAAAAGGAAGGAAGAAGGCAGGCAGGCAGGAATCAGAGGGCTTTATTTACCCTGAATTCAGGATATGAAATGAAAACAAAAACCCTTGCAACAAAAGCACATTGCAGCTCTTGGAGGCCTCTGCTGCTAGTTCCTAGGGAGGCCACAAGCTGCTGCTTTACAGCAGTGTCCCCTGCTTAATTAGCATTTTTGGATCCACCACAATTCAGCTGGATGGCCATTTCCTTACAATTGATAGTCGCCTGGAAATGGCTTTCACAGCTGGGCCACAGATCCCTCGCCCAGGGAGCCTGTAATCGAGCTGCTCAGCAGCCTTGTTCAGCCATAATTAATATTTCTGGAACTGCTGCTCAGAGGCCCCTGTAACTGTGCTTCACCAGTGGGGAGCCAGTTGGAAGAGGATTTACTGTTGGATGATGGGTGACCCAGCTGTGCAGACACTAGGCCTAGGTGACAAGAGAGCTCAGAGGCAATCACCCTTTACCACCTATAATAGAGAAAGGAAAACACAGAAAGGAGAGTAGCACATAGACATGCCTTCAGCTCCTGGCTGTGAAGGTCATGGGCCAAGGCAGTTGAAGGGGTGAGGTTAGATGACTGCAGGCATTTTGGCTAAGCTTCCCCCTTTCCTCTCTGTCCATATGCACATGCTAAGTACTAGCCTTTCCCCTGGCAAGTTGGAGATTCCAAATTCAGCCTGGAATAGTGCACAGTGAGAAAGACTTTACAATAGACATTGTTTTAACACTTCTGACTTATAAAGGGTCAGAACAAGAACCAGAGAAGGGAAAGGGCTGAAGCTCAGGTCAGTGAGTGATCAACACATTGGAAGGAGGAGAGTCTCTCAATTTCTAGTCTGTCTCCTTTTCTTTCACCACTGCAGGCTTGGAGAGGGAGGGGGGGAGCTGAATGTATGTGACTGAGCTGTGTAGGGACCTGGGCCTGGGTTTGAATCTTTATCACCTGAGGATGTAAGAACTCTGTGGAAAGGTGAGAATAACACATCAAACATTGGTTTTCTCAAGAAGAAAGACAGACTTGCATACAAATACATGCAAGAGAAGCAGTATCTGTCAATCAATTGTTGGTATTCTTAGGTGGTTGTTACTGTGACTTCCAATGCTTGTAAATGTGTAAGCTCTAATGAGTTATGAAAACTCTAAACTTCAGTCCTGCAAATGTAAAATGAATACAAAAAGCCACCGTCTTCCAAAAACTATGGCAAAGAGCATATGACTGACTCTATGCAAAGCACTTACCATAGTACCTGACTCAGAAAGAACTCTCACTAGATATCTGTTCCTATTTTACTCCTATTAAAATCATTTCCAAATTTCCCTCTGACTCTGATCTGACCATTTGTATCCTTGAACATATTTAAAAACCCCACTGAAAGTTAAAGTCTGACTTCTTTAACTGGACACCTATCAATCTTCTTAATCCAACTCTTCATTTCCTGTAACTTCACTTTTTGGCATTTTTTGTGGATCTCACTTCCCCACCACCTACTCTCCTACTCTCTAACCAGTGTCTGCTTCACCCCAGTGTCTTGCAAACCCATTGCTCTCTCTGAAATTCTTTTCTTCTCTTTCTTCAGTTAAGACCCCCACTGGTTATTAAGTCTAGGCTTCATTGTTGCAAACTTCAGACATGTGGATCTCCACATCTCCTTCCTATGCCGTGCCTCCAAAATATGGCAGTGATAGAGCAGTGAAGCACCAAATGAAAGCCTAGTTATCTAGCAGTCACATACCTAAACCAGGGCTCTATTAGGATAGAAATTAACATTGTCCTTTGGTTCCTGGTCTCTAGCACTCATTACTGCTCAAAAAACATCTACAAGCCAAATCACTCAAATCTGATAATGAGAAGAAAAATGTTGGATACACATTGACCACAAAGCCTGTCACATTTCAAGGACTGGGAAAACATCTATTATATGAGCAAGTAAATATATGAGTTAATAATCATAAGATATTTAATACAGACTAGTGTTTTAACCTTTATTTATATAGTCCTGACATAGCTCTTAATATATATAGCTTGACAGTGCAATGAGAAAAGTGGTCAACTTTTAAAAAGTTTTAGCTCTTGGCTCAACAATGTCACAGTGAAAAGTTTAGTGAAACCTTGAATTGCCAAATTATGGTTGAGTTAAATGAGTTTAAGGAGAGAACCAATTAATGTGATACTTCATAGAGAGTAAAAAAAAAAAAATAAGGAAGTTTTACCTTTAAAAGTTTTTGGGTGACAGCTATCCTCATTTAAAGCCATGCTGGGAGTTGATTAATCCTATGGGTGCCAGAGACTCACTAGAAAACTGGTTTCCCTCTTCATGGATACACAATTTAAATTTCCCAGACTCCCATGAGGTGAAGTTGAGACCATGTGACAGAGCTCTGACCAATGAAGTATGAGCAAAGGTGATGTTCCCCACTTCCTGCCCTCATGTCAAACTATTGAATATCTTCCATAATAAACTTCCTCTCCCTAGGAAGCTATGAGCTGGCAATAGAAAAATTACAGAATTGGAGGAGCTTTTGGTCTCTGAATAGCTATATGGAGAAGATTACCGTTTACCACCAACCACACTGGACAGTCATATAAGCAAGCCATCATCATTTACCATAGTAATCTATGAAGACTTCAGATTTTGTTTAGTCCTCCTTGGTATGGTATATGTCAATTTGAACTCGACAGCCATCAAATAAATCTCTTCAATTTTATCACAATGGCTTAGGAATAAGTTGGTGGAGAAAGGCTACAACTGGCTGGAAATGCATGTTAGCAATGTATTTTGTAAAACTTCTCACTGCTATAACTTGGAAGGCAAGCCATACTCTTACTATTAAGCTTGTGACTTGGGGGAGAGAAGTTGGAAAGTAGAAACATTAATACCATGTTGTTTGTTACTGGCTGCCTTTGGCAAGGTACTTAATGAAACAGATGAACTCTGGAAAACATTGACTGCATTATAAGCAGTCAGGAAATGGAACAAACCCCAAGTATATGGAGACCTGAAGGGTAAAAAAGTCAACTGTTTCTCAAACCTGAAAAGTAAATGAGGGATTAAGAAAGGTTTGCAGGGACAGATCCAGTGGGATTTCCCACTTGAATAGTGTCTTGGCCTTGACAGACAGATGTTATGAAGGGTGAGTTCTTCCACTTTGAGATAGCCATGGGTAAATTAAGAGAGATGTTTAACTGCTAAGACAAAGAAATAAAACTGACATAAAACACAATTGAGAAAGAACTTTGAGTGTGGCTATTGATGCACAAAACTGATAAGAAGCAAAAACATCAACAGCCTCCTACACTACATTTCCAGAAGAATTTTCTTGCAAAAGAAGCCAGAAGTCTGGCCTGAAATAATTGGAATTTTTTAACAGAGGCTTAAAACAACCTTTGGGTTAAAAGTGAGCTATGAAGTTGTGCTGCCTTCAAGAAGGCAAAACTTCTTCAACACTTGGTTGTAGCTTTAGGAGCAAAAGACAAGGACAAAGTTCCCATAGACTGGAGCAATGGTCACAGAAATTAGAAGAAAAGGGAACACCTTCTATACATCAGAATCAAGCCTCATCAAGAAGGCCCAGAGGGAAGCCCTTTCTCAAATTATGCCCAGTGGGATTTCAGGGATGCTGTGGACTAGTGAAGGCTATGTTGTCCTTTCCTTGCCTCAAGTCTCATGATAGGTATGTGGGGGAGGGAAATAAGTCACTCTTCTTTTTAATTCATATCATGAGACTATGGGGGCTATTTCCAGATCCAATGAAAGGGACTGTGTATCTTGGTCCTCTTATTCTTTGAACAGGAAGTAGAACTGGTTGAGACTGTGGGCTTTCTCTTTCAATGTGAGGCTTAGTGAGATCCGTGTAGGGCAGAGGAGAAAAATGTGTAGATGGAATAAATGCTTAGCAAAAAAAAAAACTATATATATATATATATATATATATATATATATATATAGAGAGAGAGAGAGAGAGAGAGAGAGAGAGAGAGAGAAGGAGGGAGGAAGAGGAAGAAAGAGACAGCACAAAGGAGGATAAATTGAAGACAAAGAAATTGAGTCTTCTGGAATTAACATATGATCCCTAAGAGTTTTCATAATTTCCCAGTGATAGTGTAAGATGGTTTAATTGAAGAGAATGTATGTGATATCTGTGATCCATCATAAAACCATCTGAGTACTTCAAGAGAATCTAACAGTGACATCTGAGCTAGAAGGGTTTACATAAATCACCTAATTATTTCTTTTCCTATAGTTTCATTCATTTGTTTGACAAACATTTGTTGAGCATCTTCTATGCATAAGTGACAGAGTAGCTGTGGATGTACAAGTATCAATCAGATACAGTCTCTGCTATCCACATATAAGCGTCCCATAGCAATTGAAACTGTAGTGGCCATTTCCATACTTCAGGATCACAAAGAACAAACTGTCACCTTACTTTTGAGGGTCCTAGAGAGTCTCAGACAGGTCACTTGCCTTTCCCAAGTTCTAGAAATAGCAAAGGTCAAATCTAAGGTATTAGTAGAAAATAATTGATTCCAATGACATTTGAGCAATAAAATTTTCATAGTGTTTTCATATTTATATGCAGATTTCTCCTCATTTCTGTCTGTAAGAGCATGACCTGCTTGGACTCTCAGACTAGACTGCTAAAGACACAGGTCTAGATGTTGCCATGTTCATGTTTATTTAACACCTGTTTGTCTTACTAGGTATACAAAATGCAAGTGCCATGATCCCTAAACTTAGGATTGCCACAACTTAATGATACATAATTCTTTATATTTTCAATTTTTGTTTATAAAACTAGAACAGGAGTAACCAATCATGGAGATTCAAAGCTAAAAAATAAACACTATTTGATCTTTAAAATTATTGGAAGCCCCCATTCTTCTATCCCTCCAATTAATTACTTCCATTCAATACACGCTATTTGGCTTTTTTTCCTTTCTATTCTAGCTGAGATCCCCCTCAAAATCACTATTTCTCCACTGCCTTTTATCCTCTTACAGCCCCAACCTTCAACTTAAGCCTCCCTACCAAAAGCCAACCTGAGGCCGTGCTACATTTTGTTCTCATTCCTTCCATAGCTATACTCTTTTTTTTTTTTTAAAGAGAGAGTGAGAGAGGAGAGAGAGAGAGAGAGAGAGAGAGAGAGAGAGAGAGAGAGAGAGAGGGAGAGAGAGAGAGAGAATTTTTTTTAATATTTATTTTTTTTTAGTTTTCAGTGGACACAACATCTTTGTTGGTATGTGGTGCTGAGGATCGAACCCGGGCCGCACGCATGCCAGGCGAGTGCGCTACCGCTTGAGCCACATCCCCAGCCCCCATAGCTATACTCTTGAGCTCTGAGAACCACCATTCAGCACCGCCCACCACTTATTGAACTTGGTTTTGATCAGTTACCACTCCCTTCTTCATACTGATCAGGACATGATCAGGACCTTCCCTAATACCATCAGGCTCCTTCACCTCACAGTGATCAATCTTACCTCTTTGTCAATGATTTTCTTCCCTGCCTACAAATGCACATAGCTACCTCCACCCCTATCTCCCCTTGCTCCATCTCAGAGCCAGTCAGAGAGTTCTGGCCCATTCAAAGCCAAACACCCAACTGGTTGCCTTGACCTCCATCCATTTTCTTTCCTCCAGGATTTTGGTCTATTAGAAACTACCTCCCGTCTCTTACTCTTTGTCTTATACTTTCTTAAGCCTCTGGCTTACTACAAACTAAATAAATATATGTTTAAAAATCTCCTTTTGATTTATGTCCCTTTTCACCTGCTATCAAGTTCTCTCCTTTTCTTCTCAATGAATTTCTTTCATGTTCTCTACTTACTCACCTATATGACTCACCAATGCCCTACAATCTGCCTTCTGACACCTAAAGATCTTGCCAAAACCAAAAAGCTACCTTGCTTGTCGTCTGGCCAGTATTCCCAGCTGCTCTGGACACTATTAATCAGCCCTACCTAAGGTCCTTCCTCCTGTGGTTAAATTTTCCATCCTTCTCAGAACCTTATAAACTGCTGATGTATGATGCACCCCTCTTTCCAAGTCAAGACTGGGCCTCCATCTGCACACTGAAATATCTAACCACCAAGTGATTCTACCAGGCTTCTGTCTGGCCACAGTGATTTCAAGGTTAGTGTAGCAAAAACTGCAATCACTATCCTTTCTCCTATACCAGCTTCCACTTTTCTAATCCCAGTGTGAGCTACCCAACGCAGCATACTTTTATGGATCCCTATTTGTGGTGAGTGGTGGATTCCTCCTGATCTCGCTTGCCACTCATGCCTTGAATCTGGAGTCTTGTTTTAAATCCTCATCATTCCTCACATGGATGGGTGCCAGAGTTTTTATGGGCTCTCCTCCAATCTGTCCACCTCAAATTCATCCTTTATATATTCCCACCAGAGTGACAGATCTTAAATGAAAATCTGACTGCAATTCTCCAGTTATGATTTGGCAATGGTTTCTCCTAGGCTACAGGTAAAAGGGCTAAATCCTTCATGTGACACTCAGAACGTTACCTGAGGAAATCCTTCCTACGTCTTCAGCTGTTTGCTGTCATCCCCTTCAAATCCCATGATGCTTTCCTGCCTGAACATCTTTGCCTAAGTTGAGCCTCCCCCTGGAAGAGCTATCTTCCTCCTACCAATTTCTCCACCCCCATAACACCCCCCATCTGTCTCCATTGGTCTGCAAGGTAATATACAGGTATTCTTACAATGGATCATTTAGTCCTTTGCTTCAGTATGCTGTCTACTATAAAACCCCAGATCCTCCATATCCTCCATCCCCCAAAATTTGTTTCTCTGTTCTCTGGTCCTTGTGCATTGCTTTATGGTTTATAAGTACCACAGAGCACTCTTGAAGTATTTGTCTCTCCCCTCATCTGGACCGTAGCCCCATGAGACCAGACATCACTCTGTTTATCTTTGTACCCTTGCCACCCAGCATAATGTCTGAGCATTAAATGTCAGGAGAATGCAACACTTGCAAGATTCTTATAGTTTCTGATGAGGGTAAAAGATGATGCAAAGATGCTCACACAATCTCCTCAGTGTGGAGTCATTTGTTGGGTTTTAAATTCAATCAATGTCCTTCATCATCTATAATATCACTTCTTGATTTGAATCAGCTACATTTCAAGTGTTCAATTGCCACATATCTCTAGTGGCTACTATATTGGAAAACAGAACTCCAAACACAAGGATCATAATATGTCAGGTTATTATGGGGAACAGTACGGAGGAGATACCTGACATGGGAAGTGTCATAAACAGATGCATCAAATGTTGTCAACTATTACTCCCAGCCAACAAAATTAACCCTAGAAGGCAAAGTCCCCTATAGCAATATTTTCTTTGACAATATGTAGGGGACAAATAATTTTTTAGCATTGTTTAAATTAGAGAAAAATAAAATATACAGTTAAAATGTTTACCTGTGTGGTATTTGTCATGTCTGTGAAATAACTCCATAAGAATAACTAGAAAGGCAGATACCACTATCCTGTCTACCGTCCCAGCATCAAGTGAGAAGAGCTGGCTGAGAACAGGAGGGATGTTCAGGACACTGAAGCTCACATGGTATTTATGATCCAGCTTTCAGACCCGATGTGTTTGGCTGTGTGGATTTCTTCCAAGTCTCACTTCCTTTTATGCTAAAGGCATAAGAACATAAAAGCCTCTGAGTAAAATTTAAGCCACATAACAAATGTTTTCTTCCCACAAATCTTGTTTTCCTTGTAGTGAGGAAACGAGGGCTTTAACTCTAACCACAAATTATAACCCAAGGTGGGGAAAATGTCCATGAAGGAAAGTGGAAGATCACAAATAGGTTGGAACAAAGAGGGGCTGGGGGGTGGGTGGAGATTAATCTTCTTAGGATCGTATATCATGAGGGTGTCAGGTGTGAAAGCAAACGAATGGCCTGTGTTTATCTGAGCTAAACCGTGTGGTTCACCCAAACATCCACTCTCCAGAGCGCTTTTTTTACCTGTAATAAATTGGCTAAGTCATCATAGGGCGTTGATAATAAAGTACGTTTAGGTGCCGTGAGAGATTTCTTGCCGGGTTTTAGATGCAACCACCCTCTCCCACTCTCTTTTTTTCTCTCCTTTTTCCTCTCCCTCTTCTTTTTATCACTGCTGATTCGAAAAGCCCTTTGGAAAGATGAAGTAGGTAGAAATCAAAATAAATGGATTCTATTAAAACCGGCAATGCATCAACTGCTTGATAAAGTGATTAATAAACAGCTTAGGATGGTGATTGATTAAACTCTTTAATCAAAGTGCTAAACTGACTTAATATGGAGAGTTTCAACATGTTCAAAGTGTACATTTTCCCTGCCTAAGGTTCACAGTTGTTTATGTAACTTTTCTGAAGTGTATCCCTTAGGTCTAACCTTCAGAGAGCTGGGGCTCTGGAATGTGTAAGGATTATAAAGTATCACAAACTGCATTAGCTGCTGAAATGTGCTCATGAATTATAGGACCTTTCTACTAGGCAACAAGTCATTTTTCAGAATTTTGAACCCCTTCACCGAACAGGTTCTTTGCTTGCATCACGTCATAACTCTTTAAGCCTTAATATATAAAGCAAGACCGTGCAAGTTCTAAAAAGTTCCGATCATTCACATTTCATTCACCCCTTTAAGCAGTGATTGCTTTATTGTGTAAGGTCATGATTTGGATGGTGAAGGAGGAGGATTATTTTTACCCTTAAGGTAGTTTCATGTTCATTAGAAAGGGGTATATTTCATTCAATGCATGTAAGTTTCAAAATCAGGTATCACTGTTGACACGATTAATCATCTGCTTACCAATTTAATAAGCCACTTGACTCCTAAAATTTGTGACAGTGAAACAGACTTCTTCAAAACAGAATCCCCAGAGGCCAAATAAAAACATTTTTGGCATTGGAGTTGGGGAGAAGGGGAGGGAAGAGTGCAGTGACCCTGTGCATTGACGGGAGAAATTCTGTGACCCACAACTGCATCTATGTGAATGTAATTAGGGAATTCTGATAATTCCATACATGTTTCTGTGTGTCATGCACCATGCTTAGGATCACAGGGGTTGCAAAAACAAAAGCAGCAGTGCTTGATTGCAGGAGATTATTATATACTGATGGAGATCATGCAAGATGGACTAAGTATTTGTTTTAATAATTTAGAAAGTAATACTTGCCATGAGGGCTTGACTAAGTCCAAGGACAGTAGGGAGAACTATGAAAGCTTCAAAGGTACTATTGAATTGTTTGGCTTTGAAAGATAAATTGAACTCAGATAGGAAGACAGATGCCTGGTAGTTGGGAACTTAGAAGGTATAAAAATCATTACTCAGAGGCAGTAAAGCATTTTTAGGGTCCACTAAGTAGTTCGGCTTATCTGGAGTACAGGGTTCGCTCAAAGAGAAAAGAGGACACCAGATAGATGAGGGTGGGTAGGAGACATTGTATAAAAATTCCTGAAGTGTCTATTTTAATTTGGTGGGGATTAGGGAGCCATTGAAGGACTTTAAATGAAGGACAGACAATCTCCAGCAGGCTCTTGTTAGCTAAAGCATGATTCTAAAGCTAGAACCCAGTCTACTATTTAGAGACTACACAACAATGGAAAAGTGCTTGAACTAAATGTGCATACTTTTCCTCATTTTAATTGCAGGGAATAACAATGCTTGCTTCCTGAGATTGTTGCAATAGTAAATGAAATCATGCAAAGATCTTAGCATAGTATCAAATATTTAAATATTCAATAGTGATAGCAATTTCCAAAATCGCTATTTCCAACAATACTCCTCTGACTACTAGAACTGCTCTTTAGTAATTTTAAACTAGAAGGAACTAGTAGTTGATGGACTTTAATTTAATTTATTTATTTATATGTGGTGCTGAGAATCAAACCCAGTGCCTCAGACATGCTAGGTAAGCACTCTACCACTGATCCCCAACCCCAGCCCAAACTAGAGGAACTTTTAAACATCATTTGGCAAGGGGAGATACAGGGTAGGAAAATCTGTATGAAGCCTAGTTTTGGAGCCTCTGAGACATATAAAGAGGACTTTCCTTTAGATGTGTTAAAAAACAAATTTATAATAAATCTTGTTTTGCATATTTAATTGGCTCTATTTGTGATTCTAAAATTGGGCAGCAGTCCCAACAAGAATGCTTCAGAATGCCCAGTCCACCCAGTTTATATTTATAAGCCAGAGAAAACGAAATGATGTACCAAAAAAAAAAAAAAGTAGTTACATAGACATCCTAATTGGTTCTGACTTCTGTCCATCTTATTTGAACATGGTTTTCAACAGTTAGTCTCCTGTGATTGGCTGAGACTTAGCTACTTGTTACAAGAATAGGTCATAGTCAGTTTTCCCATCAAGTGAGCTTATAGTTCACTATGGGCTGAGAAACCTTCAGCTAAACTCAAAATGTGTATGAATACAACTTTACCCAAACAATTCAATGAATGTCATGGGACTTAGCATGAGAGATGGAAGAGAAGTTAAGGAATATAGGCAAAATCTTGGGGGGAGTCATGAATGACCCCTAAGTTGTTACTATGTTCTATTTTATATTTGTGGACATGGTACTGTGAGGACAAGCTCCTAGAGATGATGAATTTCACATCACAGAAGACATCCAGTAGAAACTTTCTTGGCCTCAAAAAACAGAGTAGGAATCGCCAGACAATTTTAGGGCAACCAAATTATTTAGAGCAAGTGTTCCAAATCCTGAGAGGAGGAGAGAAGAGAGGTATGAGGAGAAACATCTGAGAGATGTCCATATTGAAGATGTATTAAAGATGCAGAACTACAGTGTAGATGGAGAATCTGCAGTTAGATAGGAATGTCTGAAGGGAGGGAATGCTTTGAGACTGAGAGACAGATTCAAATGCCTAAATGAGTTCTAAAAAAATTCATTGGCCTTCATTCATTTATTCTGCTTTAAAGAGAACTCAGATTCTGTGGCCAGTCGGAATGGGTCTAACTAGGTGCTCTGACTCTTCCCATAGCTCATCAAGTCTTATAATCACCATGGTGCTAGTTATGATAGGGATTAGAAGAAGTCCTTTCCATTGATAAACTGAAGTTTTGATGAAATAAAATAAGACACAAAATAGTGTGGCACTATGTGCTAGCAGCAGAAGTGATATCAGGATGCAGTGGCATATTTGCTGAGGGATTCATTCAATGGATAGGTATGTACTGAGTATTCATCGAGAGACAGCTAAGTGGTCGGCAGTGAGAATACAATGTTGGTGATGAACCTAGTTCCTGTGCTCTGCTTTCGAAGCTTGGAATGCAGCAGGGAAGATAGGCACTGAAAATCAGATAAAAACATGATTATCCAACTAACTACAATGCTAGTGGATTCTACAAAAAAATGGTGCACAGTGCTATGAATGTGTGAGGCAGGGGTCTGAGTCTGTCTTGAGGATACAAGACATTTTCCTGAGGATGAGACATCAATCCTGAGGTTTGAAAGATGTGTTGGGCAATACTAGAGGAAGATAAAGTAAAGGAAAAAAGGTCCTTGTGACAAGAAGTAATCACTCTTGAACAGAAATAAGTTCAATGTGGATGAAGCATGGAAAGAGTAGACAAGAAACTGAAGAGACAGGACCAAGGCAGACAGTTTCTTTAGACTATGAAAAAGATGCAGATTTCAATCTAATAGCAATAGGGAACCTCTGAGATTTTGAATACAATAACATTTTGCTGGACAATGAATAATTAATTAGAAGATTATCATGATTATGTTCTGACAATATTCAAGGCAACAGATGCTGGTTGTTGGAAATACACAAATGTGAGAGAGATTTAGTGAGTCGTGTCAACTGAAAGTATAATCGGGTATGGGGGACAAAAAGTGAAGACAGAAAAACTAATTATCAGATCTCTGGTGTAAGGCAGAAAGTCTCTCCCTGTCCTCCACCTCCAAGTGCCTCCTTACACATTTAGAATAAAATCTAAAAATCTTAATATTAACTTCAACTATCTCTATTTGCTGGTCCCTGACTTCCTCTGCAGCTTCTCATTCACTCACTCTGCACATCAACTACTGGGGCCTTCTTGATGCTGCAGAAGAACATGGATTATGTTTCCATCATTGTTTATTTGCTCCATCCCAAATGGGTTTCCAGCAGTATCTTCCTCCTAATCATTCTCCTCCTTTGTTATTTAAAATTCCATCCTGATCATATCATTTCCATGCTTAAAATCCATCATGAGTGCCCAACTGGCAAGGGAGAAAGTCTATGTCCCTTAATAGAATTTTTCAAAGTTGTCACTAATGAAATCTGATATTGAATAGGATTTAAGGAGTGTCACTAGAGGTTTTGGGGACAAAGAGAGAGATGGCTGGTGTGAATTTCTTCGTATTTTCAATTTTTGCACTAATATTCAGGAAAGTTGGCATGGTATTACAAAATATGTCTATATTTATTTAAATATGAAGACTTTCTTAATTTTATTTGTGGTCAAACACATGTTTTACTTTGATTTTTTTTCACTGTGGTGATCAAAAGACCTGTCAAGAACAATTTTAAGGAGACAAAGTTTATCTTGTGGCTGAGGGTTTCAAAGTCTTAGTCCAAAGACAGCTGGCTCCATTCCTTGGAGCTTGAGGAATCATGGGAGAAGAGTATGGTGGAGGAAAGTGGCTCAGGACATGATCAGAAAGCAGAGAGAGATTAAGCTGGCCAGATACAAAATATATACCCCAAAAGCCAGCTCCTCAATGCTTACCTCCTCTAGCCACACCCTACCTCCCTTCAGTTACCACTCAGTTAATCCCCATCAGGGGATTAAGTCACTGATTGGATTAAGGCTCTCATAATCCAATTGCTTTACCTCTGAAAGTTCTTGCATTCTCTCACATATGAGCTTTTGGGGGACACCTCCTATCTAAACCATAACAATACACATAGCATAGAATTTACCATTTTAACCGTTTTAAAGTGTTCTATTTAGTAGTATTAATTACATTCACATTGTTTGGCTATCATCAATACTATACATCTCCAAGACTCCATTTTAATCTTGCAAAAATTAAACTCTGAACTCATTAAGCAACTCCAAATTCTTTCCTCTCCCCAGATCTTGGAAATCACCATTACTTTCTGTTCCTATAAGTCTGACTACTTTTTTTGTGTCTGGCTAATTTCATTTCTCATGATGTCCTTAAGATTTATCCATGGTGTAATATGTGTCAGAACTTCCTCTTTCTTTAAGGACGGAGAATATTCCGTTTTGTTTATCTATTCATCCTTCCATGACAATTAAGTTGCTTCCCCGTTTTGAATATTGTGAATAATGCTGCAAAAATTTGGGTAAAATACAAATACTCTCAAGTCACAGCTTTCCTTTCTTTCAAGTATTTATCCAAAAGTATAATTGCTGGATCATATGGCAATTATATCAGCACTTTTTTGAGTAACTTTCATAATGTTTTCTATGGCAGCTACACAATTTCACGAATATGTCAGATTTCCAGATTTCTCCACATCCTCACAATACATGTTATTTTCTACTTTGTTTTTTATTTTAGTTTTATAGTAGCCACCCTAATGGATGTGAGGTGGCAACTCATCGTAACTTTGATTTTCAGTTCCCTAATGATAAGTGTTGTTGAGTACTTATGTACTCATGTATATGTGTGGAGACACTTTTACATTATCCATTGAATTGATGCTATTAGAATCACTGGCATACCTTCCATTGAGAAGTGTTACACTGAGCAGATTCAAAGACCTCCAGCTCTGAGGACTAACCTCCTTGATTACATTGAAGTCAGCTCCTTCATAAGACATCATTTTTTTTTCTTGAAATATCCAGTGGGGCATTTTTCTTTCTGCATGTTCTACACTCTGTCACCTACTGCTCTTTGTGTATGGTTTCCTCTGCTAATGATGCCTTTCTCCTTTTTATTTCAATATTATTTTTTATTGATTTTTTAAAAAAAATAAACGGTGCCAGAATGCATTACAATTCTTGTTACACATGTAGAGCACAATTTCTTCAGGACTAATTTTAAATCCTCACCAACCCCATATTAATCCTGTGTAGTTTCCTCAGAGTGATTAGTCACCCTCTCCTCTATTTTCCAGGGAACTGTTTCCATTTTGCTGGTATCATGTTTGAGTAACATCCTCAGGTCATATTTTGGAAGACTGCCTTCCTCAGTTTTTCAACATCAGATGGGGGTCTAGGATCTGCACATGGTTGGGACCCCAGCGGATGTCCACTTTATGAACAGATAGTAATGTTTTTTGCAGGGGGAAAGAGCATGAAGCAAGCAATGGGGTGAGGAGAAAGACAAGTTTCAGGACTGTTAATGTCTGCAGAATTTACATCTTCACAGAAGTAGATAGTTTTGCAAAAGTTTAAGAAAGTGTAGATTGCTGGATATCTGAATTCTTCAGAGGATAGAGAGCACTGACAGGACCTGGCCTCAAATAAGAAGTATTCAATAGCTCAATCAAAGCCCAAGGACTAAAGAGCAGAGGGACTTATGGCTTATAGAACGAGATTACAGCATGCCTCACAGTGCCTTAGAAATGTCAATAAAGCTATAGGATCCATATGCTGATGAAGTGCCAGCGGGAGAGCACCATGGAGCAGGTGGGAGTTGTGTTGGAAAGTGAGAATGATTGTACAGCTCTCCCCCAGTCTCATGCCTCAACACCATCCCTAGGTAACTGAACCCAGTACAAAATCTGTAGGAACTCAGTAACTATTTACAAGACAGGGAAATTCTATTTTTACAGACTTCACTTAAAAATAAAGATGATGGAGAATCAGAAAGAAATTTTCAGAAAACATAAAAATGGCAGAAAAATATCAGAATCTAGAAATGACCACACTGAACAATTATGTGCGATCCTATTGTTTTCCATATAAATGTTTTAGCATGACGGAGACAATTTTCAACAAATATTTTGGTATATTACTGTTTTGAATGAAAAAACTGCATTGTCTTATACTGATAGAAGCTTTCTGGAAGAAACATTTTTAGTGCCTGTGAAAGTCCATATTGATCATAATTTCTTAAGTATTCTTCCATCATTGGACATTTAGATTAATTTCAGGATTGAATGGAAGATATGTGTTCATATTTTGTGTTATTTCCTTAAATCATGTAAAAAGAAGATACTTAATGCCCAGTTTGTATCATTTTGAGGATTATGAGACACATATGAGAATACATAGGAGGCACTTTACTACAACCTGAAATCTGATAATAAACAACATAACCTTGATTCAACAATGAAAGAATAAGAGAAAACTTAGTAATAGGGCTGAAATCAGGAGGCCCAAGTTTATTCTAGCCAATGTAACAACCCTAAATTGTCATGACACTTGCCTGGGTGAATGCATTCTTTACCACAGACATGTTTTTATGTCTCTGTCTTTAAATAGTACAGTGAGGATATTATCATGCTAATTATAAGCACATATGTAGGTGTACATACATGTGCTTCTGATTATACAAAGCTATACTGACAATATTTTAATTTAAATACTGTTAATACCAAAATACAGAACAACATATGCAACATGTTATAAATAATTTGAAAGAACAAACCCAAATGGCAATCAACCAAAGTGCATTCAAAGGAGTATTCCCAACTTAAATAGAGACATCAGTTAATTTAGAAATGTTTATTTAAAAGACCCAACTCAAATAATTCATTTAGTAAATTGTCATTAATTTAAATCATTCATTTTCTTGAAATAATTTTATTTCATAAGACTACCTTTATCAATCCTCTCTCTGAATTTGGATGTATCTGAAAATAGGATATTCTTCAGAGAAATTTTAACCCTTTTATTCACTCATGGTGTGGAGAGCCTCCATTTTTAACTTCCCCAGTTTTCGAGTGTTTCGTCTGTCAGTGTTTTCCTCTATAGCACACCATGGATGGAACACGGAAATGACCCATTAGCAGCTACCATAACAATGATAGGACATTTCCATCAGACAAGGACAATATCTGTTTAATTGAAATTTAACAGCAACTGAAATTGTACAACATCCAAGTGGACCCTTAAAATGCACCAATAATCCCAAATGCTCAGAGGTGAGGTGCCGTTCTGAAAATAAAGAGCCATTCAGAAATTATTTAGCTGAAGGAAGTGCCCTAAGAGGTTTCTGCTTTTAGACTGGGGTTGTCAGAACGGGAATTACCTTTACTGGAAGTAAATCACATTGTTTCCCTCACAGGTGGCTCAATTTAGCTGTTTAATCTGAGAGAAATGACAGATTCAAGAGCAGAGGAAAAACTCTTGGTCCATCAGGTTTGGAGGAGTCTGAAAGGTATTTTATCTCTGTTTCAATGTTTCCGTCTGATAATCAGTTGTATAGACTGTAATTTTAGAGTAATTTGAAGCATAGAAAATAGAAAGTCTCACAAATAGGTGTGTCTTGGAGTGGCATATAGATGGCAGTGCACTAAGGTATTTGTTTAGAAATAATATTTTGTTTTTACTGTCAGGTTTAATAACTTGCCCAAAATATATGTGCACGTATTTTCTCAGACAGTTTTCCAAAGGAGAAGGTCATGCAATTTTCATGACTGGCCACATAATTTACTCTATTTGGTCAAGTCAGGAAAGTAGCTGAGGTAGGGAAAAATAGTTCAGAAAATCATGCATGCTTTAAACTAAGAATGCCTGAAAGTAATGCAAATTTAAGTCTTTATTTTGCTGAACTCTATTACAAATCTGTAAACTGTAAATGCAAATGGAACATACACAATTCAAAAGGAAAAATCAGAACATAACTGTACAGGATTTAATACAGAAATAATCATGATGCTTAATAGAGAACAGTGAATCCATCCCTATGATTAGAAAACATAATAACACACTTATAAAAATATATAATGCCAAAAATTATTATCACCCCCATGGTGATATATTTTTATGGTATAATTTAATTTAAACTAGTGAAATACAAAAATTCATATTGCTTTTAATTGCTGTCTCTTCTTTTGTGACATGAAGTTTAGCAGTTGACATAAAGAAATTTTCTAATGAGGTAAAATGCATATTTTAAAAATATTGAAAATCTTGGAAATGTCTTGAAAAATACTATACTCAAGATTTTTTTTTAAAAAAAGGCAAAAAATAAATAAAATTTTAAGAGGTTATCTATTCACAATGATTTTAATTGATGACATTAAGATTTATCAATATTCTGATGACTTATGATTAAAACTCCAGGTGGAATGTGCTCAGTAACTTTTTGACCTGCATATTCTATTTCCACTAATCATTTTTCATGAGGGTGTGGTAAAAGAATGACCACATCTAGTCACTCGTCCATTTCAGTGCCCATCTATGTTTCTAGACTCCTTGGAAGAAAAAACTGATGTTCAAGTGTGGGTACCTGCTCATCCTCCTCAGGGCCGCACAGTACTCTGTAAAGAGGCAATCCATGGACATTTATGCAAGGCATCACTGATTTTTTTTTTATGAAAGTGGTTCTAGAAAGCTACCACAACCTTCCCCACAGGACCTGTGATAAACTTGGAATGTCTAAAATTTTCTCTGCTACCTGAGGTAGATGTGAGGAACACAAATTGAGATGGTGAAGATAGAGCTGAAGAGGAATGTTGGCTGAAGGGACTGTATCCACTATCTTCTCCTCCATGTGCCTTACGGAGAAGTGCTGCATCTTGTCAACACTGCTCTGGGTACTTGGGAATACAGCAGAAAACAAAAACACCAAAAAGAGGTACAAAGGGAGCTCAAGTGAATTTTTAACTCAATTCAGGGAGACATAAAATCAACCCAGTAAATAAGTAAATTTTAATTTTTTTAGAAGAGTATACTTGATTAAAAGTAAGAGGAATGGGGAAATTCCTTGGTTAGTTTGCAGTTTAGATATTAAGAGCTGAGCATCTGGGGATAGAGGACAGCAAGCCCAAAAAGCCGTGCTACAAGAGTGGGTATGGTGCGTTTAAGGAATAGTAGTTGACTGATTTTACCCTTTAAGTAGTCAGGTTAAAAGACAGAGTCATAGTCCTCTGTGGGACCCCAGTTGTTTCTCAACACAAGCATGGTTATGGATGCTTATCTTTGATAGATACCTGAGTCCTTCCATGATAATCATGTTGTCTGCCCTTCATGCAGACAACATTCGGATACAAAAAGAGCCGGGACTGTTGCAAGCAGAAGATGTATCATCTTAAAATGTGTAAAATTTTCGTGATAGAAATTGAAGGTCTGAACAACCATAAAGGGTTAACTCTAAGATGGAAGGTTGCAGAGAAGTAGTCTTAAAAGGATAAGGAGAATTAAGGATGAAAGATGTAGTTCAGTGTTAGTGCTTATCTAACATACACAAGGCCTGGGAGTCTATCCTCCTACAAAAAAAAAAAAAAAAAAAGGAAACATGTCCAAAGGACAAAGAACAGAGGTGAACTTTCTATAACTCAAGAATCAATGTTTCAGTCAATTTTCTTTTCTTTTTCTTTTTTTTTCTTTTGTCACTGTGACTAAAAGACATGACAAGAACAATTATAAGAGAAAAAGTTTATTGTTTTCAGAAGTCTCAGTTTATAGCCAGCCAGCTCCCTTCCTTGGGGCCCAAGATTGGGTTATATATATATATATATGTATATATATATACACATATATATATATATACATATACATATATATATATATATATCCCCTGCAGTGTTTTAAGATTGATGGAATCTGATTATGTACATTATGTACATTTCTGTACCCATGTTCAAGTAACTACTAATATCTTTTCCCCAAAAAAATCTAATTTTGTCCATTATTGCAGAAGGAGGACGAGGATCATGCTGAACATGATCTTTCCCTACATAACATGGAAATATATCTTGTTAAGTATTATATGTTTAAATAAACATATATCCAGGTATAAAAACCCATGCTTGGATTAGAAACTGGCCACTTATTATGATTCCAGCACAATATGGCCACTTCTCTGGCCCATGACAATTCAGATCTTTACAGTGCCTCCAGTCATGTGCAGCCTGAGGAAACATAAGAGCGATGAAGGAGTTTCTTTCACCTGAAGTTACAGCACTGGGCAGTCCTACAACATAACTAGCTCCAAATCATACTCAAGTGTCAAACAGATCCTCCACTAGGAAAACTGGATACTTTCTTGTGCCTGAATCAAAACTTTGGATTTAGACACAATTCAAAACTCTTAAAAACCCATTTATTTCACCCAAGAACAAGTCTTTCTGCCAGCAACTATACTAACTTACCCAATTCCTGGATTTTCAAATGAAAAATGAACTCTCAATTTGCTTCCTAACCAAATGATAGGGTAACCCAGAGAGGACATTGGATGACCAGTGCATGTTTTTGAAACACTGTTGCCCAGGGGCAACTGCAACCCAAATTCCAGATTCAGTCCTTCAGTCCTTAATTGATTAGCTCTTCTAAAAAGAGAGAGAAGAAAATATTTTTCAGCATGTAAATTCAGAAAAGATAAGAACAATGCAGTGTCAACAGTGAAATGAATAATGTGGATATCCTCCATCTCAGTTCCTTTGCAGCACCTTCAGGAACAGAATTTATTGAAGTTCATGATTATGAGTGAGCTTAAGCAAATGCCTTAAAGGCAGTTCTACCTAAACCAATTCATAAGAGTAACTGCAATGCTTAGGTAGGGGTTTGGAAAACATTTGCTTTTGTGGATTAGTTTCTCCTGAAATAATAATATTATATTCATAAGCACTTTAAAGCTAGCAAAACTTTTTCACAAATGGCTTCTCATTATTGAACATGTGTTAGAAGTGATTGAAAACTTTAAAAAATAATTAAAATTATAAAAAACACCACACATTTTTATTATGCAAAAATACAACCAATTTTTAAAAACTTGAAAATTTCAGGGAAATATATTATAATAACCAATAAGTGGTTTCAGTCTGAATTGTATTCTCCTCTGCTTTGCGTGGGCTTTATGGACAAGTTGCTATAGCTTTGAAATAATTTAATAAGTGAAAACAGAGTAACTTTAACCAACCTGAAAAGATATCCATAACAAGAAAATTGGGGGAAAGGTTTATTTTTTTTTCCCAATGAATAGCCCTGTAAGTGGTTTTTCCATCTACCAATCATAATAATAAACACTTTAAACTCACTTATATTATTTAATCATTATCCTCAGCACACAAGATTATGAGTAAAAATTTCCTTGTTTTATATAAAATGAAACTGAAACAACTTGAGGCCAAAGAACTTAAGATCCTGGATTTAACAAGGGGCAAAAATGTAAATACATCTGGGCAGAAGATTTTCACACTTCATACACAGCCCTCAGCACAGTGGCCACTATTAGCTTCACAAATGAGCCAGCCCACTGATGGGACAAAACAAAGCATGTCCATATATGCCCATGATAGATATATGACCTCATAGCTTCTTCTATACTGTGCTAGGTAAAGTTTAGATGAAGGTATTTCTAAACTACATTTCCCAGATCCCTTTGCTAGCTGACTTCCTGATGAATTCTGACAATAGAAAACACTAAAAGAAAATTGGAATCTTCTCTATGGCTTTCATCAGTTATCTTGGTTGCTTCTGTGTCCTCTCATTTTCTTCCTGTCTGTTTGCCTCCTCTTTCCAACATTTGTAAAGTCAACTTAAATGATCTATAATAAAATATCTTGTATAGTTTTTCTGTGTCTGACCACATTTTGACTAATAGAGTCATGCTACCATACATGAGATTCTCAAAGGAGGTATTCTAGAATTGATTTGGTTGTCCTAGTTGTGATTTAGTTGTGCCATGATCACAGTACACTCTATTTGCATTTCATCTAAGGTTTTGCTTTCTGCAATTTCAGTTACCTACTGTCAACTGAGGTCTGAAAATGTTAAATGGAAACATCCAAAAAATAAAAAAAAATCTATAAATTTGAAATTGTGTGCCATTCTGAGTAACATGGTAAAATCTCATGCCATCCTTTTCTTCCTCATCCAGGATATAAATCAAACCTTTGTTCAGTGTATCCACACGGTATATGCTACCATCTATCCATCACTTAACAGCCATATGAGTTATCACATCATCTGGTGATTTTAAAGTGTGTGGATTCAAGTAACCTTAATTAATAACTCCAAAATGCAAGAGTAGTAATGCTAGAAATTTGGGTATACCTTAGAGAAGTCATAAAGTGCTTCCTTTAAGTGAAAAGGTGAAAGTTCTTCACTTAATAACGAAACAAAAAATTATATGCTGACATTATTAATATATACAATAAAAAATATTCAGTCCCTTTAATCATGAAGGAAAAAGAAATATATGTTGGTTTTGCTACTGTAGCTCAAATAGTGAAAGTTTCAACCACAGTGTAAGATAAGTATTCTTCATCTAATTACACAATCATTGTATCATCTCACATCACCACAAGAAGGATGAGTACAGTATAATAAAATATTTTGAGAGACAATATTTACATAAAATTAACATAAAATATTGAACATTTTAATAATAGTTTTATTTTATTGTTATTATTGATCTCTTACAGTGCCAAATTTATATACTAAATTTATCATAGATAAAATTACATAGGAAAAAAGCAGAATATACATAGGGTTCAATGTTATTCACTGTTTAAGGCATTCCCTGCAGTCTTGGAACATATCCCTTATGGGTAAGTTATTATTGTGCTTAGTTAATTGATATCAGTGTTCTATGTCAAGCAGTGACATCAATGATTTTTTATTGTCTTTGGTTGCATGGAGTGAAGTGCCTTTTAAAGCAAATGGTTTGGAAGACCAAGTAACTGATACTTTTTATCATTACAATAGTAATATTATTTCAATAATTATGTGGTGGGTTGGCTGATGTCAAATACATGTAAGAGTATTCAGAAGGAAAAGTAAAGCCCTGTGCTCTAAGCTACCAGCTCAAGCAGGGCAAGATAAGTAGTTGTGCTATTATTTTTTAAATGGCAACAAAAAATATCCCTTGGAATTCCTTTCCCCATCAGAGTGAAAAAGCAAATGCACAATTGCTAAAATTCACATGGTATGATAGAACTTTTTGGACCTCAGAGACAGTGTAGTATGCATTTAAGTGTGCTAATATATGCCATTTGTTACGCAAACTATAAAGTGGCAGTTTTTAGTGAGGCACAAGAAAAAAGAAGGAACTTCTTCATCCAGTCCACAAAATGAACTGCTTGGTCAATCATCCTTGTAACTCAGAAGATCCTTGCATATTCTTCATATCTGAGGCAAAAAGGCACATTGTACAGAGTGCCCTATACAAGATACACAGTACAAGCTCTTAGGGACTCACTGTTGAAAAAAAAAATGCATGCCCTTTTTGAAAGATAAGTATTATCCTTTTGAGAAACAGCTTCCATAGTTTGCCAGGCTTTGATAGACTCTGGAAGCGTAATCTTGAGATATCAAATGCCTATGCAGCTTGAGATTTCTCACACAAAACTGGTGTTGTGTGGGTCATAAAATCATAAAGTTGAAGGCACAACAGCAGCAATTCTACTATCAACAGAAAACTGTGTAGGAAATATCTGCCTGAGCAGATCTTGAATTCTCATGCCCATAGCTCAGATTCATACCTGTCTCACTGCTTCATCTTACTCAATCCATACCTATGATCACATGAGAAATTTATTATACTGATGAAGAGAATAATTTAGACCAGGCTTACAGCTGTGTCCTGGATAATATGTTTGTACCAACCAGAAATGGCTTTAGTATCACAGGCTCAAACAGGAAATTTTCTGAGGGACAACAATAAAGTCCTCTTGATGAAAAAAACCTTAAACTGTACACTTGAAAGTATAATTTATCTGGATAGAAAAATGGTCAATATGTAAGTATATAATGATTTGTGAACATCAGTGTAACTAAATGATAAAGGTCTAAGAAGGAAATACTGATAACTAGGAGATTCAGGAAAAGACTAGTAGATGAAGCTCCTGGAACAGACACGGAGTTTAGTAATTTTGTCTCATGTGAATGTTCACCATTTGGAATGCATTGCAGAAGATGCTGTTGGTGAAAGCTAACCTTTTTTTCACTGGGAATGCCTTACTCACTCTGGTGATATTCCACCTAATGTTGCTTCTGACCAAGAGAAATATTTGCCAACAACACCAGGAATAGCTGTATTGAATTCATGGACATAGAATTAGTAGACTTCCTCTCACTCAGAAGCAGCTGACCTCATGAAATGGTAGAGTAACCCACTAAGGTTTATATTTTTGATTCCATATAAGATGCAGATGCTGCAGAATCAAGAGATAGATATGAAACTAATTTTCTCTAGGACTCTAAAATAATTCCACTCACAGAAACTTTGCTTCCTTTTGAATTTTGCTGGCTTAGAGATATTCATTCCTTAAAGAAGTATCCTCCCACTGGTGATGTAGTTTCCTTGAATTGGAATTTGAGACTGACACCTGGCCAGTTTGGTTTCCTCATTCCAATGAGACAACAGGCCAAGAAGACAAATCTACTCCCTGAGGTGATTTCTCTGACTTTCAAGTAGAAATTGAGTCCCTGAAGACAGAGGAATATTGTCAGGGAACCAAGAAATTCTCTGGTATTCTTAAAGTAAGTAGAAATGTTAATTATAAACTCAGCAACCAAATAAATTCAGTCACCACTGAAGAGTCATTGTTTCCTGGGGGAAGGAGAATATGAAATGGGAAGAGGAACAA
The DNA here is from genome assembly GCF_964194105.1 of Spermophilus citellus. Lineage (NCBI taxonomy): Eukaryota > Metazoa > Chordata > Mammalia > Rodentia > Sciuridae > Spermophilus > Spermophilus citellus. Next base: position 58,021,322 of record NC_138185.1, read on the forward strand.
TCGTTTCATGAAGACTGACTGCAGCTTTGTGATGAATGACAACAAACTAACTGTAGAAGCTTGGCAGGTCATTCCTGTATATTCATATTATGCATTCATAAGGACCTACTACTTCTTCTCATATTGCTTTTAAGAGCTTTTGTCTCCAACTTTTTATTCAGTTTACAAATTATTCCAGTGGCGAGTTGATAAAGCATTGAAAAAAGAAATAAGTATCTCCCAGATATGAATTCAGTCACTCTTTCCAGGGTGCCATTGACAATAGGGACTTTGAATCTCTGTTGGGGGATGGATGAAAGTATCCACTTTTGTAAGGGAATGTTTTCCTGTTAAACCAAAGTATAAAATTGCTATTGGTACATGACTGTTCCTACAGATGTGGGAAGGCGAGTATAGATTCTGAATGGCCAGTGATGTGATCATGCTAGTTATTGGTCTATTGTCACTCAATTACAAATCTACTCTTCTGTATTGGGCTATGTGCTGTGAGGGTTGACACTGAGCAATTACATTTGGCAGGCTTCTTTGAAACTGACTTTAAGGCTCTGACAACAGAGCTCTAAAAATACAACAGAAAGCAAGGGACAAAGAGGAGGGAGCTAAGAGACTTCCTCCTACTTCTCTTTCTCCTTTCCTCCTTATTCTTCTTCTGTGTTTTGTTAATTTTTCTCTTTTGACTGTTTCCTGTCATCATCCCAACCACTGATGGCAATCGCACATGCACCCCCATAGCAGCATTTGGATCCAGTCTCCAGCTTCCTTTCTTCATCACACCTCATTAGAGGCTGCAGGAGAAGCAGTGCTGTAAACTCTTCCGCCTTGAGCTCCACTTCCCTGGGGGTACTTTCCCAAGCTCTTTGGCGCTGTTATCATTTTTGGTACACCAAGGTGTTACCTTGGGCTGGGGATGTGGCTCAAGCGATAGTGCGCTCGCCTCGCATGCGTGCGGCCCGGGTTCGATCCTCAGCACCACATACCAACAAAGATGTTGTGTCTGCCGAGAACTAAAAAATAAATATTAAAAATTCTCTCTCTCACTCTCTCTCCTCTCTCACTCTCTCTTAAAAAAAAAAAAAAAAAAAAAAAAAGGTGTTACCTTTTTGCTCTTTTGGCCAGTACAGACTACTTTAGTATATTCAATGATGTCTGTTGAAATGTCTACAGTAGTTTTTCTCTTGTTGATCTGACCCTGACTCATAAATAACAAAGTATGTTACTATTTGAAAGTTTTAGAGTATTTATAGAAGTACTAAATGTATTTATAGATTGCACTTTATATGGTTCTTCCTTGTTCTAGGAAGAATTAGTTCATTCATGGTACATGTTTACAGGGAAAAAAAAATTATAGACCCAAATTGGATAGGTGATGAACATTAGAGCACTTAAAGTAATAAAATTTTCTTCTTCCAATAGGAAATACTAGTCAGACACAAATAAAGGATTTTATTGCATGTGCTAGGAAATGTCAGTGGTTTCCAATGTGTCATCTTCAAATTTCTGATGATTTCTGAGATACTTTCAGGAGATTTGTGAGTTTATATCTGCTTTCATAATAATATTAAGATATCATTTGTCATTTTCAGAGTGTTAACATTGGTTCTGATGATGCAAAAGAAATGCACCATAGAACTACTCATGCTGTTACTTAGTAAAAGTCAATAGTACCAGATTGTCCTCTACTGCTTTCACCATTACAAACTCCTTGATGAAAAAAAAAGTCAATTTCACTTAAAAGGGTCTTTGAAAAAACAGAATGAAGGATTAATTTTTTTACACTTTGTCCTGTGAGTGAAGGTATTTATTTTTGAACCAATAGGAAGTATGCATAAGACACCTTTTATGCATATCAATAGTTGTCACTAGAAAAAGGACTGTTTGAATTGTGAGCTTAACTAGTCACTTTTAACCATGGAGCATTATTTTTCAAAGAATCACTGACAGATAAAATGTAGTTACTCAATTTAGGTATTTTGCAGATTATTTCTTAAAATGTAACTGTGTGACCTTACCCCTTCAAGTAAAGTGATAGTTTTTGTTGCCAATAAAAGCTAGAGCTTTCAAGCAAATAGAAGGATTTTGGAAAATTAATATTCACCTTCACAAGCATGATAGCTTTCCCTATCCTACAAAGATCATTGGTATCTGTGGTGATGTTAATAAATGTGACATTTTAAATATTTTATAATAAAATGTGTCAATATGTGTAATACAAACGTACCTTGGTGACTAGTGTATCACAATGACCAATGCATGAGGATATAAAAATTTTATGGAAAAAGCATCTATTCAAAGGGCAAGAGACATCAGATGATTTTGATGTAACTGATATTGTCAATGTTTACTAACAGGATGTAAGATTTTACTTTGCAATCTTTTAAAAAATATCACTTGTCAAGTTTTGGTGTAATATCAAAGAAGAGTGCCCACAATCATCTTAAGGACTATTAAAATGTTTCCCCTTCCAGCTAAATGCCTATGTAAATTCAAATGCTCTTCACATACTTCAACCAGGAATATATCACAACAGATTGATTTCAAGAACAGATATGAAATCTCAGCCATCTCTATTAAGTCAGATATTAAAGAAATTTGTAAAACTTAAGACTCAATACCATTCATTTTATTATTTTTGTTGTTTTTCATATTATATTTTCATATATATATATATATCAACATATTGTGGGTTTCTTACTGATATTTTTACATTACTTAAACATTTTAATTATTTTTGACTTTCTATTGTGATTAATAGTCATAAATATAACCTTACCAAACAAAAGCTCTCTCGAAACCTCATTTTTAAGAGTGATAAGAGGTTATGAAATCAAAAGTTTGAGAGCTACTGGGATGAGTGTTTTTGTTTTCCCATGACAATGTAAATATAAATACTTAAATTGGAGAATGATTCTGAATATCAATTAATGGGAATCATTTATCTTTTATCCCTTGCACATGTAGAAATTATTACTCAATGTGAAGATGGAATGGTATATGACTCAAAGTTTATGAATGATGTAAATCCGACAATTTCCTGACAAGATTTTATTGTTCATTGATATGCGCTTGAATTTGCATGTGGTGTTCTTTCACAAATCCTTTTCCAAGGCTTTTGTTGTATCACTGCAGCTTCTTGGTTCACATATGCTTATACTTCCATGTGTATATCACCATCAGAAACAAGAATTGCACACAACAGCACTGGTTTTAGAGTCCCTGATTTGTCTTTTTTAGTTATTTAAAATTTAAACTGATCACATTATAGACATATTACAATTCACTGTTTAAAAGAGAGATACACAAAAAGAAATTTCCTTCTCAGTATAATGAAGTCAGTTTACAGCCAAGAGTTCAAATAAGTACTTCATCTATCTTTAAAGAAGTTCTACTAATTATTACAATCCTACCAAACTGTGAATTCACCTCTAAAAATAGCCTTTTCAGTGTCTGCATTGGTTAAGATAAAGCAATCCTTGCACATGTATATGTTCAAGGCTAACAAGAAGTGCCATCTGTAGAAGTGGGATATTTTCACACTCCTCTCTATTATACAAAACAATAAACCCTCTCCAGCTGATTTCTCTCATTGTGAAATGCAAATTGCCTATAAAAGTCCTCAGGCTGTGAGAAGACACTTATCAAACAGACATTACACATGCATTCATAGAAGCTATGCAGCCTCAGACTCTATTTTAGATGCAATAAGGACCAGAAAACATAGGTGCGAACCTGTTCTATGTACTTGTAACAATTATGGCCTGAAGAAGCTGTGCTGTTTAAGATATGTAGATTACTTTACTGTTCCCACTAACTTTTGATCTACTACACACCTGTCTCCTACCCAAAGAAGTGAAATCTGCAGAATGGAAGAAAACAAAATGCATTACATCACACAGACTAATCAAAATGATTTATCTAGCATTTACTTGTAAGCTGGATTTTAATGTGACATATTCAATATTATTCATACTTTGCTTGTTCTTCATTTAAGACTGTCAGATTTCCCTTTGTGCTAAAGTTACCATTGATAGCAGGTAATGTAATTCCATGGGATTAATGCACATGAAGAATCTATAGAATCTTCCTTCCAGAAATTCACTCGTACCAATGGTACATGAATAGCCAAGCAGAAAAAGAAAAAAGAGAGAAAAAATATTTTACAGAAAAGTGCTCAGACCTCATCTGTAAAGGAAGAGCTGGAGAAAGTCTGCAAAGGCGTTGGAATAGAATTTAAATTGAAAACACAATAAAAATACTAAATTTTTAAAATAACATTAGCTAAAGATGTCCTAAGACAAGAAATCTTAGATACCAATAAGAACATGTGACTTGTTTTTATATTTCCCATCATGCCTAGGTCTTAGATATTGTAGGCAAATACCAAAATACCAAAGTATTTTGTAATTGTCACCATTAAATGAATGAATGCCTTAAAACAAATGAATATCTTTTAAAAAATAGAAATATTTTATAAGTAGAAACTGAAAAGAGTCTGGTTTAGATAGAACATTTGAATTCTTTTCCATGTAAATATTATGCATAATTGTTTTTCATCATGAGACTTCATTTGTTCTCAAAGAACCATTTCTAAAATTTGAATTTGCATACCAGCAAACTGAATTTTTTTTTACAGACCTCACCCTGAAATTCAAGTCCCTTGTTCTACTAGGGAAGTAATTAAGGTCCAATCATTTCTAATGCATCATAAATAATCTTCACACTTGCTGTTAGTTAATTAATATAATCAGTAAAGCCAAATGCATCATAATGAAGCATATTTTGAAAACACGAAAAACGTTCTGCCTCATTGCCCCACTACCAAGATTAAATGACATTTTGCTAACAACTTTTTCAAAGTTGAGCCTAAATTTCATCTTTTAAAATTAATCACTAGAGGCAATACAAGGATGCCCACGGATGTTTAGAATGATCAGCCATTGAAAGTGGTGGCGATGGTGTCTGGTCCACTAGATAACACTCAAGTTCCATGAGATTAATTCCCTTGAAGTGTCCACAGAATCCTCTAAATTAATAATTATCTAGTTATTCACCCAACTCAGAGGATTTGCTTTTTAAGAATACCTTACAAGTGAGAAGACAAGACATTTTAATGCTTTTTCATTTATAGCTCACCTCTTTCAATAAGGATCTGAGACTATTCACAAACATTTCAACGAGCAGGATGGATACGAGAAAGTTGGAAAATCAGAACTACAAGGGAATACGTCTCCACAACAAGGCTTATTAAACATCTGCAGTTCCAACTGGCACACCAGAATTCTGAGCTTAACTCTACATTTCCCAGTAGGACAGCATTAGCACCTATCAGTCTTCCTAAGAGTTGTGTCCTCCAGTTTCACTCATATTCATGTTATGTCCAACTGGAAGTTCTTTCAATGGAAGATGACCACCTGGAGGCTTTGGGTCTCTGAAGGCATCCCCATCCTGTCCCTTAAGGTGTTTCTCCTTCATGGTGTTCAGGTCTCCTTGCTGATGACTCAGATGTAGAGATGGTCCCAGCTCACATCAATCCCACCCCTCACTTAACACGAACCACTGTGATCTTCTGAGTGATAAGTCTTTCCCCAGGACATATTCTATTCATATAGCCTGACCAGAAAAGCCAATGAATTGCCCCCAAATTGTTCAGCTACTCTGTACATCATTTTTCATTTTTTTGTCTTTCCATTTGTGTGGCAAAAAATAGCAATTCAGGAACTATTTAAATAATAATCACAAATGGTTCCATTTCCTCCAACTCTGAGATACGTTGAAAGAAAAGTTCCTTTCCAAAGAGTAAAGGCAGAGGCAAAATTTCTGAGAATGGATAGCAAAAAGAAGAAAGATGACAGACATCCTCTCCTCCTAAGACAATAATAATAATAATAAATCTACCAAAGAAATCAATCCAAGGAAGAAGCATACACTCATATTTAAAACTGAGAATGTGAAATGATGGAGAGAAGCAGAAGAGTCCAGTATAATTTGAGAAAGAGGAGTATATGGTGGTGCCTGTCACCAACTCATCTCCCAGAGTACTACCAAGATATAGTACTATATACTTTGATAGTTTGGACCCTTAGCTAAAGTCAATGTGACTATGGAATTTGAACATATCCTTCTCTATCCAATTAATTTACCTAAAAGAAGAAAAGAGGTAGTTGGAGTGAAAATAGAGCAAGTAAACAACTGGGATGAATGCTCTGGCAAATCCAGAGGCTCAGGTTCCACACTACCCTGGGGAAGTGATTTTTATTCCAGAGTATTTCCAGACCACCTTCCTAGCTTCAGTCACCCTGGTACAGGAAAGTCACAAAAATTCAGAAGGGAGTGCAGAGCTTAATTCTAAATGTAAAAGTCATCCTTCAGCTGTAGCTAAGGGGTGTGGCTTCCTAAGATCCTAATCCCAGTTAGTCTATGGAAAATGTAGCTCAGAGAAACTAACATGACTCAAAAGTTAGATAAGGGGAAATCACCCACATGGTATCAGAGCAAGTAAGCATGCAGAGGCCCAGCCTACAGACATGATACAAAGAAATGACATGGAAAGCATACTAGCAATTTTTGAATATAGAAAATTATACTCAAACAAAAAATACAAGATCCATTTAATTAAAAAAAGAGTTGAAAATAGGCACAGTAGACAATTCTCCATTTGTGCTTAATGCAATAGAAAAATGAATAATTATATAAATTCAACTAAAGAGCTCAAAATTTTAAGAAAATATCATCATGGTTGAAAAGGGAGTTTACAATGAAGTAAAATTAACTGAAAATTAAAATTATATCATTAATTTTGACAATTGGTGTATATTTTTAATAAATTAATGAATCATTTTTAGGAATCAAGGAAGAAAGTGAACAATGAAGACTGGATGGAATAAAAGAAAAATTGAGAGAACTGAAATAAAGATAGAATAATTTAACAATAAGAGGATAGTAACTATGGAAGAAAAAAAAATCTTGTCTAACACAGGATGATCATGGTCCCTAACAAAGGAAAAAATGCACAAATAAAAACACAAATTTGTAAGTCAAGGATAACTAAATGGGATGATTGCTTTTTCCAGTGCATTTTCTCTTTTTAATAATTTTTTTTTCTAAGAGTTTACTACTGAACTTCCAGAATTGGGTTTACCTTCAGGACCATTATTCCCACTTAAAGTAACCCAGCCCATTTTATCTAGTTCTGTCATCATTCAGGCCTAGAAACCTTGAAGGGTAAGACCTTTGACATCAAATAAGATCTCTTTGAATCTAAATAAAAATTAATTGCCTAGTTTAAGGATACATATCTCCCATAATCAAAATTACTAACTTAAAACACAGTAGGGAATTGAACTTCAAAGACAAAGAAAGAAATATTCAAACATTCAGGCAAAGAAAGCATATTACTCATGAAAGGAAAAACAAACCAGAATATGCTCATGCATATTATATACATGCAAACACAGACATATGTATATACATAAATGTCTGTGTACACCTTATATGTATGTATACGTGTGTGTGTGTGTGTGTATGTGTGTGTGTGTGTCTTCTCCAAGATCCTAGTCCCAGATAGTCTATGGAAAATGTATATAAAATGCATAAGCACATTCTAGTTTGTTTTTCCTTTAATGTACATATGAGAATTGTAGGGAAGGCAAAGTTTTATATCAACCTTTTCAAGGTTTTCTGGCTGGTCCAGAAAATTAAAAAGACAGATCAACAGAAGTAAAGCATATAAGTTTATTTAAAATAAGTTTTACAATGCAGACCCAAAGACACAGTTAGAAATGAACTCTGATCCACTGAAATAGACAAAGAATAATAAACTATGACAATATGACAAGATGAAGAGGTTAGGGCTAGGGTAGCAAACTGGGTGAAGAAGCAGCTAAAGGAATAACTATTAGTGTAACAAAGCTGATTTATAAAGAGTTTCCTTGGCCTCAGGTTCTTGGCCTTGAGAATGAGAAAGATACTTTCCTTCTAGTGTTAGGAGGGTGTCTCTCCCACTAGTGCTTCATTTCCTACATTTAAGGAACTGAAGGAAGCTCAGAGTGATCTTGCACCTGCCATCTTTCAAGTGCTTGTAATTCATAATTGTCTATATGCCAGAGTGACATATTTTAATTCCTTCAGCAGATGAGAGAGATATAAATATAGACAGAGATATGTTCAGTGCCAACAGATAATGGAGCAATGTCTTACAAAGTTCTTGAGAAAGTTGGCCCAAGAATTTTATACCCAAGAAAAAATTTTCCTTTCAAATGTAAAACACAAATGTCATGTCATTTCAGATATAAAAGCAATAATCAGGTGAACTAGCCACAGAAATATCCCACCATTAACTCTTCTGTAAAATATTGACATTGAAAGTCAGCAGTGTTAAGTCAGAATCACTGAACTTTGTAATAGAAGGCCAGATGCAGTTCTTGGCCGGGAGACTCAGCAAAGCCTAGAACCACCCCAATGGAAGGAAAACCACCTTCAAGAAGTCTATCCAGGGGCTGGGGATGTGGCTCAAGCAGTAGCGTGCTCGCCTGGCATGCGTGGGGCACTGGGTTCGATCCTCAGCTCCACATAAAAATAAAATAAAGATGTTGTGCCCACTGAAAACTAAAAATAAATATTAAAAAATTCTCTCTCTCTCTCTCTCTCTCTCTCTCTCTCTCTCTCTCTCTCTTTAAAAAAAAAGAAGTCTATGCAGCCAAACTGACCTTCTAATGTAGACATTTGCAATTATGTAAGAATAGACAGATTGCAGCCCCTTTGAGACATCAACAATGTTAAGTACCAACTATTTGATGATAAAACCCAGTCAAGGAATAACTAGAGGTATCATGTATTGATATAAATCCATGATCAAAAGGAAGACTTGAAACCATTTATGTATAGAATTAAGATTAAATAACCATGAATACCATGGTTATAGGACTAAATCTAAATGTTATATGATAATGGAAGAATAATTCTATAACTAATAATAGCAAAACATGAGGGAGAAGAAATCAATCTTATAACACAGTTTTTCCTTCTTTCACAAGAATGTCAATTGAGATCATCTAAAATTGAAATGTTGTAAAAAAAGTTTCAATACTTTTATGGTTTTTCTTCATTTTCTTTTTCTTCCTAATGAATTCAAGAAAAATAAAGTTTAATAATTTTACTTTAAGGTTGCATATATAGTGTGAAATTATTTTTATAAAATTGTGTCTATATTATTGTTTCTAAATATTTACATGTAAATATATAAAAATTATATTCACCAACTCTAATTATATCAATTTCTAAAAGTGATTTTTCTTTTTCTTTTTAAATTTTGTACTCTGAAATATGACTTAAAATGAACTTGAGGTGCTTTGTAAAAAAATAATGAAATAACTTTTTCAAAAGGAAAAAGTAATGATTAATGCAAATGTTGAGTTTTTTTTCTTCTTCATGCCTTTTTGCTCCAGGGACATAGAATCATATTTTTTAAACCCAAATATGAAATAAAGTAAATCCATACATCCAATGCTTTGAGCCCTTTTTGTGTATCCTCAAAGTAGTAAACATTGATAAAGGTAAATGACTGCTTTCTCAGAAGTTATAGCAGGCACATATACATAAAAATCAGAATTTAGATGTTAAATGAGATACTGTAGTTAGTTTTTATGATTTAATTCTTTCTAGTATTATATGCCCCACTGTGGTCCACCCATACCCCATTTTATTTTCTGGCATCTTAATATCAATTGGCATCTGTTATGGTTTGGATGTGATGTGTTCCCCAAAAGCTGATACATGAGACAATGCAAGGTTTAGAGGAGATGTGATTGGGTTATGAAAGCCTTAATTAATCAGTGAATTAATCCCCTGACAGGATTAATTGATTGGTAACTGAAAGTGGGTAGGGTGTTCCTGGAGAAGGTAGACATTGGGGGCATGCCTTTGGGGTATATACTTTTGTCACTGGGAAGTGGAGTCTCTCTCTCCTTTCTGATCATTATGTGAGCCACCTCCCTCTGCCACACTCTTCCACCATGATGTTCTGCCTCACCTCCAGCACCAAGGAGTAGAACTGGCTATCCATGGACTGAGGACTTTGAATCCATGATCTCCCCAATAAACTTCCTTCTCTAAAATTCTTCTTGTTGGGTTTTTTAGTCACAGCCATGAAAAAACTGACTAGAACAGCATCTTTTATCTTTACAATCATTATTCTGCCCACTAACCTCCCTGGATCTCCCTGACTTCATATCCAGTTATTCCTAGTTTGTTCCCCCTCTTGGCTTGATGTTTCATGACAGTTGTTCTCACCAACTAAGTTTTGCATCCCCCCTCCTGCCAGTTGTTGGTTCTTCCTAAGCCTTTTCTTTCCTACCACAAAGGTACAAAGAAGACCAGTGCTTCCTGAGTGGTCATCAAATCCATTATGATGCTGGATGTATTAACCCATTGACAATAAATTCTGAGCTCCTTGAAAGAAGATACATGCTATAATTAATAAGTGTTTCCTAGATATGTGCTGCTAATTTAAAGTCATTGAAAATATATAAATTCTAAGCAGATTGTTTTATATCTATATTAGCCACCATGGTCTGACACAATCATTTAATAGTTGGTTTTTAATTTTTTAGTGATATTCATGTGACAATAATCTGATTGTATAACATATAAATGTGACAGAGTGAAATATAAGATAGATCTGTTTGACTTGGGACTCGGTTACTAATTTGGAGTCTTGAGAAAATTGTCTTAAAGTTTCTAAACTTTGGTTTTCCCATGTGGAAAATGATGTGGGAATATGTCACACTTGCATGGAAGGAGGAGAAACCCCCTTTGCAAACTTTTAGTCTCCTTTTGTAGAAAAATTTAAGCCCCTTATTAAAAGAGCACAGCCCCAGAATTGAAGAAGCCAGTGTCTCAGATTTGCAACATGGACATTTTCTAATCTATTGGACTTCCATGAATAAGAAATAAATTCCATGTTAAGCTTACAGTGAGGATTTGAAAGTGTTTGTCACCACAGCACAACCTAGCCCGACTTGACTAATAGAGAGTAAAGAAATTATGTCAGATACTAAAAAGTGAAGGTAATACAGTAACTAATGAGAAAGGACTACCCATGTTAGATGGTAACAATACACATGGTGAACCTGTGAATACCGGAAAAGCTGAGTGTTTGCCTGAGAATTTGTAGCTGTAGGGAAAGAAATGGAAAGACCCACCATAGTGATTCCTGCTAGTTGTTAACAGTTACATTTGGTAAGATGTTAGGAGAAAGAGGTGAGCTTTAAGAAGCTGACAGTGTTACAAGCAATAAATGGAGAAATCCCAGAAGTTTAGGCTTTTTTCAGTGCCGAGGTTTTTGCATTTATACATTAAACAGTAAGAGAGAAATTTTTTAAAGATTGTAAGGGACAAAGACAGATTAAAAATGATAAATTTATATGGGATAATGGATATGTTAACTTGACTATAATGTTTCACTATCTATATGTGGTATCAAAACATCATGCTGTACAATTTAAACACATACAATAAAATTTAAACACAACAACTTCCTTACACGTACTGTCAAAACCTCTCAGTCGACTAACATAACTCATGTTAGTAGATTAAACTTTCCCCAGAAGCCTGGCAGCCTTAAGGGGCTAGCCCACAGCTAATACCAAGCCAAAGGTAACTGTATCTATCACATGGAGTGGGGACAAAGGGTGGGGGACACTTTAGTGGGAGTACATCACCATGTCCAGGCAATGATAAAGTGCATGATTCATAGAAAAATTTAAAACAGTGATAAAATCTATAAGAATCAACCTGGCTTTTAATCTTCATATGCTAGCAATTCTATGTCATGTGAGAGATAAAATTTTCATCCCTCCTTAGGCCAACCAGCTTCCCTTTTTACACCATTAGTATGAGAGGAAGAAGGCAAATTAATAGTTCAGGATAGAGAACGCTTCCACTAATCACATAAACAAGAGGAACTAAGGTTCTTATTTGGGCTGCTTGAGACCCTATGAATCTGGACTCACCATCGCTGCTGGAGATGTAATCCCAGATCCTCTGATATTTCACAGCCAGGAGTTCACTTAACTTCTCCAAGGGTGCACGAGTATAGCCTGGGGCTAGAGCATTCGACTGCAGAAAGCTTCTCTTCTAGCAAGAAGGGAATAGTTTTCCATACTCACTTTAGATGTGACCAAGGAAAAAGAAGATAAAGAAGAAGATCACAAAGGGCAAAATATCTACTGCATAAAGAGAGGTAGGTCTGTATTACCAAAAAAAGAAACATAAGCTAGAACAATGTTCCATTATAGTTGAAAGCATAAGATTTTGGATTTAATATTCTGTATATCCATGGGAAACAATGTATTACATACTATATATATATATATATATATATAAAATATATATATATAATATATATATTATATAAAATAGATATTGTACATATATAATAAATGTATAAATTGGTTTATTTTGTTTGCTTACTTAGAATATTATATAGCCTTACCAATTATTTATCTGCTTCTTCTATCAGATATCAAAGTATGTTAAACTGTACCATTAATTTATTAGCTTATCTCATAATTTATGAGCTTATCTCATAATTCTGCCAATTTGCCTTATATATTCTGAAGCACTGTTATTTTTTTGTATACATACACACACACACACACACACACACACACACACTTAAGGTTAGTATACTTATAGTAAATTGAATCTCATTAAAAATTGTCCTCAGGATCCAACATGGCAGCCGGCGAGGAAGCAGCGATTCCAATGTCTCCACATTAACGGGATCAGAAAGACCCATTGGAACAGCTGCAGTATACCTACTGAGGAACTTCTAGCAAAATTCCGTTAAGAGGAGACCTGCCGGGAATTGGTAGGTTTATTAGAAGTGACAGTTTGTCCCAGACAAGTGGACCTTGGCCGGCCACGAGGGCGCAGAGGTCCAGTCCCGCAGCCACCAGCTGCTTCTGCGGGAGGCCGGCGACCCGGAGCAGCGCGGCCAGCCCGAACCGGCAGACGGCCCCCGCCATCCCGGCTCTCCCGGGAGGCTCCGTTCTCGCTCTGCGATCGACCGCCCCGCCCGCCCGGCGCTTAGCCACGCGGCCGCAGCTGCCGGGCTCTAGAAGCGGCCCCCCCCCCCCGTGCCCGGCTCGGCGAGAGGGGTCCCCGCCCAGCCAGCGGACAGCCCCCGCCATCCCGGCTCCCCTAGCAGCCCCGCTCTCGCTCTGCAAGCGGCCACCCCGCCCGCCCAGCTCTTGGCCACTTGGCCTCAGCTGCCCGGCTCTACAGGCGGCCCCCGGTGGCCCAGTGCAGGGAGAAGTGTCCCCGCCTGGCCCAGCAGACGGCCTGGCCCTCCCAGCTCTGCTAACAGCCCCGCCCACCCGCGAACGGCTCCCCACCCCTGAGACCACGTGAAGGGAATCTAACCAAGCCTTTACGAAATAGCGAACTGGGAACTAAAACTAGAGATTGTGTCAGACCAGAGACAAGCCAGTTCCGCCCCTCCCTTCGGACACTCCGGCAAGGAGCCAGGGGCCCGCCATAGCAGAGAGGGGAAGTCACCAAAGTTCGGCCAAAGAGATTCCTTCCCAGCGGAAACTACTTTAGCAGGTGTGTAACTCCCACCCACACCAGATACAAACAACGGGGAAACTTCAAAATCTCTCCGTGGGCGTGACTGTAAGGGCCAAAGGACTCTTGACCCCCAACTCCCCCTACTGCCAGTGACGTGGACGTGACTGTAGGGGCAGAGGGAAGCAGAGAAGACTCCCCACCCCCAACTCCCCCAACTGTGAACTGAGAGTGTGTGACGGTAGGGGCGGAGGGAAACAGAGGACACTCCAGACCCCCAACTCCTCCTACCGCCAGCAGAGTGGTTGTGATTGTAGGGGCTGAGGGAAGCAGAGGGGATCCTTGACCCCCAACTCCTCCTACCGCCAGCAGAGTGGTTGTGATTGTAGGGGCTGAGGGAAGTAGAGGGGATCCTCGACCCCCAAATCCTATTACCACCAGCAGCGACACCAATGGTCTTAGCCGCCAGATTCCAAAGGTGTGCCCACCAAAGGGGTCCGGAAAAATTAAACAATTGACTCCCAGACCACAGCTCCACAGCACTGGGGCTTAGATGAATGACAGCGAGAGTGCTCAGTAGTTAGGGAAATAGAGCACTCGGTGGGGCTGAAAGTGTAACCAAATCTTTGGGGAACTGCCTCCGGTGAGCAGGACCTGGCTGGCTGGCACGAGGAAGAGGAGGAGGGGCCATAGAAGTGAAACGGCTCTGGAACAAAAGGATTGAGAGACTCCTAGGGGCTGCCTTACAGGGATTGCTGGTGACACATTGAGGGCAAAACTCAGCCCAGAGGGCACAGCTTTGCCTACGGGAAGAGAAGAAAATGGATCTCTAAGACCTAATTTTATTTCCTATTTCATTTTATTTTTTTCTCTCCCTTTTCCCTCTTTCTCTCCCATTCCAAGTTTTGTTGCTCTTTCCATTCTCCTCTATGCTATCTATCTCCCTCTCCTTCTTTCTTTTCAAGAGCATCTACCTTCCCCTTCCCCCCAACTTTCATCCCAAGCATTACGTCCTCCATTTCGTGTAACTGTCTAAATGCAAATAGGTGAATGTTTTGAGGCCGTCTATAGTGCTCCTAAATACCTAGCTCCTACCAACACCCTGATCCAATCGACGGTTAGTATCCCCCTTCAGTAGAGCAATCTTCTAAGGTAGCCAAGACATACTAACCCTTATACCTGCATAGCACCTAACCTAAAGTCCTAAGAATAAAAAACAAATGACTATATGCATACAAAATCCGGAAGCCTTTTATAAATTGAATGAATCAGCTCTAAAGTACAATAAAGCCCAACATCTATAGGCATAATCTCCCACCACAAAGGAGAGACAACAGAGATAAACAAAGCCAAAACAAATGTATAGGAGAAAGCAGTTTCAAAGCAGTCAAACAGAGCTGGAAAGTAATGTGAACAACATGAAAAAACAAGGGAAAAAAGGATTACAAACAATGCAGGACAACTTAAATCTATAGGAGGACCTAGAAGCATCAGAAACGTGGACAGGGAAAGAAATCAAGGCATACCTAACTCAGATGGAACAGAATTTTAGAGAAGACATGAGACAGCAAGTCCAAGAATTGAAAGTATATTTTGAAAACGAATTAAACAAACAAATTCAAACTGCAAAGAACGAGCTTTATCAGGAGATAGAGATCTTAAAAAAAAACCAAACAGTAATTTTAGAAATGCAAGAAACCATAAACCAGATTAAAAACGCTAACGAGAGTATTACAAACAGGCTAGATCAAGTAGAAGTCAGAACATCAGATAATGAAGACAAAGTTTATCAACTTGAAAAGAATATAGTCAACACTGAAAAGATGCTTAAATCTCATGAGCAATCTATCCAAGAGTTATGGGATCTCATCAAAAAAACAAATTTGAGAGTCATTGGGATAGAAGAAGGCACAGAGGTTCAAACCAAAGGAATGCACAACCTATTAAATGAAATAATCCTAGAAAATTTCCCAGAGATGAAAGATGGAATGGATTGCCAAATCCTGGAAGCCTACAGGACCCCAAACATCCAAAACTGTAATAGACCAACTCCAAGACATATAATTATGAAGATAGCCAACATACAGAACAAGGAGAGAATATTAAAGGCTACAAGGGAAAGGAGGCAGATTACATTCAGGGGTAAACCAATTAGGTTAACGGCTGATTTTTCATCACAGACTTTGAAAGCGAGAAGATCCTGGAACAAAGTATTCCAAACGCTGAAAAATAATGGTCTCCAACCAAGAATACTGTATCCAGCAAAATTAAGCTACAGATTTGACAATGAAATTAAAATCTTTCATGATAAACAAAAGCTAAAAGAATTCACAGCCAGAAAACCAGCACTGCAAAACATTTTGGGCAAAATTCTACAAGAAGAGGAATGGAAAAATAGTGCGCAAAACCAACAGCGGGAGGTATCTCAGTAAAGGGAGAGGAAAAAAATCAAAAAGTAAAAACTAGCCAAACTAAAATAAATAAATAAATAAACATGACTGGAAGTACAAATCATATTTCAATTGTAACCTTAAATGTTAATGGACTAAACTCACCAATCAAGAGACACAGGCTGGTAACCTGGATCAAAAAAACAAACCCAACAATATGCTGCCGTCAGGAGACTCATATGATAGGAAAAGACATACACAGGCTGAAGGTGAAAGGTTGGGAAAAATCATACCACTCACATGGCCCTCGGAAGCAAGCAAGAGTGGCCATACTCATATCGAATAAAATCAACTTCAAACCTAAGTTAATCAAAAGGGATAAAGAAGGACACTATATCCTGTTAAAAGGAACTATCCACCAACAAGACATAACAATTATCAATTTATATGCACCAAATAATGGTGCAGCAATATTCATAAAACAAACTCTCCTCAAGTTCAAGAGTCAAATTGACCACAACACAATAATTATGGGTGACTTCAACACACCACTCTCACCATTAGACAGATCCTCCAGACAAAAGCTGAATAAAGAAACTATAGAACTCAATGACACAATCAAGAACCTAGACTTAACCGACATATATAGAATATATCAACCATCATCAAGTGGATACACGTTCTTCTCAACAGCACATGGATCTTACTCAAAGATAGATCATATATTATGCCATAGGGCAACTCTTAGTAAATATAAAGGTGTGGAGATAATACCATGCACCATATCTGATCATAATGGAATGAAACTGGAAATCAATGATAAAAGAAGGAAGGAAAAATCCAGCATCGCATGGAAAATAAACAATATGTTACTGAATGATCAATGGGTTACAGAAGACATAAAGGAGAAAATCAAAAAATTCTTAGAGATAAACGACAATTCAGACACAACATACCGGAATCTATGGGACACAATGAAAGCAGTTCTAAGAGGGAAATTCATTTCCTGGAGTTCATTCCTCAAAAAAAGAAAAAACCAACAAATAAATGAACTCACACTACATCTCAAAACCCTAGAAAAGGAAGAGCAAAACAACAGCAAATATAGCAGAAGACAAGAAATAATTAAAACCAGAACGGAAATCAATGAAATCGAAACCAAAAAAACCACTGAAAAAATTGATAAAACTAAAAGTTGGTTCTTTGAAAGAATAAATAAGATCAACAGAACCTTAGCCATGCTAACGAAGAGGAGAGAAAACTCAAATTACTAACATACGGGATGAAAAAGGCAATATCACAACAGAAACTACAGAAATACAGAAGATAATTAGAAAGTATTTCAAAACCCTATATTCTAATAAAATAGAAGACAGTGAAGTCATCGATAAATTTCTTAAGTCATATGAGCTTCCCAGATTGAGACAGGAAGACACACACAATTTAAACAGACCAATAACAAAGGAAGAAATAGAAGAAGCCATTAAAAGACTACCAACCAAGAAAAGCCCTGGACCGGATGGGTATACAGCGGAGTTTTACAAAACCTTCAAAGGAGAATTAATACCAATACTTTTCAAGCTATTTCAAGAAATAGAGAAAGAAGTAGCTCTTCCAAATTCATTCTATGAGGCCAACATCACCTTGATCCCAAAACCAGACAAAGACACTTCAAAGAAAGAAAACTACAGACCAATATCTCTAATGAACATAGACGCAAAAATCCTCAATAAAATCCTGGCGAATCGAATACAAAAGCATATCAAAAAAATAGTGCACCCTGATCAAGTAGGATTCATCCCTGGGATGCAAGGTTGGTTCAATATACGGAAATCAATAAATATTATTCACCACATCAATAGACTTAAAGATAAGAACCATATGATCGGCTCGATAGATGCAGAAAAAGCATTCGACAAAGTACAGCATCCTTTTATGTTCAAAACACTAGAAAAACTGGGGATAACAGGAACTTACCTCAATATTGTAAAAGCTATATATGCTAAGCCTCAGGCTAGCATCATTCTAAATGGAGAAAAACTGAAGGCATTCCCGCTAAAATCTGGAACAAGACAGGGATGCCCTCTCTCACCACTTCTACTTAATTTAGTCCTTGAAATACTAGCCAGAGCAATTAGACAGACAAAAGAAATTAAAGGCATAAAAATAGGAAAAGAAGAACTTAAAATATCACTATTTGCGGATGATATGATCCTATACCTAGAAGACCCAAAAGGGTCTACAAAGAAACTACTAGAACTAATAAATGAATTCAGCAAAGTGGCAGGATATAAAATCAACATGCATAAATCAAAGGCATTCCTGAATATCAGCAACAAAACTTCTGAAATGGAAATGAGGAAAACCACCCCATTCACAATATCCTCAAAAAAAATAAAATACTTGGGAATCAACCTAACAAAAGAGGTGAAAGATTTATACAATGAAAACTACAGAACCCTAAAGAGAGAAATAGAAGAAGATCTTAGAAGATGGAAAAATGTACCCTGTTCATGGATAGGCAGAACCAACATCATCAAAATGGCAGTATTACCCAAAGTTCTCTACAGGTTTAATGCAATGCCAATCAAAATCCCAACGACATTTCTTGTAGAAATAGACAAAGTTATCATGAAATTCATATGGAAAAACAAAAGACCCAGAATAGCAAAAGCAATTCTAAGCAAGAAGTATGAATCAGGCGATATAGCGATACCAGATTTCAAACTATATTACAGAGCAATAGTAACAAAAACAGCATGGTACTGGTACCAAAACAGGCAGGTGGACCAATGGTACAGAATAGAGGACACAGAGACCAATCCACAAAATTACAACTTTCTTATATTTGATAAAGGCGCTAAAAGCATGCAATGGAGAAAGGATAGCATCTTCAACAAATGATGCTGGGAAAACTGGAAATCCATATGCAACAAGATGAAGCTGAACCCCTTTCTCTCACCATGCACAAAAGTTAATTCAAAATGGATCAAGTAGCTAGATATCAAATTAGAGACTCTGCGCCTGATAGAAGAAAAAGTTGGCTCCGATCTACACATTGTGGGGTCGGGCTCCAAATTCCTTAATAGGACGCCCATAGCCCAAGAGTTATATAGAAGAATAAACAAATGGGACTTACTTAAACTAAAAAGTTTTTTCTCAGCCAGAGAAACAATAAGAGAGATAAACAGAGAACCTGCATCCTGGGAACAAATTTTCACTCCTCACACTTCAGATAGAGCCCTAATATCCAGAATATACAAAGAACTCAAAAAATTAAACAATAAGATAACAAACAACCCTATCAACAAATGGGCCAAGGACCTGAACAGGCACTTCTCAGAGGAGGACATACAATCAATCAATAAGTATATGAAAAAATGCTCACCATCTCTAGCAGTCAGAGAAATGCAAATCAAAACCACCCTAAGATACCATCTCACTCCAGTAAGATTGGCAGCCATTATGAAGTCAAGTAACAATAAGTGCTGGCGAGGATGTGGGGAAAAAGGTAAACTTGTACATTGCTGGTGGGACTGCAAATTGGTGCGGCCAATATGGAAAGCAGTATGGAGATTCCTAGGAAAGCTGGGAATGGAACCACCATTTGACCCAGCTATCACCCTTCTCGGTCTATTCCCTGAGTACCTTAAAAGAGTATACTATAGGGATACTGCCACATCAATGATCATAGCAGCACAATTCACAATAGCTAGACTTTGGAATCAACCTAGATGCCCTTCAATAGATGAATGAAAAAAAACTGTGGCATTTATACACCATGGAGTATTACGCAGCACTAAAAAATGACAAAATCGTGGATTTTGCAGGGAAATGGATGGCATTAGAGCAGATAATGCTAAGTGAAGCTAGCCAATCCTTTAAAAACAAATGCCAAATGTCTTCTTTGATATAAAGGGAGCAACTAAGATCAGAACACGGAAGAAGAGCATGAGGAAAAGACTAACATTAAACAGAGACGAGTGGGGTGGGAGAAAGGGAGAGAGAAGGGAAACTGTATGGAAATGGAAGGAGACCCTCATTGTTACACAAAATTACATGTAAGAGTTTGTGAGGGGAAAGGGGAAAAAAAACAAGGGAGAGAATTAAACAATAGCAGATGGGTTAGAGAGGGAAAATGAGAGGGAAGGGGAGGGGGGATAGTAGGGGATAGGAAAGGTAGCAAAATACAACAGTCATTAATATGGTATTATGCAAAAATGTGGATGTGTAACCAATGTGATTCTGCAACTTGTATTTGGGGTAAAAAATGGGAGTTCATAACCCACTTGAATCAAATGTATGGAAGATGATATGTCATGAGCTTTGTAATGTTTTGAACAACCAATTTAAAAAAATTGTCCTCTTTGGAATATTAATAATGCTTAAATGTTTCTAGTAAAGATTCCTGCCTTGTAGCCTACTTATCTGGCATTAATATAACTACCTGCATTTATCTTTGAGTAAGTGCACATGTGGCTTATCTTTTACTATTTTTTTCTTTCAACCTTTGTGTGTCTTTACTACTTAACATGTTTCTCTTACTATTTACTTCTAGATGGCCTTCAGGTTTTATTCCTTTAAATGGGAGTGTGAAATCTATTTTTATTTACTATAATTACTGTTATATTCAAATTCATACCTATATTTTACTACCTTTATTCCATTTGACTCAATTATTTTTCTTTCTCTCTCCTTTATTGCTTTCTTTGGAAATAATAATAATATTTGCCCCTTTTCTTCCCATATTCTTGTACATTATTCTACTCCTTCTTTTAATGATTAGTACCATGTAAATCTTTAAATTATCTGAATCAAATAGATTGTATTACTTTTACCACTCCCTGTGTGATTCCAGAGCCTTAGAGCAACTTTCATTAGGACCCTGGATAAACTACTGGACTTACTGGGATTGGCTAAGGGACTTTGTGAGACAAAAAACAACCATTCAAATACACCTGTGAAAGGCTATTTTTTTTAAATGAGATTGGAATTCCCCTGTCCTATCATATTATGCTGATTGTGTCCTCCAGAAGTCAGACCAAAAGCAACCTGTGCTTATGCCACTCCCAGGTCACAGGGAGTGAACCACACTCTGAAGCCCACACTCTGAGCATTGTGTATCACTTTAACCCAGTGTAGAACAGTCAACTCTGTCAGAAAAAGTGAAAAGGGCCTACTAGCAAGAATTCCCTTAACAACTTGGATGATATAACCCAATTGTCTTCATGCATTAGTATATGTGTGGCTACTATAATATTAAGCTCTCTCTCTGCCTATGAGAGATTATTGTCTTTTGGCTGTGGTAACTACCAAATATATTGCTAGGAGAAGTAAAAAAAAAAATAAAGTAAAAGGTTTCAAATCATATGTCCAAATGTACTAAATTATCTTTGGGAAAAACCATATCAAAATGGATCAAATTTCCAGTGTTGCCTCCTTAACTGCATTTCAAGTAAAAACTGTTTAAAATATTTTTAAAGTCACAACTAGGTTTCAAATAATAGTTCCAAATAGATATAAAAGCAATTCTTTTAAAATAGAGGGGAATTAAGTGCCTTGCAATGCTTTTAACCTAATATGAGCAGGCGTATTAGCTATTTGGTCTAGAATAGCAATATTGACAGGGAAAATTCTCTAACATAGGAGCAATCTAACTTGTCACTAGTTAGAGCTTTGCAAAGCTCTAGTGTAACAGTTTTTCAGTTCAGCCAGTAAATTCAGCACACAGGCCGAGCAATAACTTTCTATCAAATAATTTAGATATAATTTAGGTGGTTGAGAGGACTTAGAATTTCTCTCAAATCCAGGAGGTTACATTTTTTTTCTGAAAAAGGTCAGAAAATAAATATTTTAGGCTCCACAGATTTTTGTCATAATCACTCATCTCCAATTATAACACAGAAACAACCATAGACAGTACGAAAATGAGCTAGTGTGGATATAATTTAATAAAGCTTTATTAGCTAAACTAAACACTGGGTAAGATGCAAATTTGGGTTTCACTGTATGTCTCTCATCTAGTCCAGATTCCACACTAAACATACAGCAAAGCTGAGGCACAAAGCCATTGTGATGCATTTTCTACGTTGTCTAATAATCCACTCTTTGTTTGAGGGATGTTCTCATCTTATAGAAGATATAGAATTGATTTCAGAAAAGCTAAGTCTCAATCTCCTTATTGGAAAATGGGATAGTGATAATAATAAAACATTGTCATTATCAACAACCTCTGGCTACAGTGGAAATTCTCAATTCTGTTGGTGAGAGTGCTAGTGTGACATTAGGGTAAGAACTAACCATGAACAACCCTGGTTCTGCAGCAGATGTATGAGTCTGTGCACATGAGCCTAAATGTTCATGTGGACCTGAGTCAATGGCACTTGAATATGATAGTCCCTTACGTATCTTTCTCAGGCTTCTGAATGTGTGCATCAGCAAAGACACCCTGGAATGCTATTTTTCAATTTTTGTCTCTACATACTTTATTCAAACAATATTAAACTGAACTTTTATTAAAATAAAGTGAATGAAACCTCAATGATGTTTTAACAGAAAACTTCACTATGTCCAAGTCTCCTACACCCATCATCTCCTGGATGGAGACCACTTGCAGAAAGCTTTCATCTATATTGGCAAAGTTTTTGGAGTCTGGCTGTGTGCTTGGATTCTTTCTGGGTACCAATTACCATGGTAGGACTTTGCCTGCACAAGCTTATGTAATCTTCACCACCTCACTGGGAGGTCTTCATCTGAGGACAAAAGCCTCTTCTAGGCACTGGGATGCAGGAGGGAACAAAAATGACAATATCATCATTCTTCTGCATTATTTTCTTGCACAACTATATGTGTGTAATTTCAGGTAGTCATTGAGTCATTAGGTAAGTCATTAAGGTGTTATTAAGAAAAAAAATAAAGCAAGGCAAGGGGACAGAGAGTGATGGGATAGATCTGTTGGCCATGATCTGAGAAGTTATCTCCTTTTGAGCAGGAGCCTGAAAGAAGTGAGAGAGGAGGATGCTCCTGCAGAAAGAGCTTTGGGGGCAGTGGAAAGAGTTTTTGCAGAGCCTCCCTTAGGAGTGTGCATGAGTCAGGAAGAGCAAGGGAGCCACAACAGAGAAAGTGGACACCTTCTCCGTCCAGCACCCACACCGAGAAGTTGAAGTGTTCCCGTCTCAGCTGCACTCTCCCAGATTTTCCCCTTGCTGGTGGCTCATTGGTCACATCAGTGGTATCCCTAAACAGTAGGGCAACCTGCATTTTCACAGAACACCATTCTTGTCCTCTGAACTTTCTTCATTTCTGAGTATTCATCTGTCAGAACATCTCCACTCACTTCTGGAAGAAGCTGAACTAGTCAGCTAGGGCTACGCCAACAAAGCCCACAGATAGGGAAGTCTACAAATCCAAAATCTGCAGACTACAGATCCAAAATCAAGGGTCAGCAGCTTGGTTTCTTCTGAAGCCTCTCTGGGTGGCTTGCAGATGGTCACCTCTTTACTGTGTGTTCATATGGTCTTTTCTCTAGGCTTATACACCCCTGGTGTCTGTTGCTCTTTTTATAAGGACACTGTTTATATTGAACTAAAGTCCATCCATCTGACTTAATTTTAACTTAATCACCTCTGTAAAGGTACTATCTCTAAATAAAATCACATTTTGAGGCACTGGGGTTAGATCTCAACATGTATTTGGGGGGTACACAATTCAGCTTTAATGATTCATCATACTACTTTCTAGAGTAGGGATAGGGTGTTCTTTTCCTGATGATTGCATATGCTCTCATTATAGAGGATGGGTAGACCCCCTGATTTTCCACATTCCAGGCATAAAGGTAGCCAACCCCTCCCAAGGAAAATTTATTGGTCTAAGCTTTTCCCAAAGGACAGGACCCAGGAGAGCTGCTAGAAGAGCTGCTAAAAAGCCTCTAAGCTTCAGGAGGAGCTTTCCCTATCCTGGCTCTGTGCCCCTCCCCATCCCACACCTAATACACTACCTGGCTTCCAGCATGTCCCCAAGGTGTCTGCGTGTCAAATGCATAAAAGCTCCCAACTCTCCTGGGGGAGGAAACTGGGAGAGTCACCACACCCATAATTCCTGTTTCAGCAACTTGGAATCACAGCCTGGAATGTTTACCCAGTAGAAATGTTATAGGTTATCAGAAAAGCTTCAACTGTTTCCATTACAATGACATGACTGCCAAAGAATGTGATTTGTGTTTTATGACATTGCCTGTATATAGAATCCTTAGTGGTTAACTACTGAATTCACAGTATGATGCATCTCTGCATCCACAAGGCACTTTATTGTGACTTTAGAATTAAACCCTGTGTTCCATGTAAATAAATTTGATGGCATGGTTAAGGCTGGATCAATGAACCTGTTTTGACCTCTGCTGCTACCTGACAAATAATTGATGCGCTGGGACTGACTTGCCTCAATCAAAAATGGGGCAATAAAGATTTGCCAATTTGAAAGAATAAGGTGAGGTAGATTATGTATTGGAGTCTTTTTTAAAAAATAATTGTTCATTCTGAGATATGATTTGAATAGAAACTTGTGTGTCCTTTCAAAAAAAAAAAAAGACCCAAATTGTCACTCTGAGTATGCTGCTATTCCTCAGAGGGAAAGCCATGGTTATCTGAGCAGAAAATAACAAGTTAATACAAAGCCCCCCAAATTAATATTTTAGAGAAAAAAAATTTTAATGAAAGCACAGCGTCCATTTTACAGAATTTAATTCAAACAGCAGGCAATGTATCTCCCAACTGGAACATTACTTCTGTTTCCCAGCTGCCTTGTCATTACATCTTTATTAAGCTTTATCCTAAAGTTGCTCCCGCCACATCAGAAATAATTTACCCCTAGCCAGGTTTTAAATCAAGGATATCCATCAACGCACACTGTTTGGAAATGATGATGTTATTTTAAATACAGGGGACTGGAAATAAATGAGTTGAAAATGGTAAATGCAGTTCAAGTTCTTGTCACACCACAAGGAAAACATATTCCAAACCAAATTAATTTAGGAAGTAAGACATTCCAGAGTGTCCAGTCAACTGCAATGTGTCGAGTTCTGATTGTCTCTGTGAATAAAGTAGTAAGAAGGGGAACTTGCCAGTCACATTCCCCAGAAAATGAGAAAAGGAGAAGATAATGTTCCAAAACCATACCTCTCCAGACTTTTCCAAAAGGAATACTTTTTTCCAACAAGATCCCAAAGGAACAGCAAGTCTCTGAGCTGGGCTCCAGCAGAACAATCTTGCTGGTCGTGAGATGTGCCAGGTTGGTTAGATGCCTCCTGTCCCCCTGGCTGGAATTCTTCTCGACTCCAGTTTTCCTTTTGTTCCAATGGCACTTCTCCCAACAGTGCTTGACAATGAGTGATACTCTGAAACCCTGCTCTTTCACACCCTGTGGCTGACCTATAACTTTTCATGGGTAACCTTTGACCTGGGAACTGACAGTTTGATTTATTGTCCGGTGTTATGATTTATGAGTATCTTCTCAGAATAATTAACAGACAACAGGTGGCGGCATAATAATTTTGATTACCCAGCGGTTCATGAAACCTCGACAAAGGTGACTTCATTTTCTGAATAAGGGAAGGACAACAATTAGAAATTAAACAAAGAAATGCTTTTATACCATAGCTTTCAGTCTTTTGTCACACAGAGGACTTATTTAGGAGGCCTGAGCTCCCCTTAGACATCAGGAAAAAATAAGGAACTTCTCCTCTGTGAACGGAAGACGACACTTTTCATCAGTGTATTGGTAGAATTATTTCTCTTTCTTTGCTGAGGTCTTGATTAATTGAGTTATGTCGAACCTGTCAAGGAGATCATCTTTTCACATCCCATTTTTGACAATGGCCATTGCACAGGAAAGAATTGATAGTCCAAGAAAGTTTGGGAAAGCATTTAACTTTTGGTAAGGCATCCCAACCTTAATTCCATCAACTCTATCTCTCAATATTCCCTCTTAAGTATACAAGAAGAAAAACAAAAATATTCCCCTGTAAAAGTTTATTTTAAAGTCTACAAATAGAAAGCTGTATTTTTATAAATTCCTATATTATATGGCTCACAATAGTTTTAATTTCTTCCTCCACCTTCAGTATCATGTGATATTTTTCTCCAACTGACACACCATGTTAGTTTTATTGAAGAGAGCAGTGGTGGCCTTACTACAGCTTTTATTAAGATACCTTACTTTCCTAGGGATTGACATTTATTTCCAAATGAATCCACGGTGTACTTAGGTAAGCACCCACCTTTAAGAATGCCTAATGCTGTTTTTGTAATACTAAATAAAAATCAAGTCAGGTAAGATTTATCCCCCACAGCTCTCCATTTAATCTCTGCCGAAAATGGACCTAAGTGTTACTAATGAAATTGAAGTACACAGGCCTCTGAATATGTAAAAGTCCTGCCTCACACCCAAATGCGAGGCAGCGGAGGACCTTCCGTGCATCTGAAATGAATTTTTGCACAGCACCACAATAGTGATATTACAGGCTTATCATTTTAATTGACTTTTTGACATATAGAAATATTCCTACAATCCTGCTTTACATTATAGTTTAATAACAGCTTAACACACATCTATGAAATATTCATTCCTGTTACATTCAAATTTTAAAATATCTGATGGAGAGCCTGGTTAATAGATAAAGAAGAGTCCTTGGAATATTAAAGACACTGAGGTGCAGGTGGGGTCCCTCCAGTGGAAAGTAAAGCACAATTACCACGAGGATCGAAGATTTACTTTTTAAATTCACAATGATTCCCTTCAACCAAAACATGGCAAATATAAGAAGGGCTGGGTCATGCGCCTCTTCCTCTGCCTGTTAACACTGCAGGCTGATGGATTTTGGGCCATGAGCCTCACTGAACTCAACTATATATCTGAAGGAAAACAACCCACAAATACCCGATGTGTATATTTTTGTTTCAAGGATCAAAATAGCAAAACTGATGCTCAAGTGAGCATTTCTTGTAATCAAGCACACGTGCATTCCACCTTTGGTTAATCTGATTCTCAGATCTGCACCCACTCCTCAGCTTTGGAGAGCAAGTTGGAGAGAGACAGTTTACCTTGAAAACATGATATGTGTGCGAATCATGAGGTAATTCTGGTACTTTGTTCCCCATCAATTTTTAAATTAATTATCTGGAAGCAAGCAGCGGTTAATTTTGGCCATAGACTTTTTGATTAGGAGCTTTGACCCCTTTTGCCTTTTGGCATCTTCTATACAATCCTGATGACATGCGGGGTAACCCTTGACACCTGATTCAACACAAAGTCACAGCCCAGCCGATCCTCCAGATTCAGCAATCCTTTTGTTGGAACAGGACACTCGCCCACTTCCAACCTCCTTTAAGCAACACCACGCTGCCAGCCATTCCCTGAAGTCAACCCCACGTCTGCATACGACTTATTTCCCAGGGAATAGAAAAAAAAAAAGAAAGAAAGAAAGAAAAGCCCTCCTCCCCTTCCCCCCCTCCCGACTTTGTGCCATTACTTCTGTTTTACAAACTTTACACTACAGCATCGTCCCATATGTTTGTGCAGCGCACAAGGAGGTTTCTTTAGAAAGCGCTGATGCTAATTATAAATTTAATTTGCATTTTAATTAGAATGGTAGCAAATTAAAAGCGTGGCAGCTGGAGAATTTTGAACGCTTTGCAGAGATTTGGTGTCAGTATCTCCCCGTTTTTGACTTTGCAGCCTTTTCATTTTTCTCCCTCACTATCTTTCATTCACACAAGCATATTGGCAATTTCTCTCCCCTAGTTCCTCAGTCCCTCTCCTTTCTCTCTTTCTCTCGGTCTCCTCTCTCTCTCTCTCTCCTCTCATTTATACGTTTTCTTATTCCTCCATTCTCCCCCCAAGGACCACATTATGAATTATTTCTTTTCTGCACTGATAACTAGTCTGTGTTTGCCTGGTGCCAGCACACGGTGGACAGTGGTGATAGAACGGCCATTTGGACAGCTTTTCCAAGCCCCCTCCTAGCACTGTTCTGTTTGGCTCTCCTTGTCTGTTATGCAGTTACAGGTAGGAATCCAATATTTTTTTTCTCCCTGAATAACGGGGCTGCTTGTATTCATTTGGCCTACATTGATCACAAATTTGTGTCTGGACAATAGAGTCTCGAAATCTTGGCCACAGGTCTTCAGCCCATTAATCAAATATTCACCAGGCATTACACCTTTCTTCTCCACATCACAGGAAAGGCATTGTTCGGGGGTGTACCTTTGGGCAAAAGCCCCCACACTGCCAGCCTTTGAGCCTTTGGAGTCACAGAGACTCCAGTCACTGTTTCTCAGAGCTGTCTCTCACTTGGGATGTGAGCGTGTCTGTTTTTAGCACTCACGTGAGCACATTTAGTCAGTTCTGTCGTTTTCCCTATGTTGTGTCTCCATGGTCATTTTCCTTCCTTCTGTTCACTTCCCCCACAGTGTCCTTGCTCAATAATTTTCATTAATTGATTGACAGCTCTGATAGACCCAACTAACCTCTATCTCACTCTCATGTCTGTTTTTAAATAAGTACTTGTACGTCCAATGACCTTGTCGCCTCATCAGCTATCAGAAAATGAGCATGCAGATATGGAAGGGGCTGATTAGCAAAATAAGCAATGGATCTCATTTCTGGCTGAAGTCCACAGTGAGCAGCAACAACAGAACTTTGTCATTTCTTGTTTCTACAAGAATCTAAAAGAATAAGCAATGGACAGGCGGTGCTGAATCTCAGGAGCATCCACTCCAGTGTGTTGGAGAACAAGTCCTTGCCCATCACTTGGTCACTAGAGGAACAGGATGGCGTGGGTATGTCCCTCAAGGACTTGGGAAATGAAAGCTCTTTCCTCACCTGCATTGCTGGCCTTATTAAACCTGAAAGATTACAGTTGAGTTTCGAAAAAAAATTTTTTTTCATCTTAATAGAAGGAGATGACTGGCCTGCTTTTATTTTAATTAATCTCTGTGTTTTTATCTTTTTTCCTGGATACTCCTGATTTTGACCTGTTACACATATCTGCCTTTTGAAAATTCATGGTTAACACACAGATGCAACCTTTACCCACAAATAGGCAGGAAAATGCATGTCAGCATCATCAAAATCCCAATGACTTATTACATACTAATTAAAATAAGAGAAGAGAAGGAACCCCATGTCTGATAATAATAAAAGCACTTGGTCTGTTTTAAAGCTCATTTTTTTCTAATCAATAATCATATCCTATGAATGGAACTAAATTGGGAAGTAACTAATTATAGTAACAAGAAAGTATATTTTTCACACTATCAACAAAACAAATAAAAAACCACTTGTACAAATGAAAAAAGTCATGTTTTACTCCCAGATAATTTTTAGTTGGCACTATGACTCATTTAACTTAACACATTTTATTGAAAAGCCTCCATTTCAAGGAGCTTGAACATGACTTGAAAATGACTTGTATCAGAGATGCTAAAAGATGTGGAAGTTTCTGAAGAAGAAAATATGATGTAAACACTACTAATACTTCACACCAAATTTTAGAAACTGGAGAGATCTAAATTACCAAATAAACCAATGTGCTCATTTATAGGCTTGATTAACATAACTTCAGAGATAAGAAAGTAATGCCACAAAAGTAGGTTCTTTAAAACTTGGACCCCAAGAAAAAATTCAGAAAGAGGGAGATCACATTGGCACATTTTTTTCTGTAAAAAAATAATCGATAAAGTGTGCCAAAAGTATCATTGTAATGATGGCAAAGGTGTGTGACATTTTCACAGTTTGCCTTTTTGATAACTTAAACTTGGTTTTAAAAATGAATCTCTAAGTTAAAGAGCTTTAATTGTAAATAAATTTGCTTCTTTAATGTGTAATTCTCATTTGTCTGAGAATTGAATCTTGAACTCTAAAAAGCAGGAATATCTGTGTGATACTGGCATTTTAAAAATGTTAATAAGCACACTGCCTTCAAAGAGTAATTGTTTAAAATAGTGGATAATGATATGCAAAATGTTGGCCATGACTTACCCTAATTAAGTAACACGATTACAAGACAAAATAGTGAAAATAAAAGTTCTCATTTCCCTGCTACCATAGCACCACCACTTGCCTTCCTCCAAGCCAAAATGAGCACATTGTGGCTAAAATTGTACACGTCAATTCCACGGCTTTGAAAGGAAACACACATTCTCGGTGGCATTTGAAATGGACAGTACAGTTTTCTGAGATAAATCTTTTTCATCGCCACTTTGGAAAGGTTTAGTTTTTCTTCATGTAATTTTTTGCAGCTGTACAAAACACTTTCATTAACCCAAGAATGGATTATTTGGAGTGCTAATTAATTGATTCTTCAAAATGCCAATTGACACACTCCCAGGGAAAACCTGATCTAAGCAACTATGTTAATCAAGCTATTGTACTTACGGTTCTGTCTGAATATCAGACCATCTGAAATGAGGAGAACTTTGCCATTACTCGCCTGGCCCTCTCGTGGGCAGCTAATTAATATGAGCCGAATATGACAGTTGTACTTGTACGTTCACTGTACTGCCTGACAATAACTCTATAAAATTACATTTCAGCTAAAGAATGGAAACAGTGTTAAATACCATTATTTGCCTTCCTTTGATGTCTCAGAGTCATTATGAAAGCAATTACAGCAGTTTCTCTGTCTGTATGTCTACGGGGTATTTATTATCTGTATCTGTCTGAATCCTTTGCCAGGTGGAGAATATATGGCATATTAAAGACAAGGGAATTCAGCCACAATTATCAGGATAGGAACAGAAGAAACAAAATCAGAGTTTTGCAGATGATCCTGCCAGAAAACAGTAATTTCATATTAAAGCCTGGTGATCTGGGGAAAACTTGCAGGCTCTTTTTTATTTTCTTAAATACAAAAAAAAAAAAAAATCTCCAAGTTTACAAAGCTCATGAGTCTAGGGCAAAATTAATTACAAATCAATAGGGAAAATAGAAAACACAAAAACAAGAAGAAAAAAATCAACAGCTCAGGGCAGCAGTGGAAAACATTTTGTTTCTTAAGTGAATATTCTTTCAACCAGCCCTTTCCTCACCAAATGATACAATCTACAAGATGGATGTTTCTTTAATCCCAGATAAAATTACCCATTGTGACTTTCATACATAAAGGGAAAAAATACAAAGAAGGCTTCAGTTTTCAGGCCACCTCTAGGATTTTTTGCTACACTACCAGGAACTGGTGTGATGTGGACACATCTGTGTGCTTTGGCTGAGTCCTCAGTCCCCTATATCAAAGATGCCCCTGGGCTTCAAAGGACACTCCTGATTAACAACAAGGTCTGTATGCTGACCGCCCCACACAGAAGAGTTTTGCTCCAAGGGCAGTTTCTGAGGACTTGCCTCTCTACGATTCAATCCAGGGAATATTGATTGTTTGCTCCCCTATGTGTTCAGCATTCTGCAAAATCTGTGGGAGCATGAGACATGGGAAAGGAATATGGGATGAGTGTTCTGCCTCCAAGGGGCTGGGGAGAAGGAGAGAGAGACCTGCCATTTTCAAGCCAGGCTTTGGGCAAAACCCTTGATGTGCATTATCTTGTCTCATTTGTACAACCGTCAAACATGGTGGCTGCTGTTATCTCCATTTACTGACAAACAAAGCCCAGTGCAGAAAGGTAAGGCCATTTGTCCACAGTCACATGGTTGATAGGCAGAGCTGGGCTTCAAACCCAGCTTCAGTCAGGCCATGAAGAGTTTTTCTCTTCACTAACTCAATCAGCT
Source organism: Spermophilus citellus (assembly GCF_964194105.1). Taxonomy (NCBI): domain Eukaryota; kingdom Metazoa; phylum Chordata; class Mammalia; order Rodentia; family Sciuridae; genus Spermophilus; species Spermophilus citellus. Next base: position 58,053,046 of record NC_138185.1, read on the forward strand.
TCCAATGTTAAGAGCACCTGCATGGGGGGAGGGGGGCAGGTGAAGAGGAACTACATGCTGCCATGGGCAGGAAGGAGGAGAGCCCAACTTGGATGGAAAGTCTGGAAAAAGTTGATCAGAGGAGTCTGGACTTGAACTGGGTCTTGCTGATTGGCAGACATTTCAGGGAAGAAGCAAGTTTCCCAACTTCCCTACTCTCTGGGGTTTTTACTAAGTGACAAAATACAAACTATTTTATAATGATAAAACACAGACTTTGTGATTTGAAAAATACCACACAGGGGTATGTGTTTATTCATATTGCTACTCTGGGCCAAAGAATAAGAAAAGATAGATGGAAGCAGGATAGCCAAGGTGTCTTCAGAGGCTATGGAGGAAACCGACTGGTTAGAACCAAGGCTCAGTATTCCTGATGTGTGTCCACGCAACTTTCACAGCAGATGTGCATCCACAAAGGACCAGGACACTTTTGCGTTAAGGTGAGCAGCTGCAAGACAGGAATGATAGGCAGAGAGAACCTAAGGCACTCCATGTAGTACAACAAAGGGTTTGACAACGTCAACTATAACGAATGATTCCCTTTTCTCCTTTTCCTTCTCCTCCCCCACCTGCTGCTTCTTCATCCTCAACAATGCATTGGGGAAGATAAATCACTCTTCAAAGCAGGAAGATGCGATCTGAGAGCGCTTCTGCAAGTAGCAGTCTCCAACTGATATCTCTGTTTGCAAATATTCTTTCAATTACTGAGAAAACAATATCGGTGGCTGAGACCTTTAGCGAAGTCCTGAACTGGAAAAGGGATGGAAGGTACACCTGATATGACAACACCTGGAGTCGGTGGGGAATATAGCTATTGATTTAAAGAGAAGAACTTGGAACCATCTTATTTTTTCCAACTGTAATTGAGTTTCAGCAGAGTTCATGGTGTAGGCAATCCCAGAGTATTTGGACTCCAGGTCTAAATTGAACAAGTTTCTCTCTTTTTTTTTCTTCTCCAAAACAGAAAATAGCTATATTTCTCAGTTATGTAATGGAAGGTCTCATATATTTGGATTAATATATGAATAAAGTAGTGAAACACTTGTGAGAAGGGAAAGCAGCAAAGGCAATAGAGCAAGACCAACCTGGGTTCACAGTCTCTCCATCTTTGTGTATCTCAGTTCTTCTTGCTTAAATAGAAATATAGGTGACCTTCCACAGTTGCTAGGATATAGTGAATAAAATATACATGTAAATTACCTAGCACTCTATCTGGCACATAGCAAGTACTCAATCAGGATGTTATCACAATTTGTCCTTCTCTTTTTAGTCAAGCATTCTAAATCTCGTTTTGAGTAGATTGTCATAAAAGTGATCATAACAATGAGTTCTGGAAATTGTTTAACTAAGCTTGTAAAGATCCTTTATATGTTTGCAGTCAAATGTGTTTAAATGTATGCCATCAGAATTTTAATTATTGCTATGTAATCAATGAGGGTTTGTATAAGTCTTATAGCTATTAAATGCTCAATAGGGGGAAAAAACCTTCAAAATGTCTACATCAGTCAAGATTAGCTGCAGTAACAAATAAACCAAAGTCTCACTGTTTTGAAGCAATACTATACTACCTCACTTCTCCTTCCTACTTCAGGTCCTAATGTGTTGGCTCTTTGCAGGCTCTGTTCCATGTTTCTGCACTTGGGGATTTGGAATGCTGATTGTCTCCATGTCTGAGAGGGAGAAAGCTAGAGGGCCAACAAAGCTGAATACTCTTTCTTTGAAGAGATTCTTGTTACCTCTTCCCACAGTTCATAGTGCAGGACTAGCCACAGGGTCCCTCCCAGCTCCAACATCCCAATCAACCACTCTATTTTCCCAGAAGGAGAAGTGCTGAGAGAACCATGCTGAATGTATTCCTGGTCATCACAGTAGCCTTAGAGGACACAAAGGTTATATCCTTTGTGGCTGTAAATATGTTTCCTGATTCTTTTCTTTTGTTCACTAAATATCAGGTTGTCCTGATTTTCCAGCCATGATAAAGCATTTTCCCTTCGGGGTCTGTTTTGTCATGAACATCAAGATTCTTGAGCATGTTCCAAGTGCAAGCAGACCCCTTCGATGCTGACTGCAAGATCAGGTAAAAACCCTCCCCTGGCTACTGCTAGCACTCCCCCTTTGCTCCCCTGATCAATAACTCTAGCTACAAAAAAAGCATCAAACACCTCAAAGACATCCCAAAGGCACAGGTCGCCAAAGGGAATAAAAAGAAAATGTCGCATACATTAGTGCTCTCCGTAAGCTGCACAGACATCCTTGTAGGCCTCGGGCCTACATGGGGCCACTGGCAATGGGATGCTTAAAATTATAGTAAGGACAACATTTCTTTATGAAATAGTTTTTTGAGCTAGCCGAGGAAGAAATTCTAGTTCAAAGAGTGACAGTTTCCCGTTCACAACCTGTATTTTCTCACCAAGTAGGTGAGAAAGGACAAAAAAAGAAAAAAGGGAGAGAATGATACCAGAGACGCTGAAAAATTCATAATAATAACAATAACATCATATTAAGATTGAAAATAATGCAAATACCAAGGGTGTTGACAAGGGTGTAGGGGGAGCCCATGCTCTCATCCATCATGGGTAATGGTGTAAATTGGAAAAAATCTTTTCTTTAGGGCAATTTGGAAATCTGTTGCAAAATCCAAAAAAGTTTCTATGCCCTTTCACTCAGCAATTTCACTTTTAGGACACTATCATAAGGAAACAATCAGAGATATGTCTAAATGTACATTTACATAGTTTATCATCAAGTCATTTATTTTTTATAACAGTGCAATAATAGAAATGAGCTAAATATGCAATAGATATTTGACTAAGGAAATTCACTATGTGGGGTACTGATAGATAATCAGAAATAATGTGAGGATTACTTGATGGAAAAGTGAGGTGCAAAGCATTATTATAATCCTTGTTTTTATAATATACTGATGGTTGTGTTTGTATTTGAGCAGAAAAATAAAACAGACTGGATGAAATAAAGACATCTAAATATTAAAGATAGGAGATATAAATGTGGCAAATATTTCCTTGTTTAATATTTCTTTGGTTTTTTTCTTCCATATGTATATCATTTAAAGAAACAAACATCTAAACAAATAAAAATAAGCCTTTACCGTGACTCTTTAGAGTTCCCCAAGTGTCTCTTTTCTCACCACCATGCCTCAAAACATGTAATGGGTAGATAAGTGAACTCCATTTCCAGAACATAAAAGTGAGGTTCAGAGGTGTTAGACAATCCTAACCTGGCTCTGCACCCACAACCATTTTGTGTAAAAAAGATCTGCAAGTGGAGTAGTATCTAATGAAATGAACCAGATAAACTGTCTGAATTGATAAAATGTGTATCTAAAAGTGACTTAAGCAATGGGATGCTTCAACTTTTGTTTTGTACTCTATTATTCTATATACACTTTAATTTTAAAACATCAAATTTTGATGAGCATAAGCTATGCTGAGATGCAAAAAATCTCTTTTCTCTTTAAGGGTTAAGATGTTGTTAAACTCAGGAGATAGGAACAAATTGTTAATATATCACTTTTTTAGAAGAAACACATTCTGACATTTGTTAATTAAACTTTTCTTAAGGTTTAATGCATTGTCAAGATAGGACATATTTTCAGGGAAGCCTTGTGATCTTAGTAAGCTTTAAAATAATCCCAAAGCTGGTTTTGACATCCTACCTTATGTAGATAAAAAGGTATTTTAAGCTCATGTAAATCTAAAGAAATGAAAATTTGATGCATCCCATCATTAGTAGGCAGCAACATGAGAAACATTACTTATTTTCTTTTATAAAATGATTAATGATGATTTAAGAGCCATTTTTGGTTTTACAAAATGGAATACTGCTAATTATCTGAGATTAAAGTTACATCACACAATGCAGTTTCTTTGGTGTAGATGGGACCAAAAGTTAAAATGTTAAACCAAGGCTGCTTTTTGCATTTTTCCAATATCAAATAAACATGGCAATTTTAAATTGCAAAAGCTGACAATATTTAAGAGGTTTCTCATGTCTGTTAATTTTACCTTAATAATCTTTTCTCTGGAGACCACTAATTTTTCTGAGGTCATAATTCAATACAGTGAAATGAGCTGAGATGCAAGTGAGGATAAACCCCTTGCACTGGATGTTATCAGGTTATGGTGAAAGTGTAATCTGAGTGAAAGCTTCCTGCAGTATGTGCAAATATAATTAGTGTGGAGTGTCTTGGTTGGGGAGTGGATAAAACACTATTCGCTCACCCTTACAAAAAATGAGAAATCCATGCCTCTGATCACTTTCTAGAAGCAGAATAGAAAAAGTTTGAGCTGTGGAAAATAGTACATCTTCTCAGCATAAGATTAGTATCTCAAGCTCCAAGCTTTACTATCCCCCTTGGTAAACTGAACAATAATACAGAATGTACCAGCTCTTTTCAATGAGTGACAGTGGAAATGTACGTACAGAAGGTGATATTGGAAATGTTTTATGAGTGTCGGTTTCTTTCCTTCTCCACTGCCCCACAGCAAAATATTAGACTTTGAGGATGCTAATATCAAATATGGTGGATATATATTTTCAAAGATGCCATGTATTGGTAGAACTGGCTAAACTGGAATAAAATAAGGGTCTGAATCAACAACCTTAATAGAGCAGATGTCATAAAACATCTGGACATTTTATGAAATGGTAGATTTTTTTAACAAAGAAGAATGGAAAGGGGGAAAGAAGCAATAATAAATTCCATGTTGAAGCAATAATAAATTCCATGTATTTAAATCATTAAGCAATGATAAGATTTACATTTGGTTCTTTCAAAAGTTTCCAAAATAAAACATGTTTTATTGTTTCTCTGCATTTAATTCTGATTCTAAAATAAAAGTAAAAACTTAGGAAAAATGGTAACCTCAAAATTCTAAATGAAATTAAGATACCCAGATTAAATTTTTGATTTTTTACTAGGTAAATGCTGCATGATGTGCACCATTAAAGAAAGTGAGTTCCACTAATAGATCTGATTTGGGAAATCATCTTGATATCATATTTATGCACACCTGAGTCTAATCATCCAGTCTCAACACTGAAGTCAGCCCAGACACTGGGCACTATACTAAGTACTAGAAATAAAAAGACAAATGAAACTTGAAATTTATCTTCAACTCTATCGATAAAAATTAGAAGAATAACCAATTGCATTTACTTCACAATTTCTAAGGCACTTTTCCTGTCTTTTGTTTGCTGACAATCCTATTATGACATTTGTTACTGTCATTAAATCCCCTTTTAAAAATGTGGGACTAAGGCTTAAAGAACTAAAGGCATTTATTCAAGAACTACTTGCTGAACTCAAGTTTCTGTTAACAGAAACACAGGAGATAATCAATATGTGGTCTTTGATTGGATTCTGGGTCTAAAAATAAAGCAAATATAGTAAGAAAAAAGTGAAAACCTGGAGTTTTGCTAATGATGACTGTGAATTCCAGAGGCAGTATGGAAAGTTTTAAGCAATTAGGAAAGGCAGGAAAGTAGCAGAGAAAAAAATGTGAAGGGATTCATGATGACCAGAGTGTGAGACATGAATCAGTGATTTTGAGTCTGGGGCCTCTGCTGTTGAAGGACATCACTTGGAATAAAAGGGCACATTAAGAAAGGTCCAGTTGGACTGAAGGCAGAGATATGAAGAAGTTGCAAAAACCAAAGGAAGATGTTGTTGGGACATTTAAGGACATGAGAATATGTATTTTATAGTCAATGAGGAAATAGAGCTAAGAGACACATATTAGCTTTCCATCAGTATAACAAAGTATCTGAAGCTTAAAGAAGAAGAGGTTTATTGGGGTTCATTGTTTTGAAGATTCTAGTCCAAGATCTGGTGGCCTATTTGATGTGGGCCTTTGGTGACAGCAGCACATCATATGGCAGGAGCACACGGTAAAGCAAACTGCTTACATCACAACCCAGGCAGAGAAGAGGAAGAGAAATGAATAGGGTCTCACAAACGCCTTTGAGCACACACCTTCAATGACTTAAATACCTCTCGCAAGGCCACAAACCTGAAACGTTCCATCACCTCCCAATAGCACCACCCTGAAGAACAAGCATTTAACACATAGGCATTGGGGGACACTCATCCAAACCAGGTAACTCTCTCTAACCCAGTCTCAGTTAACTCAATCAAAGATCTCAGTTTAAACCTAGGCTTCATTCTAATGATTTCTTTCAAAATATAATCAATGATAAATTTTAAATTGTCTTTCTTCTAGCCCTCTCACTTGCTAAGAGAATAAGTAAAATACAAAACATTTTTGATACTTTTTTCAGTGGGCAGGCAAATATTCAGGAACTCATTTCAGCTACATATTGACAATGCTTAAGATTGAAGCCTACCAAACCTCTGCCTTCTTTCACTTACTTATGTTTCCTCCCATAAGAATATACATAATGACATAGTATATAATTTATAAAATATAATTTATAAAATTTAAATAAAAATAAATGTGCAAGAAAAGAAAAGATTAAGGAACAAATGTGAAACACAACATGTAAGAGTAATAGTTGTTTTAGTTAAACCCCAGAACATCAATGTGGAAATGGGGCTGATGATTATTAATTTCAAAACAAAAATCAAAACTTTTGAAGCTAAATTTTTCCTAGCAATGAATTTCAAAGCGGTCACTCCATGGAAATTCAGTAGGAGCACTGAGCAGTGTCAAGAGCAGTATTTTCAGCACCATTCTCACAGCAGAAGACAACAATGGATCACATATGGCTGATCTTGAGAATTTAAAACCAATCCCTTTGAACACTGTGGTCCTTGGGTCTTTGAGTGGCTGGTCTGGATATTGCCACCCACTTGCATTCTTGTCTTTGTATAATCTTCTCCCCTGGAGTATAGACAGGACTTGGGACTTGTTTCTAACTGATTAAATGTGGCAGAGAAGATGAAATGTGAATTCTCTAGTACTATTACATAAGATTTTAACTTCCATCTTGCTAACAGACTATGTGGACTTTCTCTCTTGCTGGTTTTGATAGAATAAGCCTCTTTATGTAGAGATTTGTGTGATAAGGAATTCAAGGTAGGGAACAGCAAGAGGTAAATGCTGCCTGTGGCCCATGGAGCTTGGAGGTAGATCCTTTTAAATTCAAGTCACAAAATGTACCAGAACCCTGGTCAACACCTTCACTATACATCTTAAGAACCGGAACCAGAAGCTCCAGCTAAACTGTGCTAGATCCCTTACCCACAGAAACTGAGATCCTAGCCATGTGTCTTCTTAAGCTGCTAAGTGCATGGCACTTACAATATGTAACAATAAAAAACAGTCACATTTTCAAAAATCACAGAACAGTGCATGTACCTCTCCTGGGACAAACTGCCGCTGAGAACGTGAAAAGTGGGCCATGTTGCATTTTTAATTTTGGTCACTTTTTAAACTTTCAGTTATTGTTTCTATTGCTATCAATGCAAATCTCAAGAAGAAATATTCATGGAGAGCATGTGAGTAACTTTGTCATGGAGCCAGAGAGATATGATGTGTGAGATAATTAGAGACTCATACAAATAAAGACAAAAGCAGACATGTATATGGTTGGGCTTATGATAGTTGCATAGAACAATCCCTCCAGGGTCTCTAAAGCTCTCCATACACTTTGTCATTCACATAAAAGCCAGTCTGTTTTTAAAATATACCTTAAAAAAACCTGGATGAATATGTTCAGTACAATGATCTAATTTTCAGGATAGCAGGTCTAGGAGTTGGGATGTGAATTAAATAAATTCTTCATCTGACCAACATTCATTCAACAATGTGATTGTCTTCCATGAACTATCTCTTCCTAGATGGTAGAACTAAAGGAGGAAAGAAATTCAATCCCGCCCTTAAATTCAGTCTAGCTGGGATAAAACCTGCTTCCATGTACTAAAACAAAGACAAAAACAAAACAAAATCTGTGCTAGGATATCCAATGTCTTTATGTGCATTAGTTAATTTGATTCAGAAAAAAAAAAAAAAAAAACGCGGTACCAGCCCAATGTAGTAGAGGAACAAACTGAAGTTTAGAAGTCATACAGCATATCTGAAATTTAATCTTGGTCTTTGGACTCCAGAAAATTGCTTTTGACCATCTGACTCTCCTCTTGTTTTAATGAAGAGTTTCTCACATTAACAAAGTAATATGTGTTTATTACAAAACATTTAGAAAATACAGGCAAATAAATGGAGAGGAAAATTCACATGAACTCACAACCACTTTTTAATCATTATTATTCTAAAAAGTTACAGCTGTTTCATTAGACACATGGATGGATCATCATCACATGAGCATAACTTTTTAAGCAATTTTTTGAACACTTTGGAGTCTTGCACTCCAGGTATTTTTGTAGGAAGCTACTAAAATCATAAACTAATATAAGAGATTATAATTCCCTGTTCTAAAAAAAGGAAAGGGATTATTTTAACTGATCAAAAGGACTGAAAGCTCCACCAAGACAGTTAAGAGGTAAATATTGATGGATGTCACATGCAGACTAAAGCCAGCCTTCGTGGAAGTGGAGATGAAGAGCCCTCAGAGAGGAAAAGATTTGTACCAGTGAGGCTAGACTTCATGCACAGCACAAAAGCTGTAGTACTTCTGCATCCAAGGGACCAAAAGACCATGTTCATGAGAATATGAGTATTGGAGAAACATAAGTGTCTTGCAACAAACAGATATTACCAATGCATTGAAGCTCTTTTGAGGCCCAGGGATCCTTGCATGACTCAGAAGAGAGCTCTAGACATGACTGAGTTGAAATTTCCTGCATGCTAGCTACAGAGGTCCTCAGAGGCAGACTGGAGTAAAATGTTGTGATACTTCTGGCACCTCTGGCTTTGGGGACTAAAGAGCCATGATATCCATGCTTGCTTCTCCATCTCTGCAAAATAATTTAGACAGGATGATACCACAGCTTTAAGAGACACAAAGACAAATAAGGCAAAATTTCTTTATTTATAGTTTATTGACAAATATATGCTATTTAAAAATTACATGTGCCAAGTGCTCAATGAAATCTGAAGATTCCTTTCTCAGTTTTGTAATTGACAATATATCACTTAAAATTCTCCAGAGAACCAGATTTAGGAAATAGTCAGATGGATAAAGATTTATTGGAAAGAATCATATTACATGATTATGGAGTCTATTAGGTAAGTCTTAAATCTGTAGAGTAGCTGGTCAGCTGGAATCTCTCAGGCTGGAGTTCATTATGCAGACAAGGCAGAGTTTCTTCTTCCAGAAGACCTCATTTTTACTTTTAAGAATCTTCAACTGATTATATGTGAGGTTCACCTTTATTATTAAAGATAATTTCCTTTACCTAAATTCATCTTATTGATGTGAAACACACCTGCAAAATAATCACACAGCAACACCTACCTGGCTTCCTACTGATTTGTCATAGAGCTTAACCAAGTTGATGCATAATGCGAACTCTCCCACAACAATGGGGAGACTCGACCTGCACCTTGAAGGATGATTAGAAAGTTCGTCAAATAGAGGAGAAGAAAGGACATGGTGTGCATGAGGCAGAGTTTGAGAAGTTTAGGGAGCTAGAACTAAGGAGGAAAAGTGGAGATGGACTGAGAGAAAGCAGAGACAGGTGCACCTGTGACTCAGGGTGATGGAAACTCCCAGAAGCTTTAGCTCCTAAGTAACTTGATGATGTCAAGTTCTGGAGAGACAAGTTTGGAGACTGTGTGATGGTAATAGATTTGGAAGACTTAGAGAACTGGTGGTGGTCTGAACCCAAACACTAGTGGTGAGGACAGAGAAGAGCACTGCCTTAGGAAAAAGAGATGCAGACTTCACAGATCACAGTGACTCTCCAAGTCAGTCACTGTGCATTTATTGCTCTTTCCTTCTTTGCTTAGGTGAAATATCAACATTTTTTTCAACACTATTCTCTGGTTAGCCACTACATATGAAAAGAATCCCTGCTCATGTCTAGTGGGAGAGGCAATAGATGTAAGGACATTATGACCATGATCTTAAAGAGAACATTGGATCCAAAGCACAAGCACATCATAGCTCAAAACATTATACTTGTGAGCACACACACACACACACACACACACACACATACACACCTGTGAACTCACACACAATCATTCACTGCCAAACTAATTGCCTCACATTTTAATCTTACCCCAAAACTTGAGCAGTTGGAGTCCTAGAAACAGCTTTTAAGATTCTAGCTTTTGAAGCCAAATCTAGGAACCAAGCCCAGATATATCTCTACACAAAACTAAAATGGAAGAGTATAGCATAAAGTGTGTGAGATAGTAGGTTGAAAAAGACATTAAATCCCGGTTTTATTTCCACAACAATTCCTAGAGCCTTATCTAGGCAGAGAATGAAAATCACCTTTGATCAAAGGTTGATGGAATTTATCTTTTCCCCAGTGTTTTTGTAACAAAAATCACTTAGAATAACTTGTTTCAGGATTGATAAGAGTCTCTGAATCTAAAATCCATGAAGCTCCCTCAAAGTCTGCCTTGTGTCTACTGAGTCCCAATAATTCTACTCTGGTAGATAAACTTGAGGCTTAAAACTTGAGGTGATCATGGGCATGTATGTCCCACTATCTCCTCTTTCTCCCTGAGAACACCAGGATTGTCCCAAGCTTTCTGAGATTTTTTTATTATCTCTAATTTCAGAAAAGAAAGTCAATTAATCAATGTATGGCTTCTTGGAATTACTTTATTCAGAACATCTTGTGCTGGGCATGTATGCCAATTTCTGAAGTATGGCAGGAAGGATCCACAAATGCATGAGAAACAGGGTCTTGCCCTCCAGGAGCTCAAAAGAGATACAGAGTTGATCAATTTGACATAATCTTAGCCTGGAATTAAGACACAAGTAAATATCAGGGTGTGGTCTTGAGTAAATCTTTTGAGTGTAATATTCCAGGACTAGCATTACACACCAAGCAGCTGGTGAGAAGTGGTCTTGAGAGTAGCTTAGAAGTGGAAGAAGGGATTGTGGCAATGGTAGAAGTAAAACTCCAGAAAACAAGTGATAGAGTCTGCTGAGGAACTATCTCCTTGCTATTTCCAATTCTGGGCCAGTGGTAGGGGGAAAGGATTGGAGACTGGTGCCTCTTAGTTTCATCTGAGGCACTGGGTGATGAACCTCTGGGCTATCAGACATTCTCTTCCCCTCAATTCTTTTGATTTCTTCCTTGACCTGTTCTTTAAACTTATCTGTGAAAAAAAAAGAGGAAGATAAGGAGCAGAACAGTAGAAAAACATCCTGATGTGGGAAATGAAAAAAAAAAAAAAAAACAAGTGAGAAGTACACCAGTGCTGCCTCAAATTGCTCACTTTGTGGTCCACCTAGAAAAGATTATTTGTAAGACACATTTGGGTGTCTATCTGAGGCTCACCCAGCTGCTCTGGGGATGGGCCTGTGTCATCATGCTCATACACCTATAGCCTATACCAACTGGGAAGCTATGGAGAGATAGTGTCAACCAGCTGAGACAACAAGGGAGAAGCTGTGTTCAGAAGAAAATAGGAAACAAAAGGCAGGGAGTCTACCTTGGACAAGCAAGGCCAAGGTAAACTTCCTGAAAGCAGAGTTCAGAGAGAGGGAGTAGTCTCAGAAGTAGTCATAAAATTGTGCCTTATAGTCACATCCAAAGGGTCTCTTCTGATTTATAGTTCCTAACAGGAAATGTTGGGAATAAGTAAGGATGCAGAAGCAGTGCTTGGGAGTGAGGACAGGAGAAAAAAAGGCACCTTGTATTTCATGTCCTCTGTCCGTCACATCACTCCAGACAGCAGTCCTCTAGGTTTAGGAAATAGAATGGGGAAGAAACTGAGTGTTGACTTTTCAGATTTGACTCATCCCTGCTACCTACCTTCCTTCCTTCCCAGGCATTGCTGAGTTCAGGAAGGTCTCCAACTTGCAAGGACCTGTCATGGCTTCTACAGGAGAGAACACTGGAGTGTCAAGATGTCTCCTCAGTATTAGGAGTCCTCCTGGAACAAGGTTCAGTAGCCCAGCTTCACAGACCTGGGATTTTGAAAAGCTCATCCTCAGCTTTGGAGTGGTGACACCTCAGGTCTGGGATCCTTCCTAGCTATTTAGATAAGTTTTAGAGTGTTTTCAGATCCTTTGTCCACTCCTTCCAGCCTACACATATATACCAGGCATGACTCTTGTGTTCTTCCTACTCGACCCCATGGACTGGTTTGAAAAGGACACTGATAACTTATATTAGGAGTCAAAAGAATGCTGGCAGCTTGAGGAATATTAGGAGTCAAAAGAATGTTGGCAGCTTGAGGAATGTCTTTCCACAAAGAAAAGATCAGTTAACAGGAGCTAGACTTTTATCCCAGGAGTGAATCTTTCAGGGTAGGACATTAGACATCTGGGACAGGGCAACATCTGGGATGAGGGGTAGTTTCTTGGCAAAGGAGGAACTTTCCCATCTGCCTGAAACCCCACCCAAAGCAGTCCTTAATGATCTTTCTTCCATGGTGCTCAGAGTACTACAAGAAATTTGGATACCAATAAGGCACAAAAATGACAGCATGATCTGAACAGGCCTGGGCTTGGCCATTCAGAAGTCCATTCTTCTGGAGAGTCCTGCACATAGGAACGACATAGGAGAAGTGGATGTTCTGCAGGCCAACTGCCAGAACAAGTGAGAACCCTGCCTGGCTACCCAACAGAAGCAACTGCCACTGGGAGAGGTGGGGGAGGGGAGGCAGCCTAGAAGGGTCCTCTTCCTTACTCACTATCCTGTACTCCTGGGGAGAGGCAGCAGCTCTGGGACCTGGAGAAAGAGGGGATCCTTATGTTCCTCAACTCTACTAGAAGGAACAAGGGTTCAAAAAGAACACCAAATAGTTTGGAGGCTTGGAAGCTTTCAGCAATACATTTCCCTACAAAGAAATAGTGTAGACCTACCAATCTATACAGTTATACAGGTACAATATAAAGGGTGACTGCGGTTGATCAGAAGCAAATTTGCTAGAAAGGAATGGGTGTGGCAGTGGACATAGCAATAGTAGACTCTGAAGCCCTGCCAAGGTGGCACCAAATCTCTGACCTCGGGACCAGAGGAAGCTGAAAAGAGGCCACAGGACAGAGGGAATGCGGCAGAAGCAAGAGCAGCAAGAATGTCTGGGATTTTTCCGTGAAATCATGCCCCACCATCTATCCTGACCATCGCCAACCTTTCTGTACCTCAGTTTTCAATGAAAGAAAAATTGAGATGAATACACACGAGGAAAGGAGAGCCCCCAAAGCCAAAGTTGTCCTGAGGGAAGGGATGGGATAGAGAAAATTATAAAGTGTAGAAAGGCCGACAGAATACAACCTGTGGCAAGACAGGGGAAAGGAGGCTAAAAGGGAGGGGAAATGATGGGAAGCATAGAAGAGGAGAGGCAAGTGAGGGAGAAAAAGGGAGCAGAGAGTGGTAGAGATCTGGGGGAAGTCAGATCAGAAGTAGCAGCTGGTGGCACTGACAGGTGGCAATGGGCCCTATTCCAGGTCATGGATGAGGAGAGAAAGCAGAGGCAGGGAACATGAGAGGCCGGCACAGGTAGGAAAGAAGTAGGATAGAAAGCCCAGAATGCCTTTTTCTCTTTGTATTCTCATCCTCCTTCCCTCAGCTCTCCCAGAAGCCCCAGCCCTGGATACAAGGGATGGAAGGGACCCTGGTAATACAGAGTGGTAAGATGAGGACTGGGCATTCTTTCCAAAAAACAATTTATAGCTTAACAGCAATCAGTTCAGTGGCCAGGAAACATTCCTCTAATGGTGGAGAGTCAAGCATCCATTATGGAGCCAGGCGAGGGTTGGCAGTTTGGGGGCCTTCTTGAACTCCTCAAACTTTAGCCTAGTTCAGCCTTCCTCCTAGGAAGTCCAGGGGAATGGACGTGAGTTGGGGGTGGTGTGCATGCTCAGAAGTGACTCCCAAAGGGGAAGAGGAAGGCTGCCTGCAGAATTGTGGGTTAAGACACAGCAGGGCATAGGCAGCAGATGGGGTACAAAGCACATTCTACTTCCCCAAAAGTATCTGCTTGGGAAACCCCAGTGGGAACAACTACCACTCTTTCTTTCCTTGATACTCCAGGGGGTTATGTCTCCTGGGCCCAGAGAATCCCTGGTGCTCCCCCCGGCCAGCACTGCTGCCTCAATGCCAAATGCTCTGAGTGGGGACAGGGACATGGCCAGGAATAGAGACTGAAATCAGATGTCTGGGGCAAGTGGTATAGTCTGACAGCAGATGATCTGTGAGTACCAGCATTGCTCAGCGATCACCAACCAAGCAGAAGGAGATGGATCTAGGGCTTCTCTTTGGGCAGGACATCTTGGGCATCTAATTCAGTATTGCTGCTGGAGCATGCTCACATGTGTGGAGAACCAGCAGGAAAGGATTTTGTGGGGAAGTCTCTTCAGAAGACTGTTCCAGCAAAACAACTTCTCAGAAGCCCAGCTGTCAGAAATCTTGGCAGCCATGGCATCCTGGCCAGGGTGTCTCTCACTTCCCTTTTGATTTCCCTGTTGCCACTCTCCTCTGATATTTGTTCAGAATTCACCCCCCACCCCATAAGCTCATTGCTTTATCAAATATTTGTGTATTTGTGTATTTGGTGATACAAAGATGAAGGAGACATTCCTGCCTTCAAGGAACTTCCTCCACTGTGAAAAAGGGCAGACTGACATGCTGAGAATGAAAACAGAAATACGAGGCTGATGGCTCAGACATACATACCCCAGAGTTCTCATGCTCACAGAAAACTACAATTACTGAGAGAATCTCAACAATTAAAAATCCTCCATAAGTGTCCTAGCAAACAGGAAATACTGAATTTTCCCTGAAAAATTCACAGGAAGTTGGAAACTTTATTCTTTGTCCACTCCAGGGGTTCATAGTCTAAAAGAAGAGCACACTCCTATTATCAGGGTCCTGACCACCTTGAGCAGAACTGATATTGAGGAAAAGGAAACTACTCGGGTTGTTTGGGTCCATGGGACTGAACTCCAAGATAGCCATTGGAAATGTCCACAAGTGCTGGGGTCCCTAGGTTTGTGAGGGGTTCTGAGGATGGGCTGCGAGCTTATCAGAGACAAAGGTTAGAATTCCAAAGACCAGCACAAGAATCAGGGAGAGGGGAGCAGGAAAGCTCCCAATATTGAGGCTTTGGGGGTGTCAGTCTCACAGGGGCTGGAACTGTGTCTGGAAGCTGCCTCCTTGGTATCCCCAGTTAAAGGGCAAAGAGGCCAGAGGTTGGTCCCAAGAAGATGGCAACATCCCAAATGATGGTCAGTGGGGATTCTTGGGGAGCTTACAGAGGAGCAGGATGGTAGGGTATGAAATTGGAATGTCACCAAGATGGTGCTTTCTCAAAATCCAATGGTGTGGGGAGGAGGGAGGAAGCACTTCATTGGAGAACAGCAAGGTAAGGACCTGCCCCTTCTCTGTTGGTTCTGCACTGGCTCATCCTCATTAGGCTGAGAAATAGGTCCAAACAGAGGGTTATTTGATGAATCTCAAATATCCACAGACTGAAGACTTTGGAGTGACAGAGTTGGAGAAGAAAAAGAAAATAAGAATTTTGAGATCATACCTACAGAAAGAGAGAGAAGGGCAGAGAACACTGCAAGACCAAAAAAATTGTGATGAAAAAAAAAAAAAAAAAACCGTCATCATGTACCCAAGAGGAGATGGGAGAGGAGAAAGAGAAAAGAGCATCCAGGGAGGGACCAGAGTCAGAGTAATGTTAAGACAAGGAGAGAAGTGCAGAATGAGTACTTGGGCTACACCCAAAGACTATAGTTTGAGAGGATCAGAGGCCTCAAGTGGAGGCATCAGCCTGCGGGAGACTGGGTGGCGGCATGGACCACATGGCAGGTCTGGCAAGAGAAGTTTTCCTCCTGGGAATGGGAACACAGGAATGGTTGGGATGCAGAGCTGTGACCTAGTATTTCCCCACTGCTTCTATTCTTAGGACATGCCTCTTTGGCAATATAGATGAAGAAAAAAGGGGGAGGCCACAGCAAGAAAACCAGGGCCCAGGGGGGTGCTGCAGACCTCTCGAGATTGAGAAAAAGATTAACCCATTCAGGCACCTCTGGGACCTACCGGGATCCCTGTCCTAGACCAGTCCTGAGCCCACATGGGGGGAATCAGGGAGTTATTTCAGAAACTCCCTCCCCCCCCCCCCCCCGCCCACCAGGCAGACCAGAGGCCTTTGGTGGAGTTGTTTGAGCTTCTCCTTCCCTTTTGTGAAAGGAGGCCCATCAGCTTCCCAAGGAGGCACTGACAAGAAATGAGGAAAGATCCACATTTTAACCATAGCCTTTTTCCCCACTGATAGGAGCATCAGGGGATAATAGACTTCAAAGACAAAGGACTGTTCCTGGCTGAGGAGTGGGAGAACAAGGCCATTTCTCAGATTCTTCTCACTCTCTGGCAAGATTCTCATTCTTCTCCTCTTAACCTCAGGCACCTCTATAACATAGGTTATATTTGAGCCTTCTGATGAGGCTCAAAGGAATGCTGTCTCACCCCAGGACAATCAGTCTGAGAAGGAAGTAATACTTCCTCTTTACCCAGTTACTACATGGAAGAAGCATGGTGGTGTATGCACAGGAAGGGCCAGGAGTCCCTGCCAAGCTGCTCTTGAGATCCTGGTCAGTTCCAGACTGTGTGAGCCTACCTGCCCTTCACCTTACCCCCAACACTCCACAGGGAGGAGGGTCTAGGGGGCCCTTCTACTGAAGTTCCTCAGCTCCTCTCTTCAGAGAGCTCTCTCTCTCTCTCTCTCTCTCTCTCTCTCTCTCTCTCTCTCTCTCTCTCTCTCTCTCTCTCTCTCTCTCTTAGTTTTTTAATACAAAGCTGTGAGAATTGAAGCTGTAAGATGCTTCCAAGCTCCCTTGTGGGAGCTGAGACTGGGAACAGGCACTAACAGAAGATATTTAAGCACTTGGAAAAGGACAAATCATAATCCAGTTCAACAAGCAAACAGCATCCTAGATCAGGGATCCAGAATTCCTCTTCAGCCAGGTTCCCAAGGTGGTTTTCTCTGGATCAGCTGCTTTGACTATTTGACCCATAGGAGGGAGACATGCCACTTTGTGCTCTCTAGTTTCTGTTGCCTTGGAATAGAGGCCCCTTGGCTTTGAACTCAAGAGAAGGTGCCCAGAACTTGCATCTAATGTCACAAATGAGTATGTGGCACCAAAAAAAGCCTTGTTACTTATCTGATCTCTTTTTCTTTTCTCATTCCACAGCACTCCATAGCCATTATCTTGAACTTGGTTTTGGGGGATATAATAGTGAGTGCCCTCAAATTTCTTACCTTATCCCAGGGAAAGTCATGGTCTTAATAATGTGGGAAATGGTGATGGTCATAAATATTCACTGGGGCCTTTGTTAGTCCTCAGATATCAAGACTCATATCTTTCTCCCATATTGCACCTCGCAGAGGACTACAAACACTTGCAAAAGTAAAGACAGCCAAAATGTTACTAGAAATCCACTTAGGAAATATTTGAGAGAAGGCAAGAAATGAGCAAGGCCTCTTCCTATTAAGACCTCATAGTCTTAAAGGAGTTGCTAATTTGAGTGTCTTCTTTTACTATACCAGTAATGTAGGGACCAAGAAAAATCTTTGGGACTGTATGTTCAATGTGGAATGTATCCCAAAATACAAACGACCCCAAGGGTGTAAAAGAGTTCTGAGGATGTCATGTGGGACAAGAGCTAAATGCTTCCTGAGACCAGCCTGGGAATCCAGCATGGAGCAGGGAAGACCTCAAGGTTGAAGCTTTGGAGGTGTTAGTGCCTACTGGGGCTGGGACTGTGTCTGGAAACTGCCTCCTTGGTATCCCCAGTTGAAGGGCAGAGGACCAAGGGCTTGGTCCCAAGAAAGTGGTGACATCCTAGATGATGATCAGTGAGGACACTATGAGACTGTCATGGAGGAGCAGGAAGTGGGGGGTGTAAAGCTGGAATGTCACCATTCCAGGATGGTGCTTCTTTGAGATCAGAAATAACTGAGAAGTGATTCAATGGTAGTTTTTATGCTGTGTATATTTTAGTACAATATTTTTTTTAAAAAAAGAAAATATTGATCTCAAGGAGGAAGAAAAAAGGATATCCTTTCTTCAGCTTGGAGGGTGGATAGCAGTCAGCTGGGGCCTATGGTACTCAAAGAAGCCACCATCGGGGCAAGTCTCTAACCCATTGTTTACTGAGGAGGAACACAAAAGGAGGTTGATCCCATCTGACTCAGAAGCCTAGATAACCCAGGATACTGGAGAGTCATAAAAAAATAATAATAATAATACCCCAGAGTTTTATCTGCAGCCAGAGATAGAGGGACAGAAAGCAACACTGAGAGTAGAAATAAAAACAGTGGTGGGAGATACGACCAGGGGCACATGTCACAATGGTAGGGGTGCAACAAGGCCCCCAGAATAGCAGAAAGCCCATTATATGAGGGAGAAGAGAGGACAGGGACCCAAAAGGGAAGCAGCTGCCCACCTTCTGCCCCCAGATGGCAGCTTGCCAAGAAAATTTATCAAATCCTTCTGAATTTTGTGGCTGAAAGAGACAGAAAATGAGAAATGAGAAATTTTCAGGGGAGAAGGGGAAAGGGCTGGGCACATTTTACCTGGGATGGGAGGCACAGGATTCTGTTATGATTCAGAGACATGTAGGTTGGTACTTGACTTCGACATGGTGGCTCATTGCCTTGACTACCAATTATCTTGCAACCTCTAGCCAGGCGTAGGCCCTGAATTTAGTTTGAAGACTAAGAGAAGGAAAAAAAAACTCTAAGAGTAGAGGCCTGGCTGGGCATGAAATGGCCACAGTCTCTTCTGAGCTAAGTGATGTGCCAAAATTGTCACTTAGCTGACTCTTTTGTACCATCTGCACGGATCCTTTAAGGAGGAGGGATGAAAATGGAAGCACATACAGAGTACATGAGATAGGCACTTGACCTTAGGAAAGCCCAAGCCCAGCAGCTGCTCTCAGGGGCTGCTCCACTGGACACAAAGACCCATAGTCCCAGGCCCCAGGCTCCCAGCTGCTTTTTCATAAAACTCATCCTCTTCCTGAAACCTACCTAGTGGCCAGACCCAGGCCCACTTGGATATTCCCCCTCCTACCTTCATTCCTTCCTCTTGCTGACAGGCTCTGCTTTCCCCAAAGCCCTAAGAAAACCTTTGCCTCCCTCCTTGCCATCCACATACCCCTATCTTCAATATTTCAAATACTAGTACCTTCTTTCTTAGAAGCAGAAGGATGACAGCACTCAGAGGGGTTTCTTCCACGGAAAAAGTTTAATCTTAGCCTCAGACATTGTAACAAAAGTGGAGAAGGTGGAGTCAAGGACTATGTATCTTTCAGTAAGCTGGTGGTTATTCATAAGGCGTCAGGTGATTAACAGGATTTCACCAAAGTTCCACCCAGGATGCTTCTCATTCCACTGCCTCCAGAAGCACAGGAAGCCACAAAAAGCAAGGAATTAAGGAAGCCTTCTAAAAGGGGATCAGGCACAGTCTAAAATGCTGAGCTTGCAAATGGGGGTCCAGAGATGCAGAGAACTGTTTAGGAAATGCCCAAATCACAAATCCCCAGACCTGGGGTCTTGGGCCTAGGCTTGCTGTTCAACCTTATTTTCCTGGGTTATTCCTTAACTAGTGACCTTTAAATCCATCATTGTTCCCTAGGACATCCACTACATCCCATTGATAAATTTGCTGTAAGTTAGAAAAGAATGCAAGTCCTGCCTTACAAGAACTTCCTGCCTTTAATGAGCTCACAGTCTGAGGAGGATGTATAAGACAGTCAAGGAATCCTGTGACCTGATTTTAAGTGCAATATATGGTGTCCCCCATGCCCTGATACCTAGTTAGCACCCCAGACTCACTGAGTTAGCCATAAGAAAAGACTACAATAGCTGGTATCTCCTTTCATGGAAGTGCTGTTTGGAAATAATCAGACTGTCCTCCACCCAGCCCAGGAACAATGAAACAGGGTTTCATCCTGTGGAGGAGTAGAGGATTTTCAAAGGTCCTAACTTTAAAGATTAAATGCAGTAGTTGAATTCGGAATTATTTGCTATTTCTAATGAAGAACTAGGAAACAAACAAAAAAAAATGGAGGGTGATGAATAAGGAGCTCACTCCTTACAGGATTCTCTTTACCATACTGTATACTGAGACTTGAGGCATCCTAGAAGGAAGGAACAGGGGAAAGGAGAACACACAGCTGATGAACTCGCCCCTCAGTCAAGAGGCCAGAGCAGGAGGATGTTTTGTCCTCTCTGGAATGTCCATTGCTTTTTTTTTAATGTCCCTATTTTGTTACCATATAGATTTTTTCAAAATTATTTTTAACACTGAGCAGTAGAGACAGAATCAACATCCTGCAACAAAGTAAAGTACAGAAAGGAACAACAGAGAACAGCAAAAGAGGAGGAAAACAGATTCCCCAGAGACAAGAAGCAGAGCAGAGCCCTAGAGAAAGAACAGGCCCAGATGGGATAGGGTGAGGGAGGAGGGCCCAGGCAGAGGAAGCAGAGCTGGGATGGGCTGTAGGGAGCCAAGGTTCCCCTCCCAAAAGTCAGCCCAATGTTTCAGTCTTGCTTTGGAAAGAGAAAGGCCGTGATGGTAAGGCACTTGTGAACAGATCTGTCTGTATCGCCTATTCTCTCCATTCTCACCTCTAGTTTCTGAAGGAAAAGACACATAGAATAAAGCATGGTTAGGCTGCTCTAGAGAAGATGAATCGAAACAGGGCATCTTTCCAAAGGGAAGGGCTAGGGCTAACTCCTTACCAGGTCCTGACTAGGCCCTGGCCAGCTCACACTCGGGAATATGTGGGGGTTAAGGGAAAGGCAGAGGCAGAGGGAGAACTGTGTTGCAGTTGTGGTTTGGTGGGGAAATTTGAGCAGCACTGCATGTCCCCTGATGAGCAGCACTGCACGTCCCCTGAGTCAGCCACTGGACTTCCTCCCTTTGGGTTGTTCCCTGAGGTCTTCATCCTTATTTGGTTCTCAGCCAAGCCAGATCCCAAATTGGGCTTTTTAAATTGACCTAGACCCACAAATTCTCCCTTCAAAACAAGCATTCCCAAAATGAATGGACATGGGCCTGAGACCCCCTTGCCCTGGAGAATCATAGAAATTATGTTCAAGCTTGACTTCTCTTCACGCCTTGAAAGGACATATATGCAACCAGGAAGTAGCAGAAGATGTCTGCTCCAGGCTGGGACAAAGAATGGCTTTCCAGCCATACTTTTAGCCTAACCCTATTCCTGTGCTATAGGAAATGATCAAATGCCCATAGGTTGAGCTCCTTCGTGAAAGAAAAGTCCAAAGTAGGCTGCTGCATGTGTTGCTCTGTCCAATAGTCTTCACCAGCAATTTTCCTGTTACCTCATTTTTTATAGAGGATCAGTCCCCCTCAGCCAGGTCCTTGATTTGATCATCTTCAATGTATTCCCAGTTGACTCCTTTGGGTGGCTCTTATGAAGGTATTTCCTCCCATTGAGCCTCAGGGGACCATCCAGTTGCTCCATGGTCCTCTGAAAATCCTGCATCTCTAGCTGATGTGACCTTATATGGTAAATAAGCATGCCTAATTTGAAAGGAATATTTTATGGGTCCTGTTTGTTGCCGTGACTATTTATTGAATCTGTAAAACACCTTTTTTTAGCCAAGAGCTCAGAAGTTTTTCTTGCTTTGTAGTTTTGGTTATGCCTACTTAGGAAAGCACAATATGAGAACTCCTCCATTCCTCAGTCACTGACTTCTAGGCGCCTGGGATCTAGTGGGATTCCTCAGTTGCAAATGCTCTGCTTTACCTGGCAAGCTAATATCCAAGCTCTTCTATAACACACAAATTTATATTCCTGATTTCTCCCTACCCTTTTCCAGGATTTTATACTCTGGATTCTTCATTATTTCTGCCTCCCAGGACTTCTGCATAGCTGTATTATCACTTCAGTGCATAAAATAGTTTAGGAATTGGGCATGAATATTTTAGTGTTATTGAAAATACATCCATGAAAACTCAAGGAAGAGTCAGGTACTCAAATGGAAGTCCAGGGTTACATCAATGAATGAAAACCAGTGTATTTTCTTCTGCAAGCATTTTTTAAGTCGTGTAAAAATAACTTTTAGTACCTTCAAGATGTTAGAAGTGAAGTTGAGTTTGTAAATTAAGTTAGGGAGTAAATCTCTTAGACGGCGTAGGGAAGAAACTCTTGAGGACTGTAACGAATACATGGCTGGCAATGGGCATGGAGCTCCTGAGAAGAAACCAGCTGACAAAGTAGATTCACGCTGGACTTTTAAGTCACGTTTTCTGGATGTGGTCTTAACAGTAGAATCCATGGATGGAAAGGGAAGTCATATTTTTGCAGTTGCTATCTGGAACCAATGTGAAAAACAACAGAAAGTTGGGTTTCACGACTGTGTCTGTTCACTCAGTGTTAGGAATTGGGAAACAGTAAGAAGAGCACTCAGGGAAAAGGCAATATGAGATTGAATCATAGGTTCAGAACACCAAGTGATCTCCAATCTCCCCCTGCCTATATTCTGTTTCACTGGAAAATCCGTGGGAACAGTTAAGGAGTGTCCAATTGCATTCCTGGTTTTCATCCCCCACCTTAGCCACCTCTGTGTCCTGTCCAACCTATGAAAGAGAAAATTCAAGCGGATAAACTATAATGTCCCCCCAAAAGAATGAATCTGGTAGGTGCAGAGAGGCAACTATAATCAGATACACATAGAAATGCAGAGGGAAAAAAAAACACAAGATACAAAAACAAATAGCAGAGATACAACAGAGAAATAACAACAAAATAATTAGCCCCAGGAGAAAATGTAAAGCACAGAACAAAGGTTGGCGGGAGCAACACATAAAGAATATCAGCAGAAATTGGGAACAAAGGTTTCTGTATCAGAGCACTGGAAAGATTGGGAAAGGACCAAAGGGCGGAATCAAAACTCTAGCAGACAACAATATTCTGTCCCAATGTGGCCAGTACTCCACTCATTTTCAGACTCCTCCCCACACTTTTCCCTTTAGTACAAAGACAAAGTAGAAGAAGAAGAATACACTAAGAAACAAACAGGAGGACAGAATGGGAAGGAAACACAGATGAGAGAAGCATTTGAAGAAATCAGTAAGAGAGAGAGAGAGAGAGAGAGAGAGAGAGAGAGAGAGAGCGAGCTTAGCTTTGAGGGATCAGAAAGATACCTGAAAAAGAGATACCTGATATACCACCCATAGTCCTCACAACCTCCCTACCTTCGCTCCCTGTTAGGCCCCTGATACACATGGAAGCGCAGGTGGAGGAGGAGGAATGTGGTTGGGTGAGAGTCAGAGAGCTTGTGACCACCAAAACCTCCCCAGTTAGTCTACCACCTCAAATTTGAAATGACTCAGACTCATTGCTGATGCTTTTCCAGGTGTTTAGGTGCCACCCAAGACCCTATCAGAGTCTCTCCATCCCACCCCTACAAAGTACATCATCCATATACTCTTGAAGTCAGGCAGCTGTTCTCAACTTAGTACAAGAAGGAATCATTGAACCATCCCATACAGTCCCTGGCCTTTGGCCTGGCGTGCAGGCCCAGGCCTCTGTGCTCACTCCATCTGATGGGTTTCCAAGGGCAACAGTGGGGAGGAGAGAGAGTTGACATTGGAAGATACTTGTGGATGTTGATCAGGTCTTCAAAAGAAGAGCACCCAAGTGTTGGAGACTGTTTCTCCTCTATATTGTTGCTATGATGCAGTGAATACCAATGGGGGGGGGAGTTTCTCAAGATTGTTCTGGAGTACAGTGTTCTTCTCATTTCCATTTGTATCCATTGAGCACTTGGTGAATCACACTGCAATGTCTGCTTTTTCTTGTTTAATCCAATGTAGAGAGCCTCAAAGGCATCTCCATCTGGATTTTCTCATGGCAAGCTATGGGTCAGGGACAGAGGAGCCACAAAAGGTCTTGCATTGCTTGAAAATGGTCCCATCTCAATTCAGGTCACCAAATGGTGGGGAGGGGGTAAAATCTGTGCACAGTTGTCCATTGACTGGGGGCTGAGGTTGGTTTGATTTGTTCATTATAGGAGATCTGTTTCTTTGTGGGGCTCCTCACAGTGAACCACAGAGTTGTAGAGAACTCACAGCTGACTTAGTGTCTGAGACTTTTGAGACACTGCTCTGGCTTTAGAATTCATGCCTTAAAGTAAGAGCCAAGTATACATCTGCTTTTTTCTTACCTGTACATTCAACTCCTTATACCCTTCCTTCATGCTTTAGTCAAAATTTCCTCTCTGATTTGCTAGACACATAAAAACACTTAAGATCTTTTTGGTCTGACATCATTGATGAAAACCACTTTATCGAACAAACATTTATTGAGCTTTATTTCATGCCAAACTTCTGGTGGTGGTAGGAATTCAAAGTCAATTGAGAGCTTTATTTTCTCCTATTGAGAAAATCACTATTGAGAAGGGAAGGAAGGACTGAAGAAAAAATGAGGGAGGGGGTGCTTCTAGAGTCAAGTGGGCAAGGTGGGTGTCCTTTAAAGAGACTTCCTAGGGGAGTTTACTAATAACTCTGGGGTTCATGGAAAAGACGGTGGGCAATTTTTTTGTAGTTGTTGTTACCAGCTGGAGAATGAAGAGCCAGCTGGTGGTGAGGATGAGCCAAGGCTCCTGGTCCCTTCAGAGGCCATTCTTTTTTTTTTTTTTCTTTTCAAGAGCATATGGAATTTATTCTCAAATATTTGGAAATTAGACAACCCACTTTAACTCATAAATCAAAGAAGAATCACAGGGAAAATTAGAAAATATTTGGAATGAAGCCAATGAAGTGAGTCTTACTTAACATCCAGTGACTTCCCCTCCCGTACTCTGGTCAACAGCATTTGTTCTCTGGACTGTGGGATGTAAGGCCCAGCTGATGCATAGAAACAGAGGAATTGGTGCTTCCTAAATGCTAAATGAGGCCTTAGCTTTTCTCCCCCCCCGGGGTCCCAGAACACTTTTAGTTCTAGGGTTAGGCAATTACTAAGACATTATTTTGGAAGAAACTTGATCAGCTCAAAAGAAAAAACCTGGATGTAATGTCTTTGGAGGTTCCTCAAAAGGCAACCACCCCAGATCATGCTGCATGAAGTTCAAAGCCAATATCCTTACAGAGGCACTCGGAATAGCTTTGCAGGCCCCAGAGCTGAAGCAGGCACACTGTCAAATTACAAGACAGCAGAGGAGAATTTCCAACATGAGGAACAGAGACAGGAGAGCAACAGGAGAAAGAGACTATGCCACTCTATCCACACTTGCTGGACCAAGAATTTGGAGGAGGCTACTTTCTTCTACAAACATAACCTACTACATGTCAGAGGCCATTCTTGTCATGCAAGAATGTGCAGAGGAGCAGGGATACAGGGGCAGCTAATTTTGGGAACAGGATACTCGGATGGTTTTCAAGGAGACAGGGTGATTCATCTGTCTCTTGGATGGAGAAAACGATGCCCCTTTGGCCATCCCTGCTTGTCTAGAAAATATGTGATCAAAGAAAGAGACAAACACTCAAATCTTGACTCTGGCAAACTAGTAGGAAAAAAAAACAGAGCTATAGACAAGTAAAAATGCTTTAAAATGTCTAGAAGGACAAATGTGGATAATGGCAAAGAGATAGCAACTTAGAGGAAGAAAACTAGAAATGGCATGGGGAAAAACTGTAGTGATGGAAACGTTATTTGACATACAAGGAGAGAGAATCATAGATAGATGGAGGAGGAAGGGACACACTGGTGGCTGCCACCAACCACACCAGGGCACTCTCTTCCCTGTGAGGAAGTGCTCTGGGCAGCTTTATTCCCTTGCTCCTAAAACAAGGGAAGACTGGTGATTTTATGAAAAAGTACAACATTGGTTAGGTTGGGGTTGGCTGGGGAAACTCTGCCAACAATATGAAAGAATCTGAGGTTCCAAAGAATGCCTTTCCCTCCCTACCTTTCCTAATTCCCAGCCCAATCCTGTATTCCCATTTCATATTTGGATAAGTCATGTTTTTCACCCATTTTATCTGAAGATAATAAAGGGAGGAAAGGATGTTCATATCATGGAGAATGGAGAGCTGCGTGTTTGGTCCTTTGTATGGAAAACTCCACTGCCTTCCTCATCCTGGTCAACCTAGATTTAGTTTTCACTGCCCCTTATTCTCAGGCTGCATTTGGAGAAGCTGACAACCAGAAGCCCATCCTTTCCTATCCATGACAGTCGCAGGGAGTGATTGGGAGTATCAAAGATGTGCCTGCTGGACTCAGGTTCTATGCCTTTGTCACCACTTTCAGGACCAGTAAGCAAATTCAAGCCTCCCTGTCCACCTCACCAAGATAAAGCCTAAACTCATTATATAAATGACATGTATAACAAGATTCCAAAACAGGATGAATTCACTGAGGTGTAGTAAAAGACCACCAAAAAATAGGAGGTGCAAAATGTCTCCTAACGGTTCATGCATGTAAGGAGATAAGGCTTACAAGACATTCATAGCCAATTTTCTGAACCTTAGTTCATCACGCACATGAAGGGCATACAACATCACAGGCCCAGAAAAAAAAAAAAAAAAGGAAAAAGGAACTTTGGAGAAGTTTCTTGGCAGTGGTGTGATATTTTTGCTCCTCTTCTTTGGGGGTAGAAGGGTATGTTCCCCATCGCTTTAACTGAAGGAAACACAGAGCACTTCGCTGGTGAGGGTTCCCTGGAAGTTGTGAAGCCCAGTGTCCTGGTATCTTGATCCCTAGGTGAAGAGAGGTGGAAGCTCAGGCTGAGGCAGCAGGGCAGAGGCTCAGCTTTCTTGGGCACTGGCCACACCTCCAGGAAAGGGAGTCAGGATAGTTCACTGAGGCGCTGACTAGACACGTCACTCACAGGGAAGGTGGGGGTGGGGTGCAGTAGTGGAGTGTCCTGGAGCCATGTTTAAATTATATCCAGCAGAGTTTCTAGGAGGGAAGCAGTGGTAATAGAAGAAGAGTATTGGACTTAAAAGGAAGGGGCAATTGCTCACCTGCTTTTGCCCACAGTTGGGGGAGGCGGGGAAATGTAATTAGCTGTGCTCAGTTGGGCCATCCAGAAGGAACCCAAAAGCTCCTCCAAGAAATGTCAACCCTGAACATGTACCAAGCCCCATGCATGCTGTCACCAAATCCAGTGCAAACCAATTCCATTCTCCATTCCTAAATGCTGGAGTCGGGTCAAAAGCAAAACAAACAGGGATGAGAAGGAAGAAGAAAAGCTTAGGGCTGGAGTTAGAGGGAAGCAAACCACACCCTCCTCTCAGGCCAGGGCTACCAGCCCTGGTTACTACTGAGAGAGTAGTAACAATTTTGACATTTCCACCCAGGAACAGGGCATTTTAATTACTGAAACAGATCTGCCTTATGACTAAAACTGACTGGAGGCTTGTTTTACCTTAGAGTTTGTTGGAAAAAAGTATGGAACTGGTCTAAATGGTATAATGTAGGTTTGCAGTCAGCTTTCCTGAGTTGTGTGACCCTTGGTTCTTGAAAGTGGCTATAGTGACTTTTCTCACCCCCTTCCTCTGATGTTGGCTCTCAAAGCTTTCCTTTGGGAAGCACTTGTGTTTTCCTAAGGGATATGATATCCCCTTATCCCTTGACCTTGCCACAAATTGTTGACTCTGCTAGAAGACACTTCCCATCATTCCTCTCATACGGAAGTCGTTCTAATGCACCTTAGACTTGATTTACTTCTTACTTTTCTGGAAGTGCCCCCCAAGTACAGAGAGCAGCTTGCTCCAAGGCTCAACTGGTACCTCTGCTTACTTCTAATGCTTGAAAGTCAATGTCTTGGTTTCTAATTTCCTTGTCCTTAGTCTTTCCCAAAATACTGTAAATTCCTTGAGGGCAGGAGCTCTATCTTCATTACTCTTCTATTCCCAGGGCTGAGACAACTTTGAGCACACTGTAGATGCTCAGTTAATGTTTGTTGAATCCACAAACGGACATGCTCACATACATAACCCATTTTTCTCTCTGATGTCTACTTCCAATACTTCCAGTTACTGTGGAAAATAATCACTTGTGTTTCAGTTTCAATATATGTGATTTGAAAGTCATTTACTTTGAAGAATAAGCAAAGCCAGAAGAAACAAGATGGAGGACATTAAAAATAGAGAAAATGGCTGCAGAGAAGAAATAAGCCTTTTTTTCTTCTTCTTCTTCTGAAGACTAATAAAGATAAAACTGAGGTAACTTAGACACCAAGAAGTTGTGACACGAGGGTGGAAGGGGAAGTCTTCTGAGTCTCAGGTCTAGGAGCAGTTGGCATATTTTGCGTGAGGATGTTTGGGGCAAAACTGTTCAAACATGAGCAGGTAAGTGGGGGAAAAAAGACAGAAATGGTTTAGCATAGTTCCTAAACCCCTGCTCCAGAATGTGAGGCAACACTTAGTTTTTAAAAGTCCACTGAGGGGTGATGGAGGGGTGATGGAGTGGATTATCTACAAAGGACAGAAACAGGAATAAAGGGAGGAAAGCAGAGAAAAACTTGGGTGGCCAACCCCAACCTTGACAAGACTTACCATGAGCCTTTTGCCACTAGGGTACTTTGGGAGTGGGGAGATAGCCAAACCCCCAGGAAATGACTTCAAAGTATACTTTAGGGAAGCTTCATACTCCCAGTTCAGACTCCTAATCTCTGTGTCACCATCAGTGACAGTGCCTATAAAGTATTCACTGTGTGACAGAGACCAGAATATGTAAAAATATTTCCTAGGACATTTATTTGTATGAGGGGCACAGGAAAAAAGGAACTTCTAAATGACACATGATAGCAGGGCACCATGGTGAATGTCTGCAATCCCAGCAGCTCTGGAGGCTGAGGCAGGAGGATTGCAAGTTCAAAGCCAGCCACAGCAACTTAGAGAGGCACTTCACAACTCAGGGAGACCCTGTCTCTAAATGATTTTTTTTAAAGAGCTAGGTATGAGGCTCAGTGGTTGAGCACCTCTGGGTTCAATTTATTTATTCAGTAAATAAATAAATAGACGATGATAAATTTTGTGTAAGCCAAATGTATGGGAAACTAAAAGCAGATTTCATTTTAAAACACTAAAAGAAAAAAAGAACAGAAAAAGAAAGTAAATGGTGTTGCATCACCAGAACCTACGTATTTTTATGAAGTGAAAAATTATAACTGTTAAACCCACTGCACTTTGCAATGTCTTCAGTGAATAATTGCACTTGAGTATTAAGAATTGAATTTGGAAAAAAAAAAAAAGAAAAAGTTTCTTCGGCACTGCTGGGGAGATTGAACACAAATCACAGCTATTCCAGCTCGGGCAATTCTGCAGTCTTCTGTTAACTGAGGCAGGACTGTGCAGGAGGACTGAGTAGGCAGGATGGCACATCAAAAACAAAACCATACATACTCTGAAAATTTGGATGGAGAACCTGATACAGAATTTAAAAGATGCTGTTGGTAGAGTATTAACTGGAAAAAAATTGCAATTGCTAAATAAGTATCTCACTAAAGCATTGGTGCAGTAAGATAAGGATGAGTTTCTAGCAAGCAAAATGACTCACTGGCAGCATTTGAAGGAAACGAAAGTAGTTATGGTCATAGTAGACATGCTAACAGTAAGACATTTGTCACATTGAATACAAAACACAGTCCCCAAAGGCAGTAGTAAAAAAACAAACAAAACCCTCCAACAAATCTTTCAATAAGCTCTGCATAAAACTGAGGGGCACCCTGCGTATATGAGGCCCTAAAGAAATATCTTTTGATGGTATTCAAGGGGGAAATAGCACAGAGGTGTTCTGTTCGTGTACATTGAAGTGACTTCTCAAAGTTATAAACTTGCCAGTTGTGAGGCTCCATTTCACCACACACAATCACATTTTCTTGGTGAAGTATTTAGTCCAGTTCTGTTTAATTGTGTTTCCCAGGGTATTAGTTCTTGCTAGAAATCCAGAGGACAGACCAGAAGTACATTGTGCAAGTCTTCCATTTTCATCATCCTGTGGCCAAAACTCCAAATTCCATATTTCTACAGTGCATTTCATTCAGTCATTTTCTAATTGTCATTGCAAATTTGCAATTTAGAGATGTTCTTAAATGATGAATTTGGAAAAAGCTATGGATCAAAATAGACATCTAACAGATGGTTAATACAGTGTAAAATGAAATTTGATAAAAATGCATGAATGATTTTTATATCATACTGATGAAGGGCAAAACAGAACCGAATTAAAATCCAGCATTCACATATTTCATGTTATCTTTTTTGCCCTTAAAACTGTTTGAAGTAATCACTTCTCCAAAGTTTTATTAACTTAAAAAATAATTTACACATACCCCCAACCCCAAATATTTTTCTTAATCCTAAGAAAATATATTGAAAAAAGATATTTTAGTCAAATGCTTAAAAATTGAGATATCTATCTTGTGACTAATTTTTTTTTAAAACACTTTGATTACTAAGTATAGTCAAAGTGAATATTTAAACAGACTTCTAAAAGTTTAACAAATAGAGTCTAAAATTCTAAGAGAATGATCTTGTTTTCATTTACCAACTGGTTTGTAACTCTCCTCAAGCCAGGTTTGATTTTGCTTCACATTCTCTTAGGAACACATAGATGATAAATCTTAATGGGAGGGCAAAGAAAATGACTTTATTCTTCCATTAATAAGGAGTGTTGTCTTAAGCAGTGCAGGGTATATGAGCTTCATGGGGCTCAGTTTCCCAGTTCTAATAGCCTATTGGATATTTTTTTCTGTCCCCAGTGAACACTGAGATAGGTCTTCCAGGGCACCTGCAACACATACTTCATGTGTTGCAAGAAATGTCAAGAGCAGATTCTGTCTGATGAATATCTGTCTCCAGCATTTGCAAGAGCTGGAGCAGAGGGAATACTGAGAAGTAAAGTCTTCTCTTGACAAGTCCAGGGGGTCTGAATGTGGGTCTAATTCTAGCTGTTGTGCATGACTTCAACTAATAAAGTAAAAAAAAAAAAGTCTTGTGGATTTTTTTTTGAAGCAATCTTTATATCTTTTAAACCTTTGATTTTTGGAAATAGGTCAGGGTTGTGGAAGAAAATTAAAAATCTTTTGCTTACCAGGCGTTTTCATAGGTCCCAATCAACATTGCCATATGTCATCATGAGAAGGACAGATTGTGCTCCCTAGGCTAGGGTCTTCCAGAACTGTGCTCAGACTCTCCTCACATAACTGCGGAATCTCAGGAAGTTTCACTGGGACCCCAAACTTAAGAAGAAGAAAAATACAAGAAGACATTTAGGAAATTCCTCATCTGAATTCAGACTTTGGAATTGTTGTTCTTCTGAACTGACACTTAATGGTTAGAAGACAAGAAAGGAGGGAAATGTTGATTGCTTTCCTGATGTCAGGATAAACGTGATATTTATGTTGTATCAGGATGAAAATAACTATAGATAATAGGATAAAAGCCTGCTTTCAGCCATATACTTTGTGTTTCCACAAAACATTGGACAACATAGAATTTTGTTAGGTAAGTCATAATTACCTATCACACATTTATCTTCCTTGTTTGACAATGAATATCATGAGAGTAAGCACTATGTCTTAGGCATCTCTGCCATTTTTGCACCACATTCGGGAATTAAGTACAGCCACACAGTAGAAACTGAAGTAAATTTGTACTGAATTAGCATATAGTCAAATCTGAGCTTGCCATAATGTCAAATATTGACTTGTTAATTTGCATATTCAATAATCTTTTCCGGCACTCCCATTGACAAAAGTATGTCAATTGTAGAGGCAGATCAATTAGGACCTCAGTCAACCATAGATGTCTATATAAATGTCTGGAATAGCAAAAGTTTGCTGCTTACAAATTTGAATCAGGAACATATTGGTATATTGGATTCCATAAAAATGCAAATATTTATGAAATCTAAACCTTGTATGAGGAAATCCCCCAAATTTAGGATGTGCTATCTATTCTACGGAGGCAATTAGAACAAATGTGATTTAAAAAAAAAAACTGAACTATTTATGAGCATAAAATCTTAAATAATTAACTAAGAATGGACTTGAAAAGGTCCAAGACACAGTTTTAGAATGGGGATGTAGAATGGGATATTGAAAGTGCATTTCCTACTGGTGAATTTCACTGAAGTTTAAGAAAGTGAAAATATTACTCTTTGGATTAATGTTCAATTAAAACTAATATTGCTGCTCCAGAGCACTTACAACACCAGGTATTTGCATGAACAATTATTTTACAACCCATTGAAAATAATTAGATGACTTTCTTAGAATTAAGAAGGGACCTTATGGGAACAGAAATATCTTTGGATGTTTCACTGTAGAACATTCAGTTGTGTGGTCCTCTCTGCCTGTGAATTTATTTTCTCACTTATGAATATACTTCCCCCTCTTTTATATAGCAAAGATAACACACCTTAAAAATAAGAATTGCACCGAAGATGGAAGGGGAGACCCTCATTGTTACACAAAATTACATATAAGAGGATGTGAGGGGAAAGGGGGAAAAAAGAGAGAGAGAAATGAGTTAACAGTAGATGGGGTAGAGAGAGATGATGGGAGGGGAGGGAAGGGGAGAGGGGATAAGAAGGGGATAGCAAAGGCAGCAGAATACAACAGACACTAGTATGGTAGTATGTATAAATGTGGATGTGTAACCAATGTGATCCTACAATCTGTACATGTGGGAAAAATAAGAATTCATGCCCCATTTGAATCAAATGTATGATATATGATATATCAAGATCATTGTAATGTTTTGAGCAACCAATAAAAAAAGAAAAACACTGACACAAATTGTACATGTTATGCAATAACTTAAAACAAATTATAAGTTTAAATGCAAAACTTAAATAAAAAAAATAAGCACCATATGCTGCAGTACTCCTTAGAGATTTGGGTTGTGTTGCAGA
Organism: Spermophilus citellus; assembly: GCF_964194105.1. Classification (NCBI taxonomy): domain Eukaryota; kingdom Metazoa; phylum Chordata; class Mammalia; order Rodentia; family Sciuridae; genus Spermophilus; species Spermophilus citellus. Next base: position 58,086,062 of record NC_138185.1, read on the forward strand.
GTCAGTTTTTCTGTTACTGTATGGTGGATTTACTTGTGGCTGTGCTTCCTTTTCTCATAGACATGTACACACACAAAACTATGTAACCTTTAAAATCATCTTTGTTAAATGTCCTGTATAAACCTGAGTCTTGTCCCAGAAGCAAGAGGTTACCGGTCAGGTCGCTTCATCAAAAACAAAGGAGAAGGAGAGGAAGAGGAAGAGGCAGAGAATGAGAAGGAGGAGGAGGAAAGAAGGAAGAAGAGAGAGAGAGAGAGGAAGAAAGGAAGGAAAGAGTCATTTCAGCTGCTTTCCTTTTTGCCTCTTGATTGACCATCTAGGCATGGCAGGTACTGCAGAACAATTAGACTTCCTTCGTATTTATTTATATTGTTTATTTTATAATAGAATGCATACACATAGTACACAAATGGAGCACAACTTCCATTCCTCTGGCTGTACATGGTTCAGAGTCACTCCAGAAGTGTAATCATACATGTATATGATTTTACCATCCTTCCTACCCCCACAACCCCAGGCTCCTCCCTCCACTCCCCTGTACACAAACCAAAGTTCCTTCATTCTTCCCTATCCCCCAGCCCCACTATGAATCAGCATTCACTTACCTGAGAAAACACTCAACTTTTGATTTTTTCAGATTGGTTTATTTCACTTAGCACAATATTCTCTAGTTCCATCCATTTACCTGCAAATGCCATAATTTCATTCTTTAAGACTGAGTAATATTTCATTGTGTATATGTACCACAATCTGTTGAAGGGCATCTAGGTTGGTTCCATAGTTTAGCTACTGTGAATTGAGCTGCTATAAACATTAATGTGGCTGCTTCACTGTAGTATGCTGATTTTAAGTTCTTTGGGTATAAACTGAGGAGTGGGATAGCTGGGTCAAATGGTGACCTTCATTCCAAAAACTTTATTCAAAGTTTTCAGACTTCCTTCTTACAGGACAGTAAATGTAGGAAAGGACTTGCAGATCATTAAATCTCATCCTTTTAATTTCCAAAGAAAGTGAGGCACAGAGTAATTGCCCTGACTGATAGGAACTAATGGAAATTTATATTCCTACCACTTATTCGTCAACCATTTCAAAAGCAGGCATCATATCTTATCAAGTACCCTGGATTTCAGAGATGACCCATCACATAACAAACTCATCTGAATGTTGGCATAGAGAAGACCCAATTCAAAATAATGCAGGTGTGGGCACTAACCTAGTCAAAAATGAAGATTTCATACACTAACAAATATTCATTGCATATCTTCAGTCTATCAATTAATCATCATGGGGCAAAAAAAGAGTACAAACTTTAAAGCCAGACAGACAATAATGTAAAGCTTGGCTGTATACCTTCCTGGTTCTCATATGAGATCTTGGATGTTATTTAAAAATTCTCTGGACCATAATTTCCTCATTTGTAAAATGTGTATGAAGAATATATTTTGGAATCATTGTAAAACTAAAAAGAGACAATCTATGAAGACCATCTACTATAATGGATACTCAATATACTTTAATTTTTTTTTCTTCTATAACTAAAAGGTAACAAAACCATTCTTATTCCATCTTAGGCACATTTGGCATTGAATTAACTTTCTGACTATTCTTCTGTGATACCTGATAAAGTTAGCATGTCAGCTGGTAGTGAGTGATATCACTTATGGTAAAAGAGACCCCCCTCAGTGAGGAATTGCATCCAAATAAAAGGAAGTACAAATGCCCTGGGTGTATCCCACTGTTGTGATTCTTATTACAGGAACCTTTCAGGGACATGGAGAGCTAAACCAGAAAGTGTTCCAGGACATATTGATTCCTACTTAAAATATGGAGCTCCCAAACCAGGGGAGCGTCTGTAGCTGCTTCGGGTGTCACCTTTCCTCATTCTTGTCACTCAAAGGCTTAAAAAGAATAACTGATGAACAGGCATGGAAACTTCTGTGTGTTGAAGAGAGATGCCCAATGTGCTGTGCTGGGATGCTCTGTGTTTTGCAGTTTGTGCCCTTCTAGGAGCCACATCTAATCCATAGTCATCACAACAGCCTGTTCCTTGGGCCCAGAAAGGTCTTAGAGCAGACACTGCATTTTTTCACAGGAACTATGGGGGATGCAAAGAGAAATAAGACTTGGAGTATACCTAAGTGTATGTTATCTAGTGGTGAAGTGACAGTAATATATGTGACTTAACTCTATGACAAGAAGAATGTGCTATTTGAGAGCTAGAAGAAAGCAAAAGCACAGGTTTTAGAAATTACTTATAAAGGAAAGAAAGAGATCAAAGTGTCTGTCATAGGGTCACATTGACACCAGGTAGGAGCAACACACTTATTCCAAACAGAGGCTGCACCAAGCAAAGGCAAGAATATCAGCAGACAGAAATTGTGAGGATGAAGTTGAGGAGAAGGCATTGTGGATGGGATTACTGAACACGGAGGACCAGGATTATCAACCCATTTGCAGGAATTTTCTTATGTAAGTAATAAGAAACTGTGATTCTCTGAAAAATAACACACATTATCAGGAAGAAAGAAGATACCAATATTATGACATAAGAGGAGGATAGTAATGAGAACTTCTTAATAAGGTAGGAAAAAGTTTACCTTCTGCTTGTATGAGAGAATCAAATGTGATTTAAAGGAAATAAAGAATATCAAGTTGAGCTAGGATAGATATTAAGCTAGTCAAATGTCTACAAAGAAGAGATGTAATGCTCAAGTGAAATGTTTCAGTTTGTGAAACTCATAATCTCAGCCATGCAGTTTTCTACACTGGTTGCTTTTAAATATAGTTTCAGCCCATGAGTGCATCTTCTACCATCACTCAGTTATGCATAATGTTCCCCAAATGTGTAACAAAAATTGTTGTATATAACAAATTCTTCCAAAAGTAACTATCAGCCCTGCTACATATAATAAGGCCACTGTTCTATTATCATTTTGTGAAGGCATCTTCCAACCCAGTTCATCCATTTTAGAACCCAAGTTTGGAATGCAATCTAAAAATAGTTGTTTTACAGCAATGGCTACCTGCAAACGTAGTTTATTTAGAACTGAGGAGTGCCAGCATTATCATTGGGAAGCCAAGAAGGAAGGAGTTTTGAAGATCCAGTAATGCATTTGGAAAACCTGCTGGTGGGGAAGAGACAAATAAAGGAGAAAACAAGAGTATGAACTAGGAAGGCAAGAGGTGCTAAAACATAGATAATAAATTTCTATTTGGAGTTACATTAACCTTGTGTCAAATACCATTTCTTTCCACCTGTGAACCAGGTGGGACAGGTTGTTGTGGAGATACACTAAGATAGATTGCAAAGAGCCTAGACCAGTCCCTGGCAAATAAGAAGTTTATTAATTAGATAGTAGTTGTGGGCTCAGTCGACAGAAGTCTATAGGCAAAGTAACAGATAAAGATGTCATCAGAAGGGAAGTGTGCTGGACTCCAGATTCAGAAGTGGGAAAGATTCTTTAGAACTTACCAAAACCAGGCTCATATGAAGTGGCATGAACATGTGCATCATTGCACTGAGGAAGTCGGGGCTCTTGAGTCTGAGGTGGAATAATCATGAAGAGAGAGAGCATGGAGAGGGAAGGCTAAGAGCCAGTGCTAAAATAATCAAAGAAACTTGAAGAATGTCCCAGAGAGAGATCCATAATGGTAAAGAACATAGGGAAAGAATGGACACAGAGGAGCCCTAAGAAAAACAAGAACCAAAGAGCCAATTATTTGAGAATAAAAAACTGTCCTCCTAGTTTTCTTGAGTAAATTAGTTGAAACGGAGCAAACATCTTCTTGTTTTGGATGCATATGTCAGAATAAAATGGTTTTAATATACAGTAAAATGTATAGAATTTATAGATAAATATTAAACAAGCACAAAATAGTCATATCTTTAGTGCTAGGCATTCAAAAATATTTGTTGAATAAATGTAATCTCCTTCTATGGAACTTAACTAAAAAAAAACTAGAGAAGCCTCCATCATGCTTCCAGTAAAATGAAGATGATTAGTACCACCTTATGGAATCAGAAAATATGTATGAAGAATCTGGCATGTATTAGACACTCAATAAATAATAAAAGAGAAAGATGTTTTTAAAACTAACTGTTGCCAGGCAAGGTGGTCCATGCCTATGACCCAGCCATGTTACTTGCTGAGAATATTTATTCATGACTGTGTTTCCTTGAGATAAATAAAACTATAAAACTACTTTTTTCTCTAAGGAAAAAAGTAATTTTTTGCTCATAGAATGGGACAAAGACATTTGAGTTGTCATGTGGCAGAGGTTTGGGTCCAGAGCAAAGCAGGCATAGCACCAAAGCCCATGATCTTGGTGCCTGAAGAATTAACCTTGGCATGTGAATTCCCAAGCATTCTCTATGCCAGCCAAATACCCCTGTAAGCACGCTTTCTAAGGTACTTGATACAGCCCCTTCTGCACCTCCTTTCTTACATTGTATTCTTGAATAAAAAGCATTGTTTGTGCTTGTAACATTTTATTAATGCTATTTCAAAAGATACTTTATTCTATTTCCCACTTTTTCAGACAATTATGTATTTGAGATCCCTGCATGTTATTACATGTCAGTTTCATCTTATCTGTGGTTTAGTTCTGCATCACACACGTATTCCACATTCTTTGCATTTATTATTTCTCTTACTGATGGAAACTTAAGTTTTGTTCTTTTTCCCTTAAGAAATAGTGCTGGGACAACATTCCTGTACATATCATCTTGTGCATATATGTGATGTTTCTCAAAGAGTATTTAATCAAGAATAGGACACCTGAATCATATATTTATATTCAATTTCAATATATACTCCCAATTGCCAACTAAAATGAGGATTTGTATTCCCACAAGCAGCATTGTCATAGCCATACTCCATCAACACTTGAGCATATCAAACTTTCCCACTGTACACGTGTCATATCAAAGTTGCTTTGAGTTCACTTCTTTTGTTACTAGTGAATATAAGTATCGTCTTTCACAGGCTTGTTAGCTTTTGGATTCATCTTTGTAAATTTTCCATTACTATTTTGTACCTATTTCCCCTTTATGAATACCAGGATATTTTCATGCTAGAGTTAAATTTATCATTAGACAAATGTTGAAAAAAAATATTATTCCCAGTCATGTGTATCTGTTAACCTTTGTGATGGCCTCTGTTGAATAAAAATATTTGTGATATAGCCAAGTCCATTAATTTTTCTTTTGATGGTTTACAATTTGTTTGAATCTCATTTAAAAGAAGGATAATGAAATAATTTCTTATATTCATTTATATCAAATTTATAGGCATCTTAGTCCACCTAGAATTCATTTGCTTGTATAGTGTAAAGTCAGAAAAAAAGTGATCCATTTTTTTTCATTTATTTCACTGATTTTTGAAACCTGACAAAGTTCAGTTGCCAAATTCCCATGCACGTGGATTTATTTCTGAACTCTATTCTATGATTCAATTTTGTACACCTGCATTCTTTTCATATCTTTTCTTGTGAAAGAAAAGCACTTGTGTGGTTTGAACTGTGTAATAATCAAGCTGTTAATTCTACCTTGCACACCAGCCCCCACATCCTTGCTCTTCTTTGAATTCAAAGTTTCCTAAAGTTTTATAATTTTCTGTAAATCTAATAAAAAATGTTGAAAGTTTCCTAAAAATTCCTATTCAGACTGCATTAAATTTATAATTTAATCTGAAAATATTAACACCCTTACAACCTTGCCATCTCTTCCAGATAATGATATATATCTCCATTTATATGGTGCTTTTTCTGTACCCTCTACTAAAATTGTATATTTTTCCCCATAAAAATCTTACACATTACTTATATAATTAATTATTATGTCAGTCATGATTTTTTTTCTGCCATTTTACATAATACCATGTTTACTATAACTTTTTCTAATCTATTTCTAACATAATAAAAATATTGAGTATTGTATATAGACCTTGAAATCAAGATAACCAAGCACTTATTACCTCCAATAATTTATCAGTTGATAGTTTTAAATTTTATATATAAATATAATTGCAAAAATAATTTTCCTTTTCCAACTTTAAACAGCTTCCTTTCATTTCTGTTCTTATTTTCTTTTTCTTTTTTATTGGAGCTTAATAATGACACACAATGGGGGGTTTCATTGTGACGTATTCATACATGCATGAAACGTAATTTGATCAATTTCATTTCTCAGTACTTCCTTTTGCCCTCTCATCCTTCACGACACTTTACTTTCTGAGTCTGGCTCATTCTGCATAACATGATGCTCTCCAGTTCCATTTTTCTGCAATGACATAATTTCATTCTTCTTTATGGCTGAATAAAACTCCCTTGTGTATATATACCATGTGTATATATGCCACATTTATATGTCCATTCATCTGTTGGCAGGTGGACACCTAGGCTGACTCCAAGATTTGGCTCTTGTGAATTATATGGCAATAAACATGGGATATCATGTATCTCTATAGTGTGCTGACATTAATTCTTTTGGATGAATATTGAGATGTAGCATAGTTCCAGTATAAGGCAGATACATTCATAGTCTTTCTGTAAACCTTCTGTCTTAATTTTCTAGTGGGTGTACTAATTTATATTCCTACCAACAGTGTTCATATCTAATACTCCTAATATCAAGGTGAGATACAGTAGCTATAGAAAGAATCTTTATCTTGTTTCATCTTTTCAAGAAATATTTCTGAAGTTTCTTAAATATAAAGATTTTCTAGATTTTTGTTAAATAGACCTTTCAGCATATTTTTTTCATTTTTTAGTTAATTGTATATTTTTTCTTTGAGCCATGAATGATGAATGATATTTTTAAATTATTTTTTGTTCCAACTATTCTCAAGTTTCTTGGTTAAATCCTATTTCTTCATAGTGTATTCAGATTATGGGGCCTATAATTTTCTTTTCTGATGCTGACTTGATGGAGTTTTAGCTTATGCAAACTCCAAAATAATGAGTGGGACAGATGTTTCAATTTTTCTATCATGCAACAGCATGTATAAGGTAAGTTCTTCATTTTCTGAAATTTCTGAGCCTACATTTAAGTTGTATTTAATTCATCTATTATCATTGGTATTTTGGAACTTGCTCTGATGATTTTTTTCTCCTCAATTTTTGAAGTCTTATCAAGAGCCATGTCTTCCTAGTTAAATGAAAAAAGATATTATCCACTTTCATCATTCTCCTACTCCATCATTCAATCCCCATCTTACAGATTGGTATTTCCTTAACTTTTAGTACCATGTTTTTAATGACATGTTTCACTTATTTCTTAGACAACAGTATAATTTATTACATTTTTAGATCTTTCATCTACTTGTCATTACTTCTCCCTGAATTCATTTCTCATCTTGGAGTACGTCCCCAACGGTTCCCTTAAAGATAGCTGATGTGTGACAAACTTCATCAAATGTTTCATCTCTTAAAATAGGTTTACTCCTTCAAATATTCATTTCTCATATTTAAATGTTAGAAATGAACATAAAAGCTGAATTTAAGGTCTGGGGCTGTAGCTGAGTGGCAGATTGCTTGCCTAGCATATGTGAGGCACTGGGTTCGATCCTCAGCACAACATTAAAAAAATAAAATAAAATAAAAATAAAGACATTCTGTCCATCTACAACTACAAAAAAAAATTTTAAGTGAATTTAAAATTTGGAGTATCTATTTTTTGATTTTAATCTATTATGTTCTGACCTTCAGGATAACTGTTGTGATATCTGATTTCAACCTTTCCCTAATTCCTTTGTAGATATTCTGCTTTTTCTTTCTAAATGGTTTTATGGCTTTCACTTCAAAGTCAAAATCCACTCAAAATATCTAGATATGGGCATGTTCACCTGATATCTGTATCTCCACCTGAATCGTAATTATTTAAGTAGTTCTCCTCATTGTTTTTTGTTGCTCTTTTTAATTCTCTCCTGAATTTCTCTTAAATTTTCTTTATTCCATTAAATAATCTCCGATGCATAAGATCCCTAATTTTTGTTTTTGACTGGGCCCATTTTATTAGTCAGCCAGTGATCTCTACATAGTGTTTTGAATGCAATATTCCTCCTTCTACTTTTTTAAGAGCCATTTTCTAGTAGGACTACATATTTATCTCAGGGTGCCTATTAAGCCTTGGAGGAAAGCAAGACATGGCATGGCTCATATTGCCAAATGGGAACTTTTCTGCCTCTGGGAAGGCCTTTCTTACTTCACTCCTAAAACTGTAGTTCCGGCTTTTACCCCTCCTAGCAGCTCATGGTCCTTGGGTAAGAAAATGAGTGCCTAGAAAGTAATTAACAGAGAAAAAAACCCAAAATAAGGACAACAAAGAAGCAGAAGCACTCTTCCTGCAGCCACAGTAGTTGAGTAACAACTGTTAATAAGGAGGCTTCCATATGCCTAAAGACATAGCTTACACAGAATTTTCTGTATAGTAATTTTAATAAAACTTCATGTGTTCTGGATATGAAAAATATATTGTAAAAGAAAAAAATGATAATATAAAGACCTATGTGGATTTTTAAGTGAATAATCTTAGGATTTAAATTTTATTTTGTTTTAGACTTTAAAATAATATTCCATCTCATGCCCACTCTTTGCTAGCTGTATCAAATATATTCCCCTGCCAATAACTCTAATAGCATGCTCTAATTAACTCATTTTATCTTTTGGTATAAATCAATTACAATTAAAATAGAGTTTGTTAAATCTCAGTGGAGTATTGTTTCACATTGAAAACATTTTTTTTTCTCAAGAGATCAAGTGTGATTAACTTCAGGAAGAGGGTAAAAGTTCAAGTTATTCTGAGTAGAGAGAGTCACAAGTTCTTTCTTTGCAAAATTTTTTATTTCATTTCTAAATGCAGGATAACAAACACTCATTTGTCTTCTTTACTCCAAAGTAAAGTGTTTTTCTCAAGAAGCAAGCATGAATGTGAGGTTTGATCCAAAGTGTCCACACATGAATGTGTTATGACTGCACAGAAAATTCTCCTGAAACAGATATGATGTCTACCGGTGGTCACTTAACCTTCTTGGTCTGATTTTTCACTTATCTCTGTGCTTTTGAAATTGATTCATGTGGAATGTCTTAGTCATTTGTTCCTTTTTATTGCCAAATAGTATTCTACTCTGTGGACGTAATTCATGTATTCACTGATAACATGGATGGGCTATTTCCAGATTTGGTGATTATGAAATTTGCCATAACCATTCAAATATAGGTGGTTGTCTGAGTGTATACATTCATTTCCTCATGATAAATCCTAGGAGTAGGATAGCTAATTGTGTTTAACTTTTAAAGATACCATCTTTTCCACCAATATTAGTATTCCTTAGAAAGTTGCATTGCAATGATCACATAAATAAGACATTTATGAAAATTCCATTATTCAGTGGCTTTTCAACACTAAGTATTGTTGGGGTTTTTTGCTATTGCTAGTTTAGTTCATTCTGATAGATGTGTGGTGATATCTTAGTAGCCTTAACTTGTTTTGCAATGAGTAATGATGTTGAGCAGCTTCTCACATCTTACACATTCACCACATATTTTCTAAAGAAAAGGCAATAGTGATGCAATTGTTTTCAAGTCTTCCACCCATTTTTTATTTTAGGGATTTTGTTTTTTTATATATTGTGCTTTTAGAGTTCATTATAGATTCTGGATATAAGTCTCTTATCAGATATGTGTTTGCAAACAAGTTTTTCCCACCCTGTGGTCTGGCTTTACATTTTTATCACAGTAGATTCTGAAGAGCAGAAGTTTAAAAATGTAATCGAGTATAACTTATCATTTTTTCTGGTATGACTTATATTTTTCATTTTGCAAATAAGATTCTTTGCCTAGGGGCTGACAAAGATTTTCTTCCATATTTTTACCATGGATTTTATAGTTTAAGGTTTTACATTTATGGATATGATTCATTTTGAGCTGATTTTTTTAATATAGTGCATGGCATGAGTCAAGGTTCATGTATGCCCAGGTAATATCCAGTGAAACCCCTAAGTTCATACTTTTTTTCAAAAATATTTTGATGCTCTATGCCTTTTATTATATCATATAAATTTGAAAAACCTATTCACAAATTTCTATCAAAGACAACAATACCATCAAAAGTCTTGCTGGGATTTTGATTTTTGATTGCACTGAATATAAAGATCAGTTTAGAGAGAATTGACATCTTAAATTGAGAATTGTAATAGATGAAAATGGTATGTCTTCCTATTTTGGTCTTCCTTGATTTTTCTTATCAATATTTTATACTGTTCAATATACAAATTCTAAGTTTATTATGTATGTACCCCTAAGAATTTAATTAATTTAAAATTTTATTGTAAATGGTCCTAGTTTTGAAATTCTTATTTCTACTTTGCTGTTAACATGTAGAAGTGCAATTGATTTTTATGTATTGACTTATACCTTGAGTCTCAGCTAAAGTCATTATTAATTCCAGTAACTCAATTACAGATTCCTTAGGGTTTTCTATGTCAATCATGTCAATCTGTGAGTGATGATAGTATCATTTCTTCTTCTTTTTAAAATTCTGTATGCTTTTATTATTCTTTCTCTTGCCTTAATGCATTATTTAGAAAGAGCCTCTAATAATATTGAATTAGAGTGATGAGAATATACACCTTGATGCCTTCTCCATCTTAGGGGGAAAGCATTCAGTCCCTTGTGACTAAGTGTGGTGCCATCTGTTGGTTTTTCACTGATGTCTTTTACACACTGAAGAAGTTTCTAACTTTAGTTTATCAAGTGTAATTTTCATGAACTTCTCCACATGACTTTTTGTATCAAAATAACTTTAGGCTTCTCTTGTACTCCATTAATATGATTAGTTGCATCGGTTGATTTTGAATCAGCTGTTCATTGCTGGCATAAACCCTGCTTGGTTGTGACACATTGTACCTTTTACATGATACTGTATTCAGTTTGTTGATAATTGTATAATTTTCTCTCTCTTTTTAATCTCCTAAGGTAAAACGTTATATTCCTTTTTTCTAATATAGTCATTCCATTCTATACATTTTTATATAAATGTTGTTTCAATTACATATCACAGTTTTTGTAATAGATTTTATTTTTTGAGCAACTTTTGTTTACAGAAAAATTGAGTGAATAATATAGGGAGACTCCCTTTATGCTCTCTCATCCCCTACCCCAGTTTTTTCTATTTTTGAAATCTTCTCTTAGTGAAGTTCATTTGTTACAATTGATGAGTCAGTAATAATGCATGACTGTTAGCTAAGGCTCACTCACGTCCATAATTTATTTTAGAGTTCACTCTTTGTTTTACATATTTTACAGAGTTTGAAAAATGTGTAATGCATCCACCATTATCATACAAAATTTTCTTACTGGCCTGAAACTCCCCTGTACTTCCCCTACTTATCCAACTCCCTACTTTGAACTTCTGGCATCTTCTTATCCTCTTACTGTGTCATAGTTTTGCCTTCTCCAGAATATCATATCATTAGAACATACAGCAAGAAACCTTTCCAGATTGGCTCCTTTTGATGGCAGTATGTATTTTAAGATTGCCCATGTCTTTTCCTAACTTGAGACCTTCTTGCTTTTTCATCACTATTATTCCATTGTATGTGTTCCACAGACTGTTTGTCCATTCACCTGTTAAAAGACATTTTAGTGGCTTTCAGGTTTTGGTAATTATGAAGAATGTTGCTACATTTTTGTTGTAGGGTAGGTGTAAGAACAGCATAGGTTTTCAATTTTTTATTATTATTTATTTTTTGTACCAGATATTGAACCCAGGGGGACTTAATCATTGAGCCACATCCCCAGTTTTTTTTTAATACTTTGTTTAGAGACAGAGCCTCATTAAATTGCTGGGGCTGGCTTTGAATTCACCATCCTCCTGCTTCTGCCTCCCAAGCCACTGGGATTACAGATGTGTGCACTGTACCCAGCTCAATTCATTTGAATAAATACCAGTGAGCATGGTTGCTACCATAAGGAGACCAGGGTGTGTTTGATTTTGCAACATGCTGTCCAACTGTTTTTCAAAATGACTGTGCCATTTTTTATTCCCACCAGCAATAAATGAAAGTTCCTATTGCTCCATAATCCTGTCAACTTTGATGTTACCTTTCTTACAGGTTTATAGTTGTTTCTCCCTCCCTCCCTCCCTCCCTCTCTCTCTCTCTCTCTCTCTCTCTCTCTCTCTCTCTCTCTCTCTCTCTGCCTCTCATTTTCTCAATTTGTAGTTCCTTAATAACATATGTTGAGTATATTGGGCTAATTTGCCAGGTGTATTTCTTTTTTGATGATATGTCTGTTCAGATTTTTTGTATCTTTAATTGAACATTTTCTTTCAATTTCATCCAAAATATTATCTGTTTTTTCCTGATAACTTCCTCTTTCACCCATGGGTTAATTATGAGCATATTACTTTATTTTTAAATTTTCAGAGATTTTTCCAGACCTCTTTCTATTGTTGATTTCTAGGTTATGCTCATGAAAATTACTTTGTATGACTTTAATTATCTTAAATTTTAAAAAATCTGTTTCATTTCCCAGAATATGACATAGTTTTCCTTTTAGTTTTATCATGCATTTTGAATGCCAATGGCTAGAACTGTTTGTCTTTTTGGAGTCAACACACTTATGATTACACAAATTTCTCCATCTGTTGACAATATTTCCTTATGTGAAGTCTCCTTTCCCTGATATTACAATAGCCCTTCAGCTTTCTTCTGATTAGCATTTTTATGCTATATTTTGTCAGGATTTGATTTTTTAACCTTTCTTAATGATTTTCTGTAGATTAACATAGAGTTGCATCCTGTTGTTTTGCAAAATGTGATAACCCTGTCTTTTTAGTTGGTATGATTAAACCATTTACATTTAATACAATTATTGAAATGATTGACTTTTAATATTCCTAATAGTTTTACTAGTCTCTTATTCATTCCTTCTTTCTCCCTTTTTCTGCCTTCATTTGAGTTAATTTAGTGATTTGTATTTTTATTCTACTAGTATCTTTTCTTTATTGGGTGATCTATGATTTACAGTATGTCTTCAACTTATAAAAGATTACCTTCCTTTAAAATAATCATACCCCACGGGGCATGGTAGCACATATTTGTGATCCCAGAGGTTTGGGAGGCTGATGTAGTAGGTTCATGAGTTCAAAGCCAACCTCACCAAAAGGAGGCACTAAGCAACTCAATGAGACCCTGTCTCTAAATAAAATACAAAATAAGGCTGGGAATGTGGCTCAGTGGTTGGGTGAGTTCAATCCCCAGTACCAAAAACAAAATGAAACAAAAAAAATCAGGGCTGGGGATGTGGCTCAAGCAGTAACGCGCTCACCTGGCATGCGCAGGACGCTGCTTTCGATCCTCAGCACCACATAAAAATAAAATAAAGATGTTGTGTCCATGGAGAACTCCTCCAGGAACCAGCAGCCGGAAATATCTTCTGGAAATCCCTCCTCCTGCACTTCCTCAACCAATGGGAATTCTCCGGGATTCCCCGGGAATCCCCAGGAGAACTCCAAAGTAGCGTGAGAACTGCAAAGTAGTGGCAGAGGCGGATAATAATGCCTCGCCTGTCAATCAATACTATTGGCAAAATGCCAGGGGCCATTCCGACTCAGCTGTGGCTCTCAGCACATTTTTGCAAATATTTGTTACTCTATCACTATTTTTCATTTTAGCCATTCAAGTCAAAGTATACTTATTATCTCACTGTGTGGTCTTAATTCATATTTTCCAATCATTAATAATGTTGGATATCTTGTCATGTGTTCATTTGTCCTATACATGTATCCTTTGGTTAAATACCTCTTCATATCATCTGAATCTATAGTCTAATTGGGTTGTTTGTTTTTTGTTAACTATTAAGTTTACAGAGTGCTGTGTTCTTGACACAAGCCTATTATAAGATATGTGCTTTTAAGTTTGTAGCTTGTCTTTAGATCCTCTTAACAGGATCTTTGGCAGAAGAGAAATTTATCAGTGTTAATAAAGCCAAGTTTATCAACCTGTTTCTTTCATGGGCTGTGCTCTCTGGGAGAGACCGCTTTGCCCAGTCTTAAATTTCAAAGACTTTTTCTAAAGAGATTTTTTATTTTCACATATAAATAGATGCTTATTGCATGAGCATCTAATTCACCTTTCTCTCCCTGGTTTGTTAGGTACACTCTGGATATTAGACTTGCATAGGGTAGGGAATGTTTGAATTGAATATTGAAGAGTAACTAAAATTGCAATTAGTAGACACTAAAATAAAAGGCTTCCAAAACACAGGAAATAACATTGAAAACGTGGCTTGTGGATTCCATTTATGTATTGGTTCCATGAAATAGAAAATAGTACATTGAGAGCAGAGTGGCCAACAGGAGCTGGGGCAGAAAAAACGGGGACTTCGGTAGCACATGGAAATGCACAAGGCCTTGAGGGACAAAAGTGCTCAGGGCTGCGTTAGCAAGAGTTGTGAATAACTTTTTGAAGGAACATAATAATCCTCCCTGAAAATAACCCTGTTTGTACTCTTCCAGACTGTGGAAGGAAAGTACTCAAAATCTTTTTCTAATTCTAGAATAGCCTTGGCTCAAATTACAAAGTAGCACAGGACAGCAATTTAAGGACCCATCTCACAATTATTAAAATAATACAAATTAAAAAATAGATTTTTAAAAGAATAACTCCCACTATTCAAGTTCAAAGTATAGACCTGGGGAATATATTAAGAGACTAAAGGGGGGGGGGAAGCTACATGAAGACCTAAATAAATGCTGAAGGAAGCAATTAAAGCTAGAGCCTTTTCTTTAAAGCAAATGAATAAATCTTGATAAAAGAGGAACAGGTGGATATTCCACAGCAACGTGTGTGTTTGTCTAAATGTATAGAATGGCTGAATTGAAAACTGAAGGTTGATGCCACAAACAGAATAAGTTAGCAGGCTACCGAAGAATTATGGAAATTTATTTTAGAATGTTCATTTCAAATGTTTTAATTCCATTAGATTTAAATTTTAAATATGACCTTCTGGTGTAGCAAAAGTAATTGTTCAAGATTGTAAATAGCCATATCACACTTATGGCCCCCTGCCGTACAAAATTGTAACTAAGGATATTCTAGAATTAGGAAAAGATTTTGAGCACTTTTCTTTCACAGGAATTTGTAACACCCAACAGGCTCTTATACCTGAGGTCATTAGAAGTACTTGGGGCAGTATCTTGATTTTTATTTCTTTCTCTTATACTCTATGTTCTTAGACTAGAATGAAAATGACTCATCATCACTGCTATTATTGATAATTTTGAGTTTTCTTTTTTATTGATTTTTTCAGAAATAAATGATAGCAAAATGCATTACAATTCTTATTACACATATACAGCACAATTTTTCTTTTCTTTTTTTTTTTTAATAAGGCTTTTTTTTATTTTTTTTAAGAGAGTGAGAGAGGAGAGAGAGAGAGAGAATTTTCAATATTTATTTCTAGTTCTCGGCAGACACAACATCTTTGTTGGTATGTGGTGCTGAGGATCGAACCCGGGCCGCACGCATGCCAGGCGAGCGCGCTACCGCTTGAGCCACATCCCCAGCCCAACAGCACAATTTTTCATATCTCTGGTTGTATATAAAGTATGTTGACAACAATTCATGTCTTCATACATATACTTTGTATGAAGATGTCTATCACATTCTACTGTCCTTGCTAATCCCCTGCCACCGCTCTTTCCCTCCTACAATTTTTAAGCTGGCAAAATTGATACTGTTTTCAGTTTCACAAGATATGACAAATTGTCTAAGTATGCCTTTATTAGGAAATTCTTATCTTAAATGGGTTCAAATAGCTAAGGATAAGTATAGCTCCTAAAGGTTATTTTGATTAATGTTATGAATGTTAGCCCCAAAGAAATCTATGATGTTTGGAATTACAACATTATCTTGATATTTCTGTTGCATGTTTATTAAAATTTTACAGTTTTTAACATTTTATGTCCAAGCCCAAAATGTTCCAATTTATTTAGCTAACCCACACTTTTATATATATATATATATATACCTTAAATATACATGATTTTATTAGTTAATTATACTTTAAGACTTGGGAAGTATCTTGCTATTTTATATTTGACAAAGAGAATATTACATATAAAATTTTTAAAAAGATTGGTTCAAGGCTACATACCACACACTTTTGTTTACAAAAACTAAAATATTATGGCATTACAATATTGCTTGTATTACTAACATTGCTATGCTTATGAAATATCATAGTAACCTACATGATCATTCGGCTATTGATTACACACTAAAACAAAAAAGTAGTCATTCAGATACTGAGCTTTCCAAGGGCCCATGTCAAAGCAAAACCAAATCATAGGAACGTCAGAACTGGGGCTGAACTTTTGAGCAGTCAGAAAAAAAAAAAAATATATATACACACACACACACACACACACACACACACACACACACACATATGTACATATACATACATATATATACACACATACATACATACATATGTGTGTGTATGTGTGCATGGTATGTGTGTGTCTGTGTGTCTGTGTGACAGAGTATTACAAAATAAACATGATAAAAGAAAAACTGCATAATATTTAAAGATAAACATGGTTTAAGGTCATTTTCTTCTTTGAACATCTTATTTAAATGTTTAATTTGACCAATTATGTTTAAACAATAGCCAACATCACATTCAATAATAAGATGCTAGGATTCCCAGTAAAGTTAGGACTCACTCAAAGATGTCCATTCTCCATTGTTATTTGACCAGTCACATTATTTAACTAATGAGGACAGACATGTCTGGTCAGGGCCTACTTGAGGGGTTCTCCTCCATGGACACTGTTTGGAAATTGAGTCCCATTGTCACCACTATCAGGACAGCCTGTCCAAACTAATCTCATGGAAACTTAAATCCCAAGAGAGGAAAATGGAATTTTTAAATTTTTTTTCACTTTTTTGTTTATTTTAGTGTTCTTATTTTTATCCAATAAGGGAACAAGTTTAAGGTTCATAGTAAGTATGAAGTGTAGAGAGGAAAATTCCAGATATGCCATTTTATGAAGTAATTACCAATATTTACACCAAGTACATTTCTCAGTCCTCACAGAAAAAAAAATAATATGCAACTCAAGTTAGTCATCCATTTCATAGATGAGGAAATAGAGGAAATAGACTTCCCACCACCTCATAGGCACAAGCCATCATGCTTCAAGTCTGCATCTACCCTCCTATATCCTGATGCCTGAGGGTCACGTTAGCACTGTTTTCCTTGGCATCTGATCCAAACAGGTTAATATGAGAGCTGCAAGTTCCCTGAAAGTCAGAGTATTTGCTGGGGTTTATGCCACGGCAAAGTTCCATGCATCTCTCAGGACACTTGCTCAGAGCAGCACCTGACTTAGTGTAGGGGGTTGTGGCTCCTGGCAGCCAGGCAACCCCACACTAAGATCAGTCTCTGCACAATGCTGGATTTCTGCCACCCTCTCTCCATTTCTGTAATTACCTCTAAATTTAACACACAGCCATTAATGATGGTGCCTATGAGAACGTGGTAATGTTTCCCTTCCTTTATTGGATAAGTGTATCAGCCTCTCTTCCCCTGCATTTTTAACAAGTGTAGCCTTAGATTAGCAAACTATGTTTTTTTATCCTGACCCCAGCTTCCATGTGAAGCTTCTGGCTTTCTCTATTCTAAAGTTCACTAAAGTATTTTTCTGCTTTCCTGCAGTTTTTAAGTAGATAATAGTTCCAAAATTCACCAGCCTTTCGCTGAAAGAAGCTTGTCACGGTGGTTGGTAGCTAATGAAGGCCCCTTTAGTTTATCTTCATCAATTGTCAAATATTTGAGTCCGTGAAGTGGTGTGATGAGGTACAAAGACAGATATTTGAAGGGATTTTAACTCATTTGAGCAATTACATGCTTAACTGCCCTGCGATAATCTGTCAGTCTGAGTCTTTTCTACGCAGCACAAGTGGGGAGCAGTAGAATAGCTGGATTTAGAACATAAAGGCTTAGTCTGAATGGAAGAAAGGCACCAGAGAGATTAATTGCCAGTAACAAACAGCAGGGCTGCTTGCAAGTTATATATCACATAGTTACCTACCAGCAGTGATGGGGGCCAGCACATGGAGAGCAGCCCAGGGTTGGGACAAAACAATCATTGCACACAATCCTGAGCACTGCCACCAATTTGCAGAGAAGTAGAGGGTTCCACTTTTTTAAAAGCATATACCTATCTATAATATGTGCATGCATTCATGCATGCAATATATACATCCTAGTGAAAATAGAAGCTTGTGTCAACAAACCCATGAATTTAAAGGCTTTTTCTAGGGCCATTCATCTCAGAGTTAACTGAGTCTAACTCATAATTCCCACCCTCCAAAAGTGTGATTTATTAGAGTACTAGAAGTTAAAATAAATATAACAGCTAGAGAGCTAAAATAATTTTGGGAAAAAAGAACAAATTACTTACTGATTTTAAAACTTATCCTGAAGCCCCACTAATCAATACAGTTTCACACTGGCATTAAGGCCAGATATAAATACCAATGAAACAGAATAAAATTGCCACATTAAATAAATAAAATGATTTTATGAATGAATTTCCAAACATTAAAGACAGTTCCAAGAGGCCAATATCAGGGCAATGTTTTTTTGTTATTGCTGTTGCCATGGTTACTAAATGGTGATTTTTCCCTGCTACTGCTCCTGGATTGGTATTTGGTTGTCTGTTTTCCAGAAAGAGACATCCGGAATGATAACATGTTGATTACCTTTGCAGTCTGTGCTGTATAATGAGATGGTCTTCCACTTGGTCATTTGTTCATTCACTTGTTTACTTATTTACTTGGTGTTTACTAAGCATCCCTGAAGTGCATTCAGAGGAGGAACAGAGTATGCCTTGGTATAGGGATTAGGTGGGAATAGTGGAGGAGGTGGCATCTCAGGAACTGTTGAAGATAGATCCTATTGGGCATTTATTTCATGGGAGGGAAAAGCAATTATGGTGAACAAATGGTGGTGTGGGAGAGCATAGGAGGAATGGAGAAAGTTTAGATAGGGCAAAGGGGAGGGAGGGGAAAGGAGGGAGTAGAAATGATGCTGAAATGAGTTAGACATCATCACCTTAAGTATATGTAAGAAGACACGAATGGTGTGAAAATACTTTGTGTACAGTGACTTAAAAACTTGTGCCCTATATGTGTAATATGAAATTAATTGCATTCTGTCTTCATGTAAAACAAATTAGGATAAAAAACAATTTAACAACAACAACAAAAAAAAAGGATTTTACAGAAACGTATAATGTTGAAACCATTGGTTTAATGTATAACATGCTCCTATTCTGTAGCAAAGATGAAACTGCTCATTGGATATGGAAGGTTGGAAAGAACTCATATGTGCTTGCTTTCCTTTGCAAAGGGATGTAGCTTAAATGTTATATATAAAGCTTTGTGTTTGACGAGAGCGAGCAAGCGAGAGAGAGAGAGAGAGAGAGAGAGAGAGAGAGAGAAGAAGGAAAGAACATTATAGCCAAGTGCTATCATTTGACCATTCCCTCCAAAAAACTCATGTTGAGGTTTAATGGTATTAAGAGGTAAAACCTTTCAGGGTTAGTTAGGTCATGTGGACACCACCCTCAAAAGTGGATTAAGGGCATTATAAAGAGATAATGGTTATAACTAACCTCAGGTTAGATATAAAATGGCAAGTTCAACCTGCTCCCCTATCTCTCTTATCATCATCAATAAGTCCCATACCAGCTGTGGCCCCTTGATCTTGGACTTCCCTGCCCCAAGAACTGTGAACCAAATAAAACTTATTTTATATATGATTTACCTATTCTCTAGTATTTCTATAACAGCAGCAGAAACTGGACTAAGACACTAGGAACAAAGGCCATCTTTTCTGAGAGACCAAGTTGTAGAAAAATGATTAGGAAGGCAGACTGGGGTCAGTCCATGAAGAGCCTTTACTGCCACATCAAAGATGTTGGACTTAACCAATGGGCGTTATTAGAACTTGGGAGGGTTTAGCTGAACAGACTTGCTTTAGGAACAATAACCTGCCAGAAATTATAAATAGACTGGGAGTAGGTTGACCAGTAGGCCTTTATTATTATCCAAATGAATTCTTCATGACATAACCTGTGCTAGGATTAGGAATGTAGGGATGGAGATAAGGAAGGGTGATTGCCATTGACAGGCAATCCTCTGATGTGGATGTGATAGAGGGTTCCTGACCTTGAGCCTGGCTACCATAGAGGATAATTGGTATCATCATCAAAGAAGACTTGAAAGGAATGAAGAGCACGTTTGGCAAAGAATATGACTGTTCCTTTGTCAAATATTTATAATGACAGCTTCTCTGGTTCATAACAGATCGAAATCAGGAGTTTGAGCTCCAAAGAATGGTCATGATAAGGGACCTAGACCATGAGTTGTCTGCACAGGTATGGTGTTTGATATCTGAAGCAGGAGAGAAATGGCCAAGAGTAAACACAGAAAGAGGGTAGCAAAGTGGGCCCTTCAGCTCCTTCTGAATAAGGGATGTCCACATTGACTGGGAAAGTCTTGATCTGAGGGTTTGCCCACATCCCACTATTTCATTTAAACCCACAGCAACCCTGGAAGACTTGTTTTTATATTTACCAGCAAATAAGCATTATAAGCAGTTATAGTCTGACTTCCAAGGAGGAAGAGGAAGTAAGAAAGAAAAGAGAGAGAAGAAGAAAACAGAAGGAAATCTCTCTTAGGATTATCATAGTATTGGGTACATGAATGTGTTTCCCTTTTCTTCATTTCTGTTTCCTCTGATCAGAACTTGTGACGATTTCACATATAATAATAGATGAATGAAAGGACCCGATGCTTAACAGGAGTTTCTGGGTCCCCTAGAGAATAATGCAAAACAGAGGTACTAAATAAGGAACTCATCATTTTTAGCTAAGCATTTTTGACTACTATATTTGAGTTATCTGTATTCTCAAGATTATAATTGGGTATCTATTTGGGAGTATATAGTACTTAGCAAATCTTTATTAGGTGAATAAGTTGATATATAAAAGCTCACCAATATTATCTATCTCCTTCTGGGCCCAAGTATGTACGGGGGCAGGGAAGAAATTAACAAGAAGTATGCACAATTCCTAAGGCAACCATCAAGTGACATTTGACACCCTTCATTTGGGAGATAACACAAGCTTCCCTCTGTATGTATGTACCCATTACAGGGATGGGATGGTGTCTCTCCACCTGTGCTGCCTACTCAGCGCCATTGACCTATATTTGGAATTAGCTTGCCAGCATTCAGGTAGAGCTCCTGGCACTGAAACATGTGTGTAGAGCAGGACCATCTAGACATTTGCTTGATGATTGACTTTGCCTGAGTAGCTTGTTCATACAAAAATATAACCAAACTCTCCCTCCTCACTTCTTCCCTTCTGCAATCAAGTACTAAGCTAATGAAATTGCTTCTAGAACTATGGAAGAACTCTCTATAATAGACAGTATGAATGGGACTTCACTTGCCCAAGCCAGTACTAAGGGCTTTAAAAAAAAAAAAAAAGAAAGCCCAACCTGAGCAAAAATTTCTCAGAAGGGTCGGTTTCACTTTAGTGGGCTATGAAATATGATCGATGACTCTGGGTTATAGCCACCCATTCTAATTTTAAAACTTTTGGTTTCTGAAGTCTCTGCATAAAATGGTACTCTCACTTTGCCATACGCCTTGACACTGAACACTTCCAGACCCATTGTACCCCAGTTTGAGAAGCATGGGTCTTGGAAAATTGATGGAAAGGATGGCTGCCTTCCTCAAGCCCCACAATCTGGTAGAAATGACAAGTGAAGAAACAATAGAATAACATGATAAACATTCTGGATGGAAGTATCCCCCAGGCCATCAGGATGACAACTAGGGCTAGGGTCTCGTTCTCTTTTGTAGTTGTTAGCACACAATCAGAGGATGAACTAGCTTAACTGAGTCATTTCTGGATCAGTTCAGACTGACAAAGGAAGAAAGGTATTTGATCCATGGTGACAAGCTACGACATCGTTTTAGAAAGCTGGACATATGGTACTTTGTTTTGAGCATCACAGTACTGCTCGGGGCATTTCCAGGTGCAGTTTGTCATCTGACTCCTTCCAAAGGGTGGCTGCCCACACCCTCAGATTGGCACACAGTGAGACAACATGTACTCCATATTCATCTTTGCTTCACCCAGTCAAGTCTGTCTCCACAGCACAACTGATCAACAGATTGCTACTCTTTTCACACATAAATTGTCTATCCCATCACCTTCAACTCATCCAGCCACATTTTTGCTCCACCAACTGGCTGTCTTTTCTCAGCATCACCATGCATATATACAGAGCCACCTGTCTTGATGCCACCACGGCCCATGTGATTTTTTCCATTTGAAACAATCACCTCAAATTGAATTTAAAACTGCTCTAGCCACAGTAATGATATTCCCCAGCACTCTTTGGAACCCAACTGATTCTGTTGGCAGCAGCACATGAACTCCACATAATCTGTTTATTCCTATTGTTCAAGTGGCAGCATATGGTGATGGCAAAGACAGTACCTGCACACTGATGCTGTGATTGCCATCGTTGGCAGTCATCTGATACCCTCTGATAGCTGTATCCGGGGGGCATCATGGCATACAAAATGCAATAGCTATCAGAAAAACAACACAGACTTCAGCTATGTGTCACAAAGCCTCACAAGACTTATGAGGCACACTGTGCCAATGCGTTATGGCTAACCCAGAGGCAAGATTCTCCTCATGTCATTAGTGCAGCTTGCCTTTGGAAGAACCTATATTTCAACACTTGTGCAAAGGCTTCTTTCTAATGAGAAACTGATGGGTTACTTCTCTGTTTAATGTCCTCAAGATTCCCATATGTCATAAATGTTGAAGACTGGACTCCATGTTATGGCCTGGAACAAGAGTCATCTCCCATCATCTCCCCACCCTCCTTTTGTAAGGAGCTATTTATCAATCCCCAGACATGCTTTTCTCTTCTGCCCCTTTCTGTTTCTGCTCACTATGTCTCTTTCCCCTGGAATGCCCCTCTTCCTCCTTCTACAGAGAAAGCATCTGTCTGATCTTCAACTTAGCTGTTGCCTTCTCTTAGAGCCCCATGAGTCACTGCTCCTTTGGTCCCAGAGCAATTTGTCCATGCTTCTATTGGAACATAACTCCTGCTCTTCTCTCCTCTCTATGTGTTTCTCTCAAGCTAGTGTAACTCCCTAGAGGAACAGGCCACGCCTTGGTCATCCTTGTCCTGTTTCTTTGCAGAGCCTATGAAATATACACTACAGTAGTTAATCAATCCTGATATTGTGAAGTTGGGATTTAGAACTGGAAAACACAGGAAGGTCCAGGACTTCCTTCAGAATCAAAGTCACCCACAACCTCAAGTAAGAGCAGGGCCGAGGTGGGTAGCAGAAAGGAAATGAGTAATTCATACCCAATGGAGATTTTGGTGGACTGAGGCACTCTTAACCTGCTCCCATGGAGGGAATCTAGCACGGCTCCTGACAGACCAAGCTAGTTAGGGCTGTGGGATCAGTATTGTCAGACATTTTGAGCCTCTACAGGGAAATTCCAGAAGTCCACACATTGAAATGTTCTGATAAGTGTGAAACAAATTTTAAAACATTTGATCAATGTGTAGAAGAACTCATATCTTACTCATCTATGAGGCAATCACCAGATTATAACACATGCTTTTTGAACCTCTTCTGACCATTTTTCAGGGTAGAGCATGAATTACTAAGTCTTCCCCTTCCCTAACCATATGCCTCTAAAAGTGCAGAGGGTGTGGATTAACTATGAGTGTTAATAACCTGACACTTTCAAAACGTTGAGAACTTGCTATGTTGTCAAAGGGGTAGTTTAATACACCAGCGGGAATGTTTCCTTTCCTCTACCTAATATACCCTCCAACTGTCACCTCGAAATATTGAAGCATAAATAATACTTAGAATTTGTGATACTGAATACAGTAGAACGAGGTCAAGCCCCAAGTCTAACATTTCATATGTTTTAGTTCTATATCTGACATCCACATTCCCTTAGGGCACAACTTTTAATTATTATTTGTAGATCATCTTTTTTTAACCACCTGAGAAGTACAATTATCACCCTGAAATACAATGTCTGAGGTATCATTTTTTTTTTGAAATGGAAATTTTATATCGAAGTAGAGACCTCAGTGTGCAATTTATTGCTATAGAATCCTTGACAGCCAGTCAGAAATATGTGTGTCCGGAATGTGAAAACTAGCTCATAATTAACAGTGAAACTCAGATCAGTTTTTTTTTAAAGAAAGACAGATCCAAATTCTATTTCTTTCTCATAAGATTACCATTTCCCACTTATCCCCATAGTCATTCATGCTGTTGACGCCAGTTTTTACCCTTTCTTCCATCTTGGTTTTGATCATGAAATACCAGAATAAGCAGACTTCCACAAAATGAATGCAGGGCACACATTTATTCTCCATTCCACATTTGCTGCCTAAATATTCTCCAGCATGTTGGCACACTATTCAAAACAGACAGCCTGGCCTGAACTGCACTCTAGCTAACATCTGGAGGGAGCATGACTCCCAGTAGGTTTCAAATCTAAGAGCGCAGGACTAGCAACACAGACACTTAAGACCAATGCTTGGTCCCCTAAGATGAAAGCAGATGTTCAAAGTTAGTGGCAGTGTCTGCAAAGACAAGACTGGAACTTGGAATGCATGATACAAGGGGCAGGAAGGGAGTTGGAAGGGTGTGGGAGGAGGAGGAGCCCTTAGCAGATTCTTTGATGGCAAAAACCTGGTAGAAGGACATGACCACATAAAACACATCCCTGGTTCCAGCTAACTAGTCTATGAAGTGTAGGCAAAAGTATGCCATTTCCAGTGACTCCATTCCTTGAGTAATCTGCTTGATTTGCCCTTTCCTGGAAATGGTTTCTATCAGATATTACTCTTCTAAGAGCAGAACTAAAATTAACAAGGTCCATAACCACGAACTAGTATCACTAACTATGAATAGATAAGAGCATTGCAGTTCAGTAGTTGGTTGCAAACAACTAACTACTGACATCCCCTGCACAGCATGTCAACAAAGGGTTATCCATTCTGTTCCTATGATGAGTAAGTAACTCTTACAAATATCTTTCCCATATCAAGTCTATCCCTTTTAGTTTCATATGCATTGGCCTAAATCTGAACTGTGAGTACATCCAAAACAAAACTAAATTCTCATCTATATAACATCTCTATGACAGTTCTTTAAATAAGTAGAGATATCACCTATGACCTTCAATGTCTGTTAGGTTCCTGATTAAATAACCTCAGTTCCTTCCCTTGTTTGCATATGTGTGACTCCTTGACCTCTGTTTGACAGAATAAATTCACCCCACCCCCAAAATATAACTCATTATCTCAGATCTAATATTAACTAGCTATGAGACTTGAAAAACCATTGCTTATTTGATAAATTATGAAATTATCTTAAACTAGGTTTCCTCTGATTTCACTTTCACTTCTAAAATATAATTTGTTTATATCTTTCCTTTTGTTTCTGAGTCATACTATTTATAAAATCAGAATATTTGATGACATTTTATGTATTCATTCACTTAACCCTATTTATTAAACATCTACTCTGTGCAGGCTGTGAAAATAAATTAAAAGGAAGACCAAGCAGGAAGAGTCCCTGAGCAAACAGGGCCAATTAAGTCCTCAGAAGTGACCTTATCCTTGCTTGATTTGCAAGCATAAGCAAAACTTTTCTTTTGCTATTCTTTGTAAATGTCTTTTATCTTTTTATTTTTAATTTTTATTTATTTATTTATTTTGATATCAGGAATTGAACCCAGGGGTATTTAATCTCTGAGCCACATCTCCAGCCCTACCCTTTTTTTTTTTTTTTTTTTAATTTTGAGACAGGTCCTCTCTAAGTTGCTCCGGGCCTCACTAAATTGCTGAGACTGGCCTTGAGCCTGCATCAGCCTCCTGAGTCACTGGGATTACAAGCATGATTACACCTGGCTGTAAATGCCTATTTTAAAAAATAGGAAACAAGGCTAACCAATCAGAAGCTTCCAACTAACTTAAAAGTTACATAGTTAGGGACTTCCCAGCAAGATAGACCAAATGAGGCAACAGCATAATCACAACAAATCAAATATATTTTCACTTTCAGGTTCACTCTGCAGAATAGCCTCCCCTATGTATTCACTGGATGGTGCCTTGAAAACATGTCTAATCTAGAGCTGCTCAATTCATGAATCACTGTTTACTCAAATAAAGTATTTAAAAACCTTATTCTGCCTCATTCTACCTTTCAGCAGGGAACTTTCTCAGATTGACATTAGGGTTAGAGCTGATTGTGCACAGTGTCTGTTTTTACAGAGCTTTCATTTCTAGTTAGCACACTGACCCAGACCAATTCCCTGGTGGTTGTAATCTCCATGTTCTGGGAGTAATGAAAGAGTGGAGAGAAAAGTTCTCCAACCAAAAATTCTGTCACCCTGACAATGAGGAAGCTACTGCCATCATGAGGGGCCTGTGGAGGTGGAAGGAAACTAGAGATAACTCTGCCCATTCCCCTGACAAATGAAGCTTTTCCACTGCCCTCTTCCCACCATCCCCTCCACCATCAGTGCCATTGGTGAGGTCTCCCTCTGCCCCTTACACATTGTCCAGAATTCCCTCTGGGAGACAAGACAATATGCTATGCAAGCTGAGATGAGATGATTCCACTTCATTACTACAAATAGTTAACCTATTCCTCTTTGAATGCATGATTTTCATGGGAGCATGGAGCTGAGGCTGCAGTGGGATCTCTTACAGTCGAACCTGACTCCAGATTAGCCACTGCTTTACAGGTAACTTAGTACAAAGTGGAAGGAAAGCAACACTAGCAGGAGCTACTTTATGATTACTACAAGGCAGACACAAAGTAGGGGACCATTCCCCTTCTCTGAGGCAATGAATGAGGCAGGAAGAAAGAAGCTGACAAAAGAGGGTCCCGTTCATAGGCAAGATTTTCATCAAGGAAGCCAGACCACCTAGGAAGTGAAACCTTCCCTCCTCTGCACTTTGATGCCCTTGTAGGTATCTTTGTGTAGCTCTTATCATTTGGTATAGTAATTGTGCATTTGCCTTTCTGACTCTCTTGCTACACTGAAGGCCCTTGAGTCAAGGGGCTGGATTATATCCACCCATATCTAGCCAGAGCATAGTGGCCCATAGACACTCAAGGAATGTTTATTGAATATATACTTCAGCTCTCATCTGTCTCTAAATGGCCAAGATCTTTTATTTTCCATGCTATCCCTTCCTGTAGTTGTGGTGGGGATCCAGTATAAACACTTTGCTTATGGAGATGGAAGCTCTGGAAACAAGGGTGTGCTTTATTTCCTCTTCATTATGCCACTTCCATAATTGGATTGTGATTCTTGAAAATCAAATCAGATTCACAAAAATAGAATAGCCCATAACATGCAATAACTTTCAAACCAACATCTACATAGCCTCCTCGAATTTTTTCAATTTTTTGTACAAAAGCATAAAATGCAAATACAGAAATAATATATTAAAAATATATCTTACAGTGTTTAAGTATTAATGGGCTATATTATTATTTACATTTTAAATGATCCTTAAAAATTCAATCATGCAAGGTAGCCTTCTAGTAGCTGCATTTATGAATATACAATGTATTTTAAATGGAACATTAGATAAGGAATAAAGAGGTTTGCTGCTACTACCCACAAATTCTATTGATACAATTGTTTGATGAAGTTGTCAGAATTTACCAAGAAAAAACAAATGACCTGTAAATTTATCATTGCTAAAGATATCTAGCTATGAATGCTTCTTTAAAAATCATCAGCTCCCCAGCTATGCACAGTGACATGGTATCTATCAAAGTCTCATGATGCCTGCAATTCTGACAAGGCACACCAAAGAACTGGCACATACCACCATATTTGCATTTTTGCATCTCATTATGAACATAATTGCATACCAACACAGCAATTCTTTTTGACTATCTCAAAAAACATTATCAGCAACATCTGAAATAAATGCTTAAATGTCAACTATTGACAAGCAAGAAAAGCTGACCTTTGAAGGTTCTCATTCTTCTGAGATGTGCCCTGCCATGACTCACTTCTTAACTTTCTGTCTGTGTTTGATAACAGAAAAGGAACCCAGTGACTTGAAGAATCATGCTTGTGGATGACAAACTCAAAGGGAATCATGAAATTGCAAAACTACAATCATCTCTACCAGGAGTCATTTGAAAATGGCTAAATATTTGCCATGGCAATTCTTAACACCACCAAAACTTTGAAGAGAGCAGACACCAACACATCTACAATGAAATTTCTGCAAAAAACCACCTAACGATTTCACATTAACAACTGAAATGAGTTTATTTCTGATTAATGTTGTGACAAGGAACCAAACAACCTTTATCCTACAAGCAGGCAACCCATTTTACACATTGTCACAAGTAGAGTCTAAGTGTTCGACAAGTACCAACAGCTAATCTAAAACTGCACTGAACCATTTACACCCTCTCCTCCAAGACCTTGTCTCACTTGAGCGGCCTTCGAGGCATAGATCTTATATTCTCTCCTATGCCTTTATCTTGTCATCATCCTATGCTTGGAACTACCTCAATTTGCACAGCAATTTGGTGCACATTTTTCCAAAAGCACTAATCAATTTTAACTCGACGTTGAAATGCAGCAGAAATGCCTGCCAGTGTCCAAAAAATGCTAATCAATTTTGAAAATCTACATCATGGCTTGCATCCCAGATTTTCCACCCGATCCACATCAAATAGAAATGATAGAAAATTATGTTAACATGTTCAGCCGCTTGTTTGCTTGTTTTAGCTGAGGCATTGGTCATGCTTCAATGGCAAACTAACCGCCTGTTTGGAAGCTCATCCAGTTTGCACTGCTTTGGGTGGCTGTGTGGCAACAATGTGAAGTGGCTGTCACACTTCACTTTCAAAGACGGGGATTTCCATATGAATCCTTTCCCCTATTTTGCTTTTGAAGAACATAAGGGATTTTTTTTTCTTAGATGGGGGAATATGCATTTTTAATGCTTCCCATTCTCCAAAGAATATCCCCCAGTGGAAAGCTACTTCTTTGACAGGCATAGCACATATATTTATATTTCAGACCCATCGAGCAAATCTAGATGCTATAGAAAACAGAAAAGTTTACTGCACAAAGTCCATATAAATAAGCTTCTCTCTGCCAAAAGGGAAAAGAAAATCCTTTTAAGTATTTAGATTTAGAAGAGGGTCTCAGGATCCTGCCAATCTAACCATGCAATCTTGAGGATTCCCTTCAAAGACCTCCCAGAAAGACAGTTTTAGCAATGAACAGAATTCTGCCAGTCCCTGGGAAGGGAAATTTCACTAAGAGGCAAGCTCATTGGTTCAAAATTTAATTATAAATTTAGGCTTACAGCTTTTCATTTCACATGCCCCTTTCTCAGACAGCAACCATTTGACACTTAGTCTTCTTGGCTCCAGGGAAGATTCACCTAATTCATCCTTCTCACGAAGGGTGGTCCCTAATGCCTGTTTGCCCTCCTGGTTAACTTTCCCTGGTCATTGCCTAGTTACTCAATAGGCCTTTTAAAGCATGTAGAGCTTCCCCAGGATAGACTGGATCCTCCTAGTGGGATCACTGCTTCCAAGACCCTGAATGCCACAGCTCTGTGGAAACAGTCTGTAACCAGTTTAGGACAGTCACCAACAAGAACACCCCTGTTGGCCCTTAAGTAATTCACAATCAGGCCTACTCCCTTAACTGATTCAGTACTGTTATAATATGCTTTCTTATTGTTTTAATGATCTTAAACAATCTAATTCTTACGAAGTCCTTGGGAGTAAAGATAACAACTCTACTTCACCTTGGGTCTAGCAAAGTCATGATATACCTTGGTCAACATCATGGCAGCAAAAATCAACTCTAACTAACCATTATTAAGCACTTACCCTAAAATCTATGGCTGTTTGTGGCCTTTTTACATGAGCTATCTCATTTAGTCCTCATCATGGGCCTATAAAGTAAAGGCCATTATCATCCCTTTTTTGTAGTTGAGTCAATTGAGACATAGATATTTAGTGCCCTCCCTAAAGTCACAGAGCCAATAAACAGTGAGTAACAACTCAAGTTAAAACTGTGTAGAAAAGGACTTATTGGTCTTGGACTAGTTCTTTTCTCTGTTGTAACATGTATGTTTTCTCACTGGATTGGAAGAACGCTGGAAGCCTCACAATAGTTGTTGCACAGGGACTTCAGGGGGCTCTCCAGCTTGACACTGTCCTCTATTATACAATGGCAATGGTGGAAAATGAGAAGTACTAGGGTGAGCTAAGAAGGTGTTTTCTGCTGTCAGCAAGAGACTATATCTAACACCCGTGTTCCCAGTTTCCTTGCACACCCCTGGTTGGCAGTCACTAACCAGGACCATATTCTTGCTCTCCTTACTAAAACTCTCCAGCCCAAAACACCATATAGCCCTGTCTCCCAGACTCCAGTGGTCTCTAAGTCACCACACAGTCCCCAATCCAGGCAGTGATGGGGATGACCAAGAACACAGAGACCTGCCAGACTTCAGAGGATGGGAAGCAAATAAATAATAATAATAACAAAAAAAAATCTGTGGTGTTTTGTTTCATGCTAGGATGCAGTGTGCAATTCTGCTACATGTTCATAAGATTTGAAGGGAAAAACGACGGCCAGCAAGTAAAAATAGCAGAAGTAAAAAGGAGCACTGCATTTAATTCCATCTAATTTATGCTGCTGTGGGTGGGAATTGAAGTTCATCTCCTAGACATTAATTAAACTAGAAATGCAGTGAAATGCCAGTCCTCCGGCTGCAAGGGCCCTTTTCAAGGGGGAGCTGGGAAAGTAGGTTTGGTATTTCCTTGCTGTCACAGGGCTCATAATAGACGGTAGCAAGCATCATGGGTCCTTAGACACTGCCCTGTCACCCAATCATGAGCCATGTAGCAGAAAAGGAGTAGACCCTGGGCCAGTGCCCAGCAGCCTTATGCATGGGAATTCCCCACCAGTGGAGAAGACAAAGAATATAGAACAATTAAGGGCTCTGAAGTCAGTCCTGTGCATATGCTGAAGCTCCCCAGTGCTCTCCCTAAAACTGTCTTTCACCCACCCACACCCTTTGCACAAACAAAAACATTGTTCTCTTCTGTTTTAATGAATTATCTACTGATGAGCTTGAAATAGAGAAGGCCATGGAAATGCTGGCTTCAAATTAGTAGGGCAAATTAAAGGGAAAAAGTTAAGCTACGGTAAGGCAACCAACTTTTCCCAAAGGCAAGAGACAGTGAAATCTCTGGGAGAACATGCTGGTAGAAGAGTGTGCATAATTCTGAGGGAAGGGCAACTAATTCCAATAAATAATTCTGAGAAAACATTGCAAGTTTTGAGGCCAAAATTTTTCTCCATATGGGAGAGAGGGCCACATTTAAATTCAATGTGAGATATAAAATATCCTGTTGAGCCAGTTTTGATGGTAAACACCTGTAATCCCAGCCATTTAGGAGGCTGAGGCAAGAGAATCAAAAGTTCAAGTCCATCCAAGCAATTTAGCTAGGTCCTAAGTAACTTAGCAAGAACTTACCTCAATAAAATAAAAATAAAAAGGGCTGGGTAGATGGCTCAGTGGTTAAGCATCCCTGGGTTCAATCCCCTGCACCAAAAGCATAAACAATAACAACAACATTATATATATATATATATATATATATATATATATATATATATATATATATATATAGAGAGAGAGAGAGAGAGAGAGAGAGAGAGAGAGAGAGAGTTGAGGGAAATGCAAATCAAAGCTACACAAACTACACTGAGAGTTCATCTCACTCTATCACAATAGCAATTATCAAGGATAAAAATAATAATAAATGCTGGTGAGAATGTGGGTGAAAAGCCACACTCTTATGTTGTTGATAGGACTAAAAATTTGTACAATCACTCTGGAAAGCAATATGGAGATTCCACAAAAGAACAAGAATAGAACCACCATATGACCCAGCTATCCCACTCCTCGGTATTTATCCAAAAAAATAAAAAATAAAATAAGCACACTGTGGCAATACAACCACTCCAATGTTTATAGCACCACAATTCACAATTACAAGTTATAAAACCTGCCCAGGTGCCTGTCAATAGATGAATGCATAAAGAAAACATAGTATATGTACACAAAAGAGTTTTACTTAGCCATTAAGAAGAATGAAATGATGGTATTGGTATTCACTAGTAAATGAAGTAATTGTAGAAAATCATGCTAAGGGAAATAAACCAAATTCAGAAAGTCAAGGGCCAAATGTTTTCCCTCATTTGTGGAAGCTAAAACAAAATAAGAGAGGAATAAGAAGGGCAGGGAGATATCACTTTGCCCATATATGGAACGTCTATAGCAACAATTCAGAGAAGTGGCCCCAGGTACAGAGGTCTGCCCACATCCACTGCTTTTGCTATGCAAGTAATATAAACAAAGTCATGCTTACCAAAAATAAAAGTGAGGATCTAAGTTTCACAGGCCAGGATTCAGTAAACTTTTAAAGAGTTAGATAGTAAATTCTTTGGGTTTAGTGAGACAGGAATTCACTACTCAGTTCTAACATTGTAGCACAAAAGTAACCAGATAACATGTATATAAATCCACATGGCTGCATTTTGGTAAAAGTTTATTAACAAGCACCAGAATTTCTAACTAAACAATTTTTGTATGTCCAAGATATTATTAATCTTTTGATTTTTTTCAACCACTTAAAAATATAAGAAAAAAAGAAAAGATACATAGCTTGCAGGTTATTCACAAAAAGGTCATAGTTGGGATTTGACCCATGGGCCATAATTTGCTGATTTGCCTCTTGCTGAGACAAGCCAGCAGAATCCTTTCTTACCTGCATTTGTTATTTGGGGTTGAGCACTTAAAACTACAATGGCAAAATTTTATTATCCCAAATACTGATGACTTTGAATGGAAACCATGCTTATTAGCCATGGGATCCAAGAGAGATTTAAATATGTGCACCAGTTCTGCTCAGTATGACTCTGCTGCCTGTGACACAGCAGTCAGTCATTGTGCAATGTAATGTGAACATTTTCGGAAAGGTAGAAGGCATGTAAGGTACCATGTGGTCTACAATTACTGTAGTAGTAACCCTAACAGAATTTGACATTACCATGTGTCAGCTGCACCTCAAATTTGTGAGAGGGCATTATTGCACAGCTCCATTTCACAGGTAAGAAAGCTGGGGGTCACAAAGCCCACTTGTGTACATAAGACCACACAACTGTAAAGTAGCAGTGGTGGAATTTGTATCCTCCCTCCTAAGGGTTCTCATCCTCCATGTAATCTTTCTCACTTACGGTCAAGACCTTAGTTCCATCAATCCTAACTGACCAAACTTAGCCTGACCTAATGTAAGGCTGTTTCTGAGCTCTTACTTTGCCACATCATACTTCAATTTCATTAAGGAAATATTAAGGTGGAGGCATAACTGTGTAAGACTGAAGCTTATACAACTATGGGGCAAACTCTGCAAGTAAAAGAATACCGCTATAAAATTATTGGCATCTCACAAGTAGTTAAAGGCATTTGTCAGTTCAACTGCCAAATATTTATATTTCAAGATCTACCCTATGCTAAACATTTTTCTAGGCACTGAGGATGAAGCAGTAAACAAAATAGGCAGAAATCTCAGCTCTCAGGGATTTCTATCTTACTCGGGGGGAGACAAGCAGTAAACAATACAGTAAGTAAAACATATGCTGTGTCAGATGGCGGTAAGTGCTGTGGGAATAAAATCAGCAGAGAAGAGTGATAAGGAGAGCAAAATGGCATAGGGGCCAGAGTGTGAGACAGGAATGGAGAAGAGAATGCCTAAGGAAAGACTTGATGGAGATGAGGGACGGAGCCGTGTCTCCACCCACAGATGGAATATAGGCAGAGAGAATGACCTATGCAAAGTCCTGAATCATGTCTGGGATACTTCCAGGAGAGGGGTGACTGAAGCGGAGTGAGTAAGGAGACCATGGATGGAAGGTGAGGCTAAGGGAGAGTGGGGGAAGAAGTGAGAAATGAACAGAGCATTCAGAGACTCAGAGCCCAGGCAAAATTTTTTGAGGAAACCACTGCAGCTTTTTAAGCAAAGGAGTGGAATGATCTAAACTAATATATAGTGTTAAAATAAAAATCCTACAGCTTTGGTAAGAAGAAATTGTAGAAGGCAGAGATTGGAATCCTGCAGCCACTTAGGGAGCCCTGTTGGGAGGTTGGTAGACACAACCATGATTAGAGGGGATCAGGCCAAACCCACACCAATGGATTTACTGACTATGTGAGGCTAAGGAAGGAAACAAGGAACACTTCCAGACTTTTGGCCTGAGAGAAGGGAAAGTTAGAGTCATCAAAACTTGAGATGAGGAAGATGGTAGCAGGAGCAGGTTTGGAAGTGGATAACCATGAAGTTTGTTTCTGCATATGAAAAGTTTGAGTTGCTTGTCAGACATTAAGGCAGAGATTCCCAACAGGTAGATGCAGATAAAAAAAGAAGTTCAGAAGTGTTTTGTGTGCTATAGACTCAGGGATGGTGCCTTTGCCAAAATGTTTGACACGAGAAGCTGGAGAAATTGCAGTTAATCTTATCACTTAGAAACTAGAGATCCTTTGCTATTGACATATCATAATTTTCTTAGGTTACTAAACCTAGTAGCGATCTTTTTCTTTTTATAATTGATGTTTCAATTTTATTTACACTACTGAACTCAACTCAAGTAATATTTCATAGGTTGAGCCAATCACCAATCCCATTATATTCTTAAAATCAAGAGAAAAAATATATCTAGAATGATGCCTAAATCAAATCCAGCTTATATATTGTAGCATTTTCTCTCCACAAAATGCATACAATGGTGTCAACTGTTATCATATTACATGCATCTTCATGTTGATATACACATTTTCAAAAGGAAATCTGTTATATGGATGGTTATATTTTCCTTTTGCTTTTACGATATTCAAATGGCAAAACGAATATCAGATGTTAGACCAAAATCAAGGGACCATACTCTGCTGTCCAGTCACATCTCATAAGCTCCAAATTCATTTGTAAAACCTCATCAGACTATAAAAAATAGTCCCTCTCCATGTATTTTCTTTCTATCTAACTTTGTAGAAATAAAGGCAAATATTTCATAATCATATTTTACCTTATATCCATGTCTCCTGAGTTTAAAATTCACACATTTTTAGGAAAATCATTATTTGGAAGAAATTTTAGTTTCAAGAATAAATTTCATACAGCATGAAGAAATAAGATGAGTACAATGAGCCTACACACACTATGCACAATTGGCTGTGCTCTATTTCTCTTGTCAATTGTAAAAAAATAATCATCATCATCATCTCAGAATTGGGAGTGATTCCACATGGAAAAATATTTTCTTTAAACATAACTCTTCTATTGGGGAAAATAAATAAATTCATAAAAGATTTTATGAATTTCAGGTTGTTTTTTCTCTCCTAGGGTTGATGTGAATCCCTAAGTTTATAACGATTAATGATGTTTTATTCACCTGAATTTTAACTATAACTGCTTTTACAATGCTGGATGGGAGAGGAAACTTCCTGGCCATTTCCCATGCACTGGGATGGGCAGGAAGTCTCTCCTGAGAAAGGAACAATTCAGAAGCTGCCGTAAAGAGCAGTCTGGGCTGCTCCAACCCCACTGCATGCCAGCCACCTAGGTTGAGAGTCTAAGCATGTTTTTTTGCCTCGATCTCTGCTTATGTGTGAGATACCATGTTAACGGTCCTGTTGCCCACTCCACCCTGGCTTGAGATTTAAATAAAAACAAATTACAGGTCTTAACAGTGATAGATGGAGTGCTTTTACATTTGTGTAGAGTATTTTTGCTCTAAGATTAAAGGCTTACGCATTTATCTGCATAAACTAACCCCTGGAGTAGGGTACTGCTGACATTTTCCAAGAAAAATGAATATCCTAACTTATTCCAAAGAGAAGACTTGGTATTTGTATGGCCAGAGTGACCTTTGCAAGTGCCCTTTCAGATTAGGTGCACTACATGGAAAATTGTGCTCTTACAGTACTCCATAAATCATACCTACCAATTTTCTTTAAAGGGGTATGTAAATATCAGTGTACCAGGTGGGTAAACAACACTAACCTCGTACAAATGGCTTGAAAATTGAAGAAAAGCACCTTATTTTGCTGCTGAAATTGCTTTTGAAGCCCAACATCGAGACTTGGGTTGTAGAATGCATGAAATGATTTGTGCACAGGGAATAGAAAATGGGCTGATGATAACCATCCTCGACACAGTTCCCGTATTTCTGAGTTCTTGCCATGATTAAAGATATTATTGTTGTATATTACTTTTCTTTGCAAATCCCAAATGCATGTACATTTTAAGTGACATCTTCATTATCTGCATATTTCTAAAATGGTTAGATAGCTATTTCAGCTGGTTAACATCCGTAGACGAAGTTCATAGGAGCTTTCTGGTTTAGATCACATAACACTTCATTTAAGAAAAGGGGGGAAAAAGAAAATTTTATAGGAAAAGTAGAGAAACTGAAGCTTTTGATACTTGCAAGATGTTAATCAGAACAAGTATTATTTTTGTAATTTAATGGAATGGGGTGTTTGAATCTCCTTTCTTTAAAACAGAATAGACAAATAAAAAATAGGACTTTTGTACTGACATATGTAAGTGGAATGTCTGTGGCATAAGATACAGCTTGTACTGCACCCGATTGTCATGAGTATGTTCACTTTTCATGAAATAGAAGTCTTTGACCTCAACACATTCTGGAGTTTGTTGCAAGAATCTCCATTGGTTTCCCAAAAGAACATTATATTTAAAAGAAAGTGTGTGTTTCTTAACCAGATAAATTTTCAATAGGGCAAGTATTCTTTTTTTTTAAATCACATTGTAAAAGTAAACTTTTGAAATTCTTAAATACTGGAAATAATGATGAAAATGACAAAACTGTTTCAACTTTTTAAATATATCTTATTCACTATTCAGTTCCCCAGTTACTTTTAAGCATGTGAGTTATCTTTAGGAAAAAAAATGGATTATGTAAAATATATTTTCCCTATGATTATTTTTACTGTTTTCCTTCCACTGAGGAACAAATACATTAAGTGCACAAAAGAAACTGCTTGTGTTAACATAAAGAAATGTAATTTTAAAAACTGAATCACAAAATTCTACAAGTAAAACACAAGAATTTTATATGTTTTTTTTTTCTATTCTTTTCTTCTCTAGTCAGTAGTAGTTCCTATGTAAAAATGCCTCCCATTCCTTTATACCTAATAGGCATAAGATGAAGGAAACATGCCTCATTAGTTCTCAGGGGGGAAGGTAGGTGGGGAGCCCTGAGCACCTTGGATTCTTGCCTTGAACGCATCTTCAGTTTGCAACTCTTATCTACCTTGAGCACTGTTAAAGTTATTTTTCAATTCTGTACTTTTCCACTTTGGTTAATCATTTTCCTATTTATAAATAGGATCATTTGTACTACTTCCAAACCACATATCCCAGCTTGCTTATTAAAAAAAAAAAAAGTGAAGGCCAAAAGCATTTACTTAATATTTTGGTAAATGGAGATATTCTTAAAAGTAAACAATTTCAAATTTTAGTCTAATTAATTATTTTCACTCTTTTTTTTTAAATTGGTACATAATCTTACATAATAGATTCATTGTGGTACTCTCGTATATACACATAATTTGATAGGTTTCATTCTCAATTACCTCCCTTTGCCCCCTCTCCTGCTCCTCATCTCCTTCTTTCTCCTCTACTGATCTTCCTTCTATTTTTAGGAGATCTCTTTTTTTTCCTTTTTTCTCTCTTCCACATATGAAAGAAAACATAAACCCCTTGACTTTCTGAGTCTTATTTTGCTTAACATGATGCTCTCTAAATTCAACCATTTTCCTGCAAATGACATAATTCCATTTCTCTTTATGGCTGAATAAAACTCCATTGTGTACACATACCACATTTTTTTTTTAGCCACTCATCTGTCGATGAATATTCAGGCTGGTTCCATAACTATAGCTCTGCTATAAACATGGATATGCATGTATTTCTACAATGTGCTGACTTTAGTTCTTTTATATAAATAGCCCAGGAGTGGTATAGATCCATCATATAGTAGTGCTATTTTTAGGTTTTTGAGGATCTCCTATACTGATCTTCATCATGGCTGGACTACTTTACGTATCCACCAAGGACAAATGTTTTCATTGAAGGAAAGGAACTTCTCATCTGCCTGCATTGCCATTTTGCATCTGTTTATATTTTATAAAACTTTCTTTCTGCACTATTTTCTGCCTTGCTTCATTCAATAAATATTTATTGCAGTCTTACTCCATGACAGGGATTATGACAGGATCTGAGGTTATAGAAATAAACAAAACCAAGCTACTACAAAATTTTTGCTCCCAAGCTGCAAAATTAAGAGTGTTATAGTATAAGATCAATCACGTTGATTGTATTACCTCAGCATTGTCTTAGCATAATATAAGAAATGACCTTATTCTTTGCGTCACCATCATTTGAACATATGTGAGAGTTGACATCATCACTTTTTTAAAAAAAACTAAACATGTAAAGGAACATTTAATATTTTTTTCTTTTATCATACTTCAAAAATATCTTTACTAAAAAGGTTTAGTAAAGTGTTTTTGATAAATGCACTTATTTATTTGTATTGGATTCAGACAAGATTTACCACTGAACAGCATTCCCAGACCTTTTATATCTTTTTGAAATTTTGAAACAGGGTCTTGCTAAGTTGCTTAGAGTCTCACTGGGTTTCTGAGGCTGGATTTCAACTTGCAATCCTCCTGTCTCAGCCTCTCAAGCCACTGGAATTATAGGTGTGCACAACTGTGCCCAACAAGAAATACAAGATGTATTTTTTTAACTCAATTCTAAAATGTTTAATCCGGAACGAAGGGAAGAAGATGGCGGCGGGAAGTGAGTAAGCCGCTCTGAGCCCCGCGCCTCAGCGTCTGAAAAGATGAGGTAAAGATCATTAAAGGAGATCTGTCGACAAAAACCCAGCACCGTGTCAAGATAGGGGCCTAGGTGGAGTGAATCAGCCACTAATCCAGCCAAGGTGAAGGGAGTACAGCACGACTTCAGCGCGAGCAGTAAGGCTGCAGCCCGAGCCGCCCGGCTCCATCAGCCCCTTCTCCTTCTCCCTCCCCTTCTCCTCTCCGCCTTTCCACCTTGCTTCTTTCTCCCCAGCCGTCTCTCCTCCCAAGCTCAGTCTCTAAATTTAGATCTCAACTTCTTTCCCCCACCCCGCCCGCTCTCCTGCGTGTCCGGTACCCAGACCGCGCGGCCCTGAGGCGCCGCCTCCCCTCCCCCAACCCGCACCCCCTCCCCGGGGGTCCCGAAGGCCGCCGCCACTGCCGCCGCCGCTGCCGCCGCCTCCCACAGAGCACCATAGAGCAGACTCTTCACCGTGCGAATGAACTGCCGAAGTATATGAAACAGCTGATAAGATGAGCGACAATTTAAAATCCAAGTGATCCAAGAACACGCACTGAGCTCTGACCCGCTGAATTCAAACTCCCGGTCACCTGCTTCCCGCAGACAAACAGCTATGACTCGGCATTAATTCATCCCGCTGAAACAACTGGTCAGCCCTTCTCATCCTACGAAGGTAAATGCCTACCGAGCCTTCATAAGTAGTGGCCACTGGTTTGAAACGGGGCTTGGGAGAGAAGGACCCACCCGTTGAATTAGTCTCCTGGCAAAGGGAAACCGTGTCATCAGACTGCTGCGGAGGAGATAACTGCGTTGAAACAGGTGTGTGATCCCATAGCCTTGCCTCTCCACACATCGAGAAAACTCTAAGAGCCCCTCCCAGCTCTCCCGTAAGGGCACCTCCCAGCTCTCCTGTGAGTGCTTCAGCCAGCCCGGGGGAATCAGAGGTGGTGCGGGTCCCACAAGCGGAAATACCGCTCCCACCAGGGCTGACTGCTGAGGCCTCTTGCACCACCTACGGGAAGTGGATACCAGAGGGCAAGTAAAAGCCGCTGAGGATTCTCAGCCCCAAACTCTACAAGCTTAGGGTCTGAGGGAATGGCAAACTGGAAGAGTGTGCCCAGTCGTTCATGAAAACAGGGCTCCCGGGAGCAGCAGACTTGGCGTGTAGCCAGTATTGTGGTGAGAGGGGCCTGGCTAGAGAAAAAGTGGGAAGTGACTAGGCACAAGAGGAGGCCCTAGACACTCAGGATTGGAGACTCGCCCAGTCTGGGAAGAGCTGCTGCACAGTGATTGGTTCCCGCGTATTGACAGGAGAAACTTGACCTGGTGGGCACAGCGCCATCTACTGGAAGAGAAGTTAATCAAACTCTAAGACTGCATTTATTAGGTTTTTTTTTTCTTTTTCTTTTCTCCCTTTTTTTTTTTTTGATTTAGGTTTTTCTTTCATTTTCATTTTTTCTTTCTTGTTGTTTTATTAATTTTTTTTTTTTTACAAAATATTTTTTAAATTTTTTTTTCTACTAATTTTAACTTAAATTTTTTTTAATTATTATTATTATTTTTTTTAATCTTTTTCTTTTTTAGTTCCTATTCTTTTTCTTCTTTAGTCTTCTCATTTTTCTTATCCCCCCTTTTTTCTTGAATTCTACCTGCCTACTCTCATTCTCTTTAGAGACTTCTTCCCTTCCCTTCAAATACCTTTCCTCCCAAGCATCAAACTAATTTATAGGAGTAAACAGTAACTCAGCAGTCAAACAGAACAAGAAACAACATGAGCAGCTTCAAAAAACAAGGAAGAAAAGGAGTACAAACAACGCAGGACAGGCTAAATATTCAGGAGGACCTAGAGTCATCAGAAAAATGGTCATATAAAGAACTCAAGGAACACCTAAGACAGATGGAATGGAACCTTAAAGAGGATACAAGACAGCAAATTCAAGCAGCGAAAGAACACATTGAGAATGCATTTCACAAACAGATAAAAGAAGAAGTTAAGTATCTTTATCAGGAGATAGAGACTATAAAAAATAATCAAACAATAATTCTAGAAATGAAGGAAACGATAAACCAAATTAAAA
The DNA here is from genome assembly GCF_964194105.1 of Spermophilus citellus. NCBI lineage: Eukaryota > Metazoa > Chordata > Mammalia > Rodentia > Sciuridae > Spermophilus > Spermophilus citellus. The sequence goes on from NC_138185.1 coordinate 58,127,272, forward strand.
ACTCAATTGAGAGTATCACTAACAGAGTGGAGCAAGTAGAAACCAGAACATCAGATAATGAAGACAAAATACACCATCTTGAAAAGAGTCTAGCCAACTCAGAAAGGCTGGTAAAAAATCACGAGAAAAACATCCAAGAATTATGGGATAACATTAAGAAACCGAACTTACGAGTCATCGGGATAGAAGAAGGTACAGAGATTCAAACCAAGGGAATGAGAAACTTGCTGAAGGAAATAATTACAGAAAACTTTCCAGAAATAAAAAAGGAAACAGATATACAAATTGAAGATGCATACAGGACACCGAGCACACAAAATCACAGTAGACCAACGCCAAGACACATTGTTATGAAGATATCCAATATACAGAACAAAGAGAAAATATTAAAAGCTACAAGAGAAAGGAGACAGATTACATTTAGGGGTAAACCAATACGGTTAACCACGGATTTTTCATCACAGACACTGAAAGCAAGAAGGTCATGGAACAATGTATTTCAAACACTGAAAGACAATGGATGCCAACCAAGAATTCTGTATCCAGCAAAATTAAGCTTCAGGTATGACAACGAAATAAAAATCTTTCATGATAAACAAAAGTTAAAAGAATTTGCAGCCAGAAAACCAGCATTGCAAAGCATTTTGAGCAAAACACTACACGAGGAAGAAATGAAAAACAATAACCAAAACCATCAGTGGGAAGTGCCGCAGTAAAGACAGAGGGCAAGGGGAAAGACAATCATGGAGAGACAAACTAAATTTTTTTTTTTAAAAAAAAGGATAAACAATCAAACATGGATGGAAGTTCAAACCACATATCAATAGTAACTCTGAATGTTAATGGCTTAAACTCTCCAATAAAGCGACATAGGCTGGTATCATGGATTAAAAAAACAAATCCAACAATATGCTGCCTCCAGGAGACACATCTGATGGGAAAAGACATACACAGGCTGAAGGTGAAAGGATGGGAAAAAATATACCACGCACATGGTCCTCGTAAGCAAGCAGGGGTGGCCATCCTCATATCGAATAAAATCGACTTCAAGACTAAGTTAATCAAAAGGGATAAAGAAGGTCATTATATACTGTTAAAAGGAACCATTCACCAACAAGACATAACAATTATCAATATTTACGCACCAAACAATGGTGCTGCGACATTCACAAAACAAATTCTCCTCAAATTCAAGAATCAAATAGACCACAACACAATAATTATGGGAGACTTCAACACACCTCTCTCACCATTGGACAGATCCTCCAAACAAAAGTTAAATAAAGAAACTATAGAACTCAATACCACAATCAATAACCTAGACTTAACTGACTTATATAGAATATATCAACCATCATCAAATGGATATACTTTCTTCTCAGCAGCACATGGATCCTTCTCAAAAATAGACCATATATTATGCCATAGGGCAAACCTCAGTAAATATAAAGGGGTGGGGATAATACCATGCATTTTATCTGATCATAATGGAATGAAACTGGAAATCAATGATAAAAGAAGGAAGGAAAAATCCTACATCACATGGAAAATGAACAATATGTTACTGAATGATCAATGGGTTACAGAAGACATAAAGGAGGAAATCAAAAAATTCTTAGAGATAAACGAAAATACAGACACAACATATCGGAATCAATGGGACACAATGAAAGCAGTTTTAAGAGGAAAGTTCATCGCCTGGTGGTCATTCCTCAAAAAAAGAAGAAACCAACAAATAAATGAGCTCACACTCCAACTCAAAGCCCTAGAAAAGGAAGAGCAAAACAACAGCAAATGTAGCAGAAGGCAAGAAATAATTAAAATCAGAGCAGAAATTAATGAAATTGAAACAAAAGAAACTATTGAAAAAATTAACAAAACTAAAAGTTGGTTCTTCGAAAAAATAAATAAGATCGACAGACCTTTAGCCATGCTAACGAAGAGAAGAAGAGAGAGAACTCAAATTACTAACATACGGGATGAAAAAGGCAATATCACAACAGATGCTACAGAAATACAGAAGACAATTAGAAATTATTTTGAAAATCTATATTCCAATAAAATAGAGGATAGTGAAGACATCGATAAATTTCTTAAGTCATATGATTTGCCCAGACTGAGTCAGGAGGATATAGACAATCTGAACAGACCAATATCAATACATGAAATTGAAGAAGCCATCAAAAGACTACCAACCAAGAAAAGCCCAGGACCGGATGGGTATACAGCGGAGTTTTACAAAACCTTTAAAGAAGAATTAATACCAATACTATTCAAGTTATTTCAGGAAATAGAAAAAGAGGGAGAAGTTCCAAATTCATTCTACGAGGCCAACATCACCCTGATCCCAAAACCAGACAAAGACACCTCAAAGAAAGAAAACTACAGACCAATATCTCTAATGAACCTAGATGCAAAAATCCTCAATAAAATTCTGGCGAATCGAATACAAAAACACATCAAAAAAATAGTGCACCATGATCAAGTAGGATTCATCCCTGGGATGCAAGGATGGTTCAACATACGGAAATCAATAAATGTTATTCACCACATCAATAGACTTAAAGATAAGAACCATATGATCATCTCGATAGATGCAGAGAAAGCATTCGACAAAGTACAGCATGCCTTTATGTTCAAAACATTAGAAAAACTAGGGATAACAGGAACTTACCTTGACATTGTAAAAGCTATCTATGCTAAGCCTCAGGCTAGCATCATTCTGAATGGACAAAAGTTGAAGGCATTCCCTCTAAAATCCGGAACAAGACAGGGATGCCCTCTATCTCCACTTCTATTCAATATAGTTCTCGAAACACTGGCCAGAGCAATTAGACAGACGAAAGAAATTAAAGGCATAAAAATTGGAATAGAAGAACTTAAATTATCACTATTTGCAGATGACATGATTCTATACCTAGAAGACCCAAAAGGGTCTACAAAGAAACTACTAGAACTAATAAATGAATTCAGCAAAGTGGCAGGATATAAAATCAACACGCATAAATCAAAGGCATTTCTGTATATCAGCAACAAAACTTCTGAAATGGAAATGAGGAAAAACACTCCATTCACAATATCCTCAAAAAAAATAAGATACTTGGGAATCAACCTAACAAAAGAGGTGAAAGATTTATACAATGAAAACTACAGAACCCTAAAGAGAGAAGTAGAAGAAGATCTTAGAAGATGGAAAAATATACCCTGTTCATGGATAGGCAGAACAAACATCATCAAAATGGCGATATTACCAAAAGTTCTCTATAGATTTAATGCAATGCCAATCAAAATCCCAACGGCATTTCTTGTAGAAATAGATAAAGCAATCATGAAATTCATATGGAAAAATAAAAGACCCAGAATAGCAAAAGCAATTCTAAGCAGAAAGAGTGAATCAGGCGGTATAGCGATACCAGATTTCAAACTATATTACAGAGCAATAGTGACAAAAACAGCATGGTACTGGTACCAAAACAGGCGGGTGGACCAATGGTATAAAATAGAGGACACAGAGACTAACCCACAAAGTTACAACTATCTTATATTTGATAAAGGGGCTATAAGCATGCAATGGAGGAAGGATAGCATCTTCAACAAATGGTGTTGGGAAAACTGGAAATCCATATGCAACAAAATGAAACTGAATCCCTTTCTCTCGCCATGCACAAAAGTTAACTCAAAATGGATCAAGGAGCTTGATATCAAATCAGAAACTCTGCGTCTGATAGAAGATAAAGTTGGCTCCGATCTACAGATTGTGGGGTCGGGCTCCAAATTCCTTAATAGGACACCCATAGCACAAGAGTTAACAACTAGAATCAACAAATGGGACTTAATTAAACTTAAAAGTTTTTTTTCAGCAAAAGAAACAATAAGAGAGGTAAATAGGGAGCCTACATCCTGGGAACTAATTTTTACGCCTCACACTTCAGATAGAGCCCTAATATCCAGAGTATACAAAGAACTCAAAAAACTAGACAATAAGATAACAAATAACCCAATCAACAAATGGGCCAAGGACCTGAACAGACACTTCTCAGAGGAGGATATACAATCAATCAACAAGTACATGAAAAAATGCTCTCCATCTCTAGCAGTCAGAGAAATGCAAATCAAAACCACCCTAAGATACCATCTCACTCCAGTAAGATTGGCAGCCACTATGAATTCAAACAACAACAAGTGCTGGCGAGGATGTGGAGAAAAGGGTACACTTGTACATTGCTGGTGGGACTGCAAATTGGTGCGGCCAATTTGGAAAGCAGTTTGGAGATTCATGGGAAAGCTGGGAATGGAACCACCATTTGACCCTGCTATTGCCCTTCTCGGACTATTCCCTGAAGACCTTAAAAGAGCATGCTACAGGGACACTGCCACATCGATGTTCATAGCAGCACAATTCACAATAGCTAGACTGTGGAACCAACCCAGATGCCCTTCAATAGACGAATGGATAAAAAAAATGTGGCATCTATACACAATGGAGTACTATGCAGCAATAAAAAATGACAAAATCATAGAATTTTCAGGGAAATGGATGGCATTAGAGCAGATTATGCTTAGTGAAGCTAGCCAAACCCTAAAAAACAGATACCAAATGTCTTCTTTGATATAATGAGAGCAAGTATGAACAGAGCAGGGAGGAAGAGTAGGAAGAAAAGAGTAACATTAAACAGAGACTTGAGATGGGAGGGAAAGGGAGAGAAAAGGGAAATTGCATGGAAATGAAGGGAGACACTCATTGCTAAACAAAATTACATATAAGAGGTTGTGAGGGGAATGGGAAAATAAACAAAGAGAGAAATGAATTACAGTAGATGGGGTAGAGAGAGAAGATGGGAGGGGAGGGGAGGGGGGATAGTAGGGGATAGGAAAGGTAGCAGAATACAACAGTCACTAATATGGCATTATGTAAAATTGTGGATGTGTAACTGACGTGATTCTGCAATCTGCATTTGGGGTAAAATTGGGAGTTCATAACCCATGTCAATCTAATGTATGAAATATAATATGTCAAGAGCTTTGTAATGTTGTGAACAACCAATAAAAAAAATGTAAAAAAAAAATAAATAAAATAAAATAAAATAAAATGTTTAATCCACTTACAATAATATGAATTATTATATTAATCTCTTTTTAATGTATTTCCATTATTTACCATTATTAATCTTGGGTCCCCCATAATTTTTGTCTAATTGCTTTATCCCAAATTTACCTCCATCTTCTTGGTTTCTACTGAATTACATAAAATTACCCAATTTAGCAATCACTGACTTTCTAACTTTAGTCACATGACCTGTTTTCCTTAAAAACTTTGAAAAACTTTGAGAAAATAACTAATTTCCATCTCCCCCAGCAGCTAATGATGTAGATCACACAGGGGAAGCACAGTAAGCGTATTAATTTTCTTTTAAGTCTTCTATCAGGATCTTCACTTTTTGTTATTACTCAATTCCAAGTTCATTGCAGATCCACCCCCACCATAGGATTTTTGATAATAAGTATTTTCCAAAAGAGATAAACAGTTTAAAGAGAAAAGATTTTCACATTAGAAACAAAAATTCTATTTTAATAGGAAGTTTTGTTAGGCAAAAACATGCCCATGATATTCAATATATACATAGGTGAATTGAAACATTTTCCCTGCCTAATTGAAGTGATCCTGCATATTTCACACATTTTAAATAAACTAGGTATGAAAGCCAAAAAGATTCCAAAAAGAAAGCAAGAAGACAGTTTCAGTTGCAATCCCAGATTTTAAAAATAAACAAATAATAATAATATCTTATTTGGGGCAGGGGAGCAGGAAACATCACACTTAAAATTTTCAAAGTATGTGATACATAAAATTGTAAGTAGAAAATTCCTTTTAATTACATTTCATATTTTAAATTTTATATGCATCTTTAGTTAATTTTGTACAAATACAACTCAGGTAAGAGGGCAAAGACTGTCATGGAGCAAAATTAGATAAAACCATGCTTTCGATTCTACTGACTTTTGGGATATTTCACGTGTTTTCAAAATAAGCACAATGTGATCGAAGAACCTCTGTTGAAATCTAAAACTTCACATTCATGATTCAATCCTTAAGTTTGTTAGTGGAGATTTTCTGCTTTTGGCAACTTCCTGTGTGTCAACAGTGAGTGAGCCACTTTGCATTGCTTGGAGAACCTATGGATATGGTGGAGTTCCAGCATTAGCACCTCCACTGTGCTGATCCTAAGTAAAATCCAGAAAGGAAGTATGTACTTGTCTTACCATTCACAATGCTTTTCCTGTCATGCAGTGCCTCGCCTCACCCTTTCCTTTCACCCCAATCATCAATAGCCTTCATTTTGTTTATTGTACTTCCAGATCCACCCCCACCATAGTAGCACCTCAACCACCTCAATGAAAATGTCTCATGCTCCGGTTGTTTCTCTTGACTCTCCTTCTAAACAAAACTTACTAGCCCTGGGTCTCATTTCCTCCATTCAGTTTATAAGCTGGCATATATAATCACTTACTTGAAGATTCCCATACATAATGCTGTTAGTGGCAGATACTGATTTTATTGGGTTAACTAGACTGAGGCAACTGAATTTAAGCAAGTACTTGTTAGTTCTAATGACAGATATTTAAGTATTTCTCTAGAGAAAGAATAGGTAAACTTTTTCTATAAGTGGCCAGATTATACATATGTTGTGTTTTCTAGGCTGTACATTGTTGGTTGATCCTGCCATTGAAGTTAAAAAGTAACTATAATATGTGATGACAAGACTTGGCTGTGTTTCAATAAGACTTTATATATCAAAGGGGAAATAGGCTGGGTTTTACCTCCAGGTCGGAGATTGATGACACTCTCTAGATTGATCAAATAACGTGAGGGGTGAAGAACAGAAAGGTTTACCAGCCCACATACATCTCTACCACAGAGAGGTGATCCTTCTCACTGAATTGTCTGAATAACTGAAACACCAATGGATCCAACCAGTCTCTAGTGGCAATTATTTAGGTTGTACTGAAAACATCAATGGTCCAATGTCTCTTACATAATTTGCCTCTTATCTCTTCTTTTTTTTGTTGTTGTTTGTTTGTTTTTGTTGTTGTCCTTGTTTTTATGGAAAAGAGCCAGGAAACTAAGTTTCTCTCATTTGTGGAGAAAAGGCTTTCTTTCATTGAAGAGAGCTAATCAAGACTTTCTTTTTCCCTCAGCTATTGGAAAACTCATAGAAAAGTTTTGTGCACTATGATTGTAGACCTCCTCAGCCTTGGTAACATATTCTCATCTCCTTTTCCTTTTGTCTTGATTTCCTTGATTTGGTGTTAGTGGTTTATTGCTATTCTATTATATTCACTGAACTCACCTCTGATCCTTTTGGGAAGAATTGTAAAATAAAAATGAAACAATGAGAAGTCCATAAGAGACAGATTGGAAGGAAGAATGGTGCTTTTGCTTCCTGTTAAAGTGCAGACAGATTATAAAACACATCAACCAATATACGCTTTGAACTAGTATGCTTGGCCATATTGCAAGGTTGCAAACATTTCCCAACAATTGTTTCCACAGACTAAACAGTCTGCCAGTCCAGACGCCTTATGGGAGGTATATCACATTATATGTTTTTAAGTGACCCAGTTCTTGTCACTCCTCACAGCAGCTCAGTGATTACATCTGACCCCTGCAGGGCAATCTGACCATTAGGGTTGGGTTCTTCTGGGAAACTGCTCCTACAGGTGTCAGTGAGGAATTCCACAAGTAGACTGAGAAATCAGCTAGCTGTCCTCTGGGATCATTAAAATAAACTCTGAGAATCTTCTGATAACAGCCAATGAGATTTTTGAGGTGCTATTCTTTGCTCCCTTTCTCACTTCATTTTGTATACTATGTATTTTCTGAGTCATTTAAATTTTATGTACCAACCTTACAGTAATACAGCTCAGTATGTTTCTCTCTGTTTATCTTTACCAGAGAAACTTACATTTTGATATGACTTTATATTGCTGTAAAACTGAGACATCAGAAACTCAGGAACCATTGCTGAGCTATTTGAATAATGTCCCTTACATGAAGCTACCATTTCTAAGTTTTCCCAAGGACCTGGAGGCAGCATGGCAGCCTGAGAGAGAAACAAAGTGGATTTGCAGCTTAACTATATCTAACATGGCCTCTGCTATAACATGGTTGTTGGCTCAATGATCATGGGTTCAAAGATCATTTAAAAAATCCTTAATCTCCTTTAAAAATATCAGCAGTAGAAGAATACTTCTTGAGCAAGAGGATGACTCTCACCTCCTTTCCCTCTTCATATATGCCTCCCACTTGTGTCAAATCATGGTGTCAAATCATGGTTACATAAGTTGATCTACCTGTGGCCAATTCTTTTGGGTAGTAAAATATTGCAGGGTAGGTAAACTTCTTGTTAGAGATATACACAATTTCACTAAGGAAAAATCGTGGATAAATATGCCAACAGCCATTATCAAAAAAATAAGGAAGAGACTTACCAATACTAATGTATAAATATTTGTTGAAATATTTAATAGTTTAACACAATAAGTCACCTTTTGAAAATGAGCCAATGTACTTAGCTTCCAATATCTTTAGATTACTCCAGGTAAATGCTGAGGACTTAATAATTTGCAGGCTTTCTTAACACCCTTCTGTTTACCCCTGAGAATCTTCCATATAGACTTTTTATGGTCCTGAAACTATTGTTTGGATAAAATGGAGCACTTTAAAGAAGTTGTTAAACTAGGCCCAGTAAGCCAACAGGTGGGTTTTGTAGATACCCTCAGAATCTTATCAATACCTGACCACTATACCCTCACAGGATTTTCTTTCCCTGATGGCAGTTATAGACTGTGTTACACCTACTATCAGCTCTACCAGCAGCTGGGCTGCAAAAAATGGCAATGCTTTGCATGAAACACAGAGTTACTGAAATATGGGGAATAAACCCCATTCCCAAGTCTGCCTGATTACTATTTTAATAGGGTCTAGACAAATCAAGCATAGTTAAGCAAAGAGCCTGGATAAATTTAGAGTTCCCATGAGGCTTTGAGAATATGAATGATACAGTTTGAAAATACCATTATTATTTTTCTCAATCCTTAATGATCAGCAGAGCCCAGACTTGGCACCTTGAAGGAACTCTTCATTATGACATATTTTGCAATGTTGTGAATATAATTGACCAGAGTTTTTGTAAGAAAAAGAAGCAGTGTAAGAGGAGCCTGGCCAAGCCCTGCCAGGTGCTATATACAAAGTACAATTTCTAAAGGAGCACTGTGTTGTCAGGCTTGGCTTATCCTCCAGATCAAAAGAGCCATCAATCTTCCCCAGATCTATATGGATCCGTCCTGGGTCAGAAGAATAATCAATAACCCTTAGTTCTCGCTTCACAAAAACAAAGGAGCTGTTGGTTTGTTTACCTTTCAGATTGTGTCTTCATTAGGGATCATTAGTGACCATTGTGGAAAGAATCTCTAGTGTGTATTGCTAAAGCTCAATCACATTTGCTTAGGATGCTTCCAAGCATGTGGAAGCAAACCCATACACCATATTCAGAGAGCTCCGGGGAGCAAGATGCACACATACCAGGGGTGAAACCATGGAATCGAATGTAAAAGCTATCAAGAATTAGAGATGAAGAGAGCCCCACACTTTGCAGATAGAGAAATGTGGGATTAACAAGGGCAGAAATTTGTTCAAGGTCACTTAACCTGATAAAGACAATGTAAACTAGCCCAGGGCCAGCTGCAGGCCCTGCACTGCCAGACCAGAGCTACCTGTGGAATGTCTTCCGATAAATTGATAAAGACAGAAGTGGGGTGATATTGGACAATAAGCTTCAGCAAGCGTTATCCAATGGTGAGTTGGAGCCAGATCCTCTCATAGCATGCGGGCCTGACTTAACCCAGTGACTGTCAGGTCAATCATTTCTATGTTTGACCAGGAGGACAAGGCTGGCTGGAACTTCAGTGAGTTCACTAGCATGTGGATATTCATCAGAGACTGGCAGAATGCCTTCCTCACCTATGACAGGGACAACTCTGGGATGATCGACAAGAAGGAGCTCAAGCAAGCACTCTCATCCAGGTCTACAATGTCTTGCAGAGGTTGATGGACATATTTGGACATTACCACATTGATCAGGACGGCTGGATTCAGGTGTCTTATGAGCAGTATCTCTCCATGGTCTTCAGCATCATATAATGCAGGCCTCGAGGACAGCAGCATACCTTATGAAAAAGACTGAAAATGCCAAATTTCTTCCCTGTGACAAAATTGGACCCAGACATAGTTAGATGCTGTTCTCCCAATAGATCTTGTGTGGTTAACACTTGGTAACCTAGCTGTACATACGTGGATAAACTGACAAGGGCTTTTGCAGTTGTAGCAGCCACTACATCATCATAAGGAACCCTGAGTTTATTGACCTGCTAATTTTATTATGAGATGAAATGAAATAATGGTTCAAGTGTTCTGCTCCCCAAAATGCATCATGTGCTTTCTCAGATCTCTCCAGTTGTGTTGTGGAAATGCTTTTACAAACCAATAAAATTTTAAAATAATACAGAACTTGCACAGAAGGCTTTTGTGTGCCTCATTTTCCTAAAAAGAAGTTTATTGTATTCATTGGAATAGGTAACATAAGCAATGAAGTAAAGGTAATGACTCAAATAAAAATACAAATAAACAAAAAAGTCATCTACTATGTTACGTGGCACACAGCAGGTGCTTGACCAATATTTGTTTTGTACTCTCTCTTTCCAGTCCTTCAACTGTAGTACAGATTAGTTCTAACATTGAGGGCCATCTCATCTCTCTCTTCCACAGTTACTCCTGAAATTTAGTTAACAGTCTAGAATTCTGAACAACTGATGATGGTAGAAAATATATAAATACACATGTGTGCAAAATTTAATAGTTACATGTATAAATAAATGTGTATGTTGACCAATATGCAAATAGTGCTTGATCACCTACATAACAATGGTAAAATTAAGTACTAAGACATAATCTTCATAACATTTTACTATAAACTAGGAGAAACAATACAAATTATTTAAGACAATGAAATAAATACCATATAAGCACCATTAAAAGAAAAATTACACAATAATAATAACTAACAATTCCATTGAATCAAAGTCGATAAAAATATGCTATACAGAGCAATTGTCTATGATTATTTTCTGAACCAAAGAGTATCATTACAGCTAATTTTCCTTCATATTAAAACAGAAGTCTATCCAGTTGTGCTGGAGCACCTCTCTAGTCCCAGCTACTTGGAAGGCTGAATCAGGAAGATCACAAGTTTGAAAACAGCCTCAGCAATTTAGCAAAACACTGTCTCAAAATAAAAAAATAAAATAAAATAAGAAGTATTGGGGACATAGCTCAGTGGTAAAGTACCTGGAGTGCAATCCCCAGTACCAGAAGAAAAAAAAAAAAAACAAGTAGAAGTCCATAAGCTACTCCAAATATCTTGACCAAAGAAATGTTTCCCCTGCTATGGAAACAACAGGATCTGTCAATTGACAGGAAAAAACAAGAAGGCCAAGCAAGCCCACAAGTTCACATCACACAGCATCCTGGTCACAGACCTAGCAGCTTTCTCTTCACCTCCTCTGTGGGTTACCTACAAATGGCCTCTTCAGCTCTTTTCCCAACATTATAAATTTTCTCTAGGCCTTGTGTCTTCTCTTGGCCTCACACCTACCTGCCCAGTAAACCCTGTTTATCCAAGGTTCCTCTCACTCTAAGTCACTCATACCCAAACTTGTAGGTCTCTGGCTAACAATATAACTGGACTACCTACTTAGCTGTTGTTTTCTCTTCGAAGCTGTCCTTGTATGGCCTTACTCAACACTCCCAAGGGGCCCCTCACAGGTATATGGGTCAGGTCTAGAATATTTTGTGCACAATCTTGCTATGAACAAAAATCCTACTAGAGCTTTCCCTGGTCTTATTTTTCCATCTTATGCTGCATTTGAAGGTCAATATCTGTTTTCTAGCCTAGCTGATTTACACCATATGTGTCCTGTTCTCATGGAGACACAAAGTTGATAACTGTCATTGTTCCCAAGTGATAGAAAAGAAATCCTAGCCCTAAATGATGACAGGTATGTGACTCAGAGTCATAGCTCTCATGAGATGATCTCCTGCTCTCCTCAAGTATTCTGCCACCCATTCTCCTGACAAATTTGCAGGGATGGAAGCATCATGCCCACTTTACACATGATGAACCTGAAGCTCAGAAAGTTAGACTATGCCTAAGTCACACAAATGGGAAGTGGTACAGACCAGATTTCAACCTAGCTCTAAGTGGTACAAAGCCCAGACCATCACCACCACCATATCATTCATGCTGTTCTGCTATGAATGGTTTAGTTTGTGGAAAAATCCTGGGCCACTGAGAAACAAGGGTGGACTAGGGTCATCTGAATGGTGCAGAATTTTCATCTGGGTGATAAGAGTAATTGAGGACTCTGAGAAATTCATCTACTAAAAATAGTGTTTTAAAGGAGCAGTTTGAACTCTGGAAAACAGTAAAGAGATTCCTTAGAAAACTTGGAATGAAACCACCATTTGACCCAGTTATCCCACTCCTTGGCATATACTCAAAGGACTTAAAATCATTATAAAATAGTGACAGGGCTACATCAATGTTTATAGCAGCTCAATTCATAATAGCTCAGCTATGGAACCAACCTAGGTGTCCTTCAATAGATTAATGGATAAAAAAAAATGTAGTACATATACACAAAAGAATATTACTCATCCATAAAGAAGAATGAAATTATGGCATTTGCTGGTAAATGGATGGAACTGGAGGCTATCATTCTAAGTGGAATAAACCACTCCCAAAATACTAAAGGACAAATATTATATCTGATATGCAGATGCTAACTCACAATGAGAGGGGAGTAGAAGTTTACCAGATTAGACAAAGGGGAATGAAAGGAAGGAAAGACAGTAGAATGAATCAGACATAATTTTCCTATGCTCCTATATGAATACACGAACTGTGTAAATTCATATCATGTACAACCACAAAATGGGTAATTATACTCCACGTTTGTATGATATGTCACGTATAACTATAAAGAACAAATAAAACCTTTAAAAAAATTGAGTCAGTTGGGTAACCATTCAGAAGGGTGCTTTCAGAAGGGTGGGGCAGAAACAACCTTACTTCGTTCTCTCTGATACTAGAGAACAAAGTAAAACAGACACAAAGACACATAAGAATACCACACGGAGGTTTGTAACAGATAAAACCATTCAGAAAGTTAACTAAAAAGTTAGTGAGTTCCTTGTCACAACATGCATTTTAAGCAGAGGCTTTGAAAGCCATTTGTTGATATTGTTGGGACACAACTAAATACCAAAATGAGAGCTAATGTGACTGAGCAGTTACTCCTTCCCAGATATTGTGCTGATCTCTTTCTACATATTGTCTCAATTCATCCTCCCAAGGACACTCTGAGTCAGAAGATACTCCTTTATAAGGAAGAGAAAGCTGACAAAGGAATTAAGTAATCTGCTTCAAGGTGAGGCAGATAATTGATTTAGAACCCAGGTAGTGAGTCCTTGGAAGCCAAATCTTGACCCAAGGGACTTCAGACAGCCTCTGCTAACTTTGAGATGACAGGGAAACCTCCTTCCTGATCACTTTGAGTTTTCCTAAGATAACAGAAAATAACTTCTCCACCTCCCCAGCTCCATAAACATTGTCCATTTATCATCAAACAGTGGTACCATGGTTTTTTGTTTCTTGACCATGTCAATGTATAACACATTAAAATGAACAATAACTGAGAATGATGATGAGCATCCATTAAAAGAGAACAAATTAAAGCCAGATGACAAGTCTTTACAAACACCTCAGCAATGTACATGACAGTTGTCTGATACTTAAGGACATATTCAAAGAAAGTGGCACTTTGAACTCTAAATTTATTTGCACAGAACTAGCGAAGCATCGCATGCCCTTGCATCTATTTCATAGGAGATTCAGAGCCTGGTTTTGACAGCTAGTTCTAATAATAAAAAGGTTTTAAATGTAAGGTATAACAGCATTCCAATCAGCGCCTAATCAGGGTTATGCTTTTCAAATTATATTGTGTCGGCTTTCACCTCCTGCCTATTATCTGCAATAAAAACAGAAGTGCTTAAGAAAAATCCTTGATCTGTGCACATATATTTTTAATATTAATATGTCAGGCCAGTAGCAATAAGGATATTAGGGAAATGACGGAATTCTTCCCCCAGCTGGACATGTTAATTGAGAAGCCAAGTTTGGGAGGCAAAGTTCACATTTGTGCAGATGGCGGGACAATGCCGGGTGGCGGCACAGGTCAGTGTCAGTCCCAATCCTGGCTCTAATGGCTTGAGTCTCTGCTTTCTATGCGTCAGCTGGTCCCTCTGGGCTGTGTAGGTTGGGGAAGTTTGTCTCTCCATTTTTTCTGCCCTTGACTCTGGGGGTAGTAATTTCTCCTGAAATGTCAATGCGCCTTATGAAAAAAAAAAAAAAAAAAAGCAGGGTTTGGTGGGGTGGTGGGAGTTAGGGAATGAAAACAGTGGGGAAAAATAAGTTTTATCCTTTTCACTGGAAGAAATATAAATTAGAGCTCATCCTTCCCTTTTTTTCCTCCCCCTATCAAAAGTTTAAATAGCAGTTACCTTATTTGAATGGTAGAGAATGTAATAATTGCATCAAAAGAAGAAAATGAGATCTTATAGACCTAAGATCTTTTTCTGGTCCAATACATGTGTCCTTTTTGATCTCGTTAGCTTTAGAATCTATCCATATTTATTGCCAATTTCCTACCTATCGCTTATTGCCTTTAATGAAATTTGTATATCATTCTCTACTCTTTAAATACAGTAGTATGGTACCAGTGGTCTTTCATCATTTCAGTTTCCTAAGTGATATAATTATTTATTATCTCTAATTAAAATTCAGAGTTGGGCTTTCAGCATGACTCTGAATGTGAAGCCCATTTTAATGAAAAGAGCAACTGTGAGCTCTAAATTTCTTTATGAAGGAGATAACTTATGTAATCACTGGTAACCTTTTTCAAGAATATTATCTCACTATTTATAAAACAATGCCTCCTTTACTTTAGAAATTTTGATTTGCATATGAAAAAGATGTATTTATTGATGCTTTTGACTGATGCACATTTTTCATTCAGTAATGCTCTTTTCACATCATTCATATACCTTTGAATTTCCCTTTTAAAACTCGATGCTACCATCCTTCAAAAGATTTTCATATACTTGTCTACATATGTATGTAAATAAGTAGCCATTAAGAAAGCTTTCAATTTGGGGTTTCTTTTAATAATTTCTAATTTGAAAATCCTGAACCCTTTGTGCTTCTAAAGCCACTTGTAATAAGCAATGACTCCCTATATTCTTTCCCCCATACTTAACCTTATACCTAAAATTCTTTTCCTTGGGGGAAAAAATCACAATGGCGTCTAAGCAAGATTAGTTCTAGTTGAAGATATTTCAGGCTCTCACTCTATTAATAGCAGCAACTTCACTGAATTCACAACATATTTTTAAGCAATTTGACTTATTTCATCAATAAACAAGAGGAATCATTATGTAACCCTGGTACAGAAATTTGCTTATGAATTTTTTCTCATGGAGGCAAATAGGGTAGACTTAAAGCACATGAGCTTTAAGCTTTTTGGATTCTGCATAAACTTTTAGTGTTCTTCAGGCTCCTGATTTTCTTAGCCATTGGTTTATGAGTCACTATGATGAGACAGACACAATGGTTTAACTAAAATCTACAACAACAACAACAAAAAAAAATGCAGGGATATCACATTTTCTCCCCCACTTTTCTCCTTTGTTTGAGCCTTCAGTAACTTCCATATCAATTTCAAGATTTTTTTAATTATATCTGCCACTCAGGATCTGTAGGTAGAGCTTATAAAATGAAATAAGCAAGTTGAAACAGTTTTCCCAGAGTTTTCTCAAAATTTATCAGAAACCACTTTTTAATTTTTTTAAAATTGTCAATGGACCTTTATTTTATTTATTTATATGTGGTGCTGAGTATCAAACCCAGTGCCTCACACATGCTAGGCAAGTGCTCTACCACTGAGCCACCACCCCAGCCCCAGAGAACCACTTTGAACCATGCCATCTAAACACACCCATATGCATTCCTTTTTAATAAAGCACATTAGCTTATTTGGAATTTATGATTTATGCATGAGAACACCCATCTTTCAGATTAT
The DNA here is from genome assembly GCF_964194105.1 of Spermophilus citellus. Classification (NCBI taxonomy): domain Eukaryota; kingdom Metazoa; phylum Chordata; class Mammalia; order Rodentia; family Sciuridae; genus Spermophilus; species Spermophilus citellus. The sequence goes on from NC_138185.1 coordinate 58,143,526, forward strand.
TTCATTTTGGGACTCTATAATTCAGAAGCAAAAAGAGATGCATCTTTATTCAGTTTCGGTTAGACAGTATCCTTACCAAAAGAAGAACCATATACATGCCCAAAAGATCTGTCCAAATGAATCAAGACCATTCGGATTTTGCATTTCCATGACTATTGGTAAGGAGACCATGATGTTCCTTTAGGGGAAAGATATATTATTAACTAAATTTCTTCTTTAGACCCAACACCAAAATGGGATCGACAGATAATTGCCATAAATGATTTACATTATATAAGAATAATTTATTTGTACACTTTGCACATGCATTTATTTTATTTTTTATTTATTCACATGTATTTAAGATGCCCATGCCCGATGAGTGCCAGGCACTAGGGTAAGTAAAGAAAATTGAAGCTCTGACGTTGATCTCAAGAAATTATATAGGAAGCTAACAAATGTCCACGCAAATCTATGGCAATGTCAAATAAGGCAGCGTGGCCAAAGAAGAAACTAGGTTGCATGGCTTTCTAAATGGAGGTACTATTACTTGAGTTGAGAGGCTGTTGGCATAGTGGTCAAAAGAAAGACTTTGGTGTCAGATTGCCTAAATTTAAATCTTAGCTGTGCCACTTACTAGCTGGGTGACCAGGCATTTCAGTTTCCTCATTTGTAAAAGAGGGATGCAAATAGCATCTGTGTCACTAGTCTAGCCAAAGAGTAACGTGTATAAATTAGAGTGGAAGGATGTGACATGACAAAGAGGACCCACATGAAAAACATCATGAAGACCAGGAATAGTGAGGATGGGGGAAGACTCCCCAGACTTTAAATTTTGGCTCTGCTTTATGAGATCTATTAAAATCAGAAACAAAAAGTGGTACACTCTCCCCCAAATTAAAGGGGAAATAGGAAAAAATAGAACTCAATATATATTGATGAGTGCACCATAAATTTGACTTAGAGAAAAAAAATTGTATCTGAAGGAATATTATCCTACAACAGTATTAGTGAATATTATGGTGTTATGCAAAAGGCTGCAGATGGGTGTTGAATTCTGAAGTCTCTTCTGTTCATCACATGATTGCACTTCAACATTGAGCATCTGCGTGCACTGTACTTCTTCACTGGCTAAAACAGAACTGTGAGTTAATTAAAGGTTTCTAAGTAGGGAGTAAAAATCATATGTCAGCAGTGTATAATCTATTTCTAAAATATGTAGATAATCAATTAAATCTGAATTACTTACTTAATATGTTTCTTAGTTCATCTAATTTTGTTTTGATTCATCAAGATAAGCCTTAACATTTTACAGTAGTAAAATATTATAAAGACTAGTAAATTACTAATAAAGAATAACATGTTATTCCTCATAGAGAAAGACTCCCTTAGTGTCTTACAGAAAGTTTTGTTGGTTGATTTCATGTTTTAAGATGTCTTATCATAGGAAGTTGAAACATTTTTATCAAATATGAGGGGAACAATTCAAAGCATCACATAGCACTCTGCTTTTTTTTTCTTTTTTTAAGTATTCAGAGCCATTTTTTATATACCAATTCTCCCTCTTTCCACCAAAACACAAAATTCATCTCAGCTGACTTTATCAAATATTTTTTCATCTACTCATTTAAATGATTCCTGGTACCTCTGTTAAACATTAATGCATTTTGCATTAGTGTCAATGGTAAATCCAGGATATTCTAAACTTAATTTTAGACTTGGTCTCTTTTAGTAATAGGGAATAAATATTCCTGCAACATTGTCAGTGTTAATGCAAATAATAGAAGCCTTAGTATATCCACTGACAATTCATTAATGCTCTGGTCAACTTGATTAGCATTGATTCACGCTATACAGGGGTTGTTACAGAATCTATGTTGTATGTGGTCAGTAATAATATAATTACTTACTGTAAGCATGTCCCTAGATCTGCTCTATATTTCATTGTTATTACCATAGCTTATTCACGTGAAATTATGGGAGATCTTCAAGTCCACAGTCTGACCACAGACCCAAGCAGGTGTTTGCTTAATACTTTGGTCAAAGATCAGTGAGTTAAAGGTTAGGCCAGGGAGAGTGAGAATAGAGGGGTCACTGCACTTGCAGGAGGGGGGTGAGACTTGATCTTCTCGGGTCTGGAACGGTCGAACCCCAAGGTCACCCATTAGTGATCCTGCCTTTAAAGACTGTGAGATGTCAACAATAAATTCACCATGCCAGAACCTTTAACCCTCTTAATGCTGTGAACACGGGGAGCCAAGGCCAAAACCCAGAAGGAACGTACCCAGGGAGAATTATTCACACAATTGTCTGAGGGATGTGGCATTTATGTGCTTTAGGCTTGCCTCTGTTAGAGCAGACAGCTAAGAAAAAATGTTAATGTTATTTGATCTTCAAACTTTCCATGCAAACAATACATCTACGCGGGGGTATAGACATTATATAAATATGGTGCAAATAGCATTGTTGAATTGTCACATGTTCATTCTGGCACAAGTGTATCCCAGTAACAGAAATTCTTATGTAAGTTTTGCCCCCATCCACAACAATTAGAAACAATCAATCCACTAAAGATAATGGGATTAGCATATGACATTAGAAAATTTCTTCTTTAGTAAGAACAAGATTAACGTAAGGAAGTCTATACATTTTAAGAATGTCTGGTGCTTGCTTCTCAAACATAAATTGGCTTAACATGCCAATAACACCATTAAGTAGCCAACTTCAAATTTATTACCAAGACTTAAATAACGTAAGAACAACTGACCAAATTGCCATGAACATTGTTATAGAGAATATTGAAATTCCATCCAGTGATTGCTTTCAAAACATTCTGAGACCAATGAGCCCCAGTTAGTATCTTGTGAGTAAGTTATGATAATTTCTAAAATCAAATAATTTATGAAAAAATGTCACCAGAAGCTTTTCAGTCTACCCCTTAACTATAGATATCCAACTTAGATTTAAATCAGCTGTGAATATTCTTTTGACCCTGACTCAACTTGGAAAATTATGAAATCAGCTACTCTATTCCCTAAATACAGAGTTTAGTCCAGTTTACCAGTGGGAAGCAGATTTTCTTCCATGTGTCCCTAAGCATGGCTGTGGGTCTGAGATAAATAAGGAAAATTACACTGTCTGCAGATCTGAAGTCATTTCCTGTTCCTGAAAGAAGCATCCTCACAAGAAGCAGAGCCAAAACTAAGACAAGTCACTCTCTCACAGCTAACCCGTATCTTGTAGGCTGTTTTGTGCTGTAACAAATCCATTGGTTTTTGAATCAGGTTAGAATACTGAGTAGCAACACTAATTTTTTTTCAGTCTAATTCCAACCCCTAAATTATGGATCACCTGGTTTGCCTGTGGTCCCAGTATTCATCAAGTTTAGCATTATTCTTGGAACATATTCCCATTTGGATGATAAATTATAAGGTCATTTTATCTAAAGGTCTATTTGAATATGTCATTGTGTGAAAGTGATAGCATTTTGTGGTCGGCACTAGGTGGCGCTATACAAAGAGGGGAAGGATTCCGCCCCTGAGATAAGGAATTCACTATGTACTGCACGGGAGAGACAGGTTCTAACCCAAGCCAGAATGTTTTGGGTGCAAAATGGTCTGGGGACAGAGAGAAAGGAAAAAAAAAATAAGCCTGGTTACAGGAATTCAGAAAGGATCTGAAGCAATAAAATTAATGTGGAGTTCCAAAGGAACAGCATTTTGATTGGCCTAGAATGCAAAGCACTGAGCAAAAGTGAGACCAAGCAGGACAGGCAAACTGGGCCATGTTGGGGCCACTTTGAGTGATGAAAGATCTTACACCTGTCCTTGAGAAACTAGAAGTTGGTCAGTAAGGCGTCTGCCTCAGAGAGATACAGTCCTCTCTTAGCAACTCCCAGAGGAGTGATTCTAGGATCCCTGCCAAAGTCAGTGAATGCTCAAGTCCCTTATATAAAATGAAATAGTATTGTATATAGCTTATGCATATATTCCCAATGCTTTAAATCATCTCTAATTTCTTTATAATGCCTAATACAATGTAAATGCAACTTAAATAGTTGTTAGACTGTATTTCTAGGTAATAATGACAAAGTACAAGTACATACATGTTCAGTCCAGATGCAAGAGTTTAAAAAAATGTTTTTCATTTGGTTGGTTGGGTCTGCAGATGTGGAAAGCTGACTGTATCGCTTCCCAATATATCTATTTTAGGGGTAAATATTAGAGAATGTTTAGGAGATAACTGTTACAGGTCAGTGAGAGAAGATAAAAACATTAATTTAGCAGTTTTTTGGTAACAGGTGTGTCAAGTATGTTCTTAGTCTTCAAAAGAACTTTATGAGTCAGACATCATCATCATTATCTTCATGGTCATGGTTGCTGCAATTCTTTTACAAATGAAGAAATAATATTAAGAAGTTTAAGTTACGTGCCTAGGTTCATAGCCATTCAATGTAGAACTTGAACCAAATCCTGCTGATTGGAAGTCCTTGCTTTCTCCACATGCGTTGTCTCTCTGTAACAAAGCCAGGACTTAATACCTGCATACATTTTGAGGTGTCTAAATAGAATTTCTATTTGGTTATTTCAGAAAAAAAAAGACATAGTCCATCAAATTTAATGAAAATAATTAATAATTTCTTTTTAGAAAATAAGCCTCACTTTAAGGCTACAAGGAAATTTCAGGAAAATAATAATGCCCAATTTCTAGATTTCTGGAGACATGTGAACTCAATGTGCCTCTAACCAACATTTCACAAGTTGCTGGTATATGTAACACCTCTGGTGAGCCCAAGAACTAAATGAACTGAAAGTTCTGAGATGTGGTGTGAAAACACACAAAGGTCAAAGTCTTCCAAAAAAACAACTTCCAGACTCAGGAACGACTTCCTTCTTACTTGACTTCATTCCATCACATAAGTCAAAATGAGAAACAAACAAAATGTTGAAATAACAACAAAACTCAATGAATCTAACTAAGATGATATGCTCAACAGGGAAGAAACACAAACAAAAAAGAATAGAAAAGAAAATCCTTGTATCTTAAGTAGATTTAGAGCCATATTAAAAGCCTAATGAAATTAAGCAATATATTATCCAAGAAAACTGAGGCCTTAATATCTCCAAATCTGTGTTCAGGGGGATGGAGAGAATGAAATATAAAACACTTTGACCCCCTGTGAAAATATTGATAGCCATTCCAAAAATGACCCAGAACCATGATCAATTAAAGCTCAACTCCTGTGGAGGTTTGAGAATATTTAGTACATAAGCAAGCTGCCCCTTTCTCAGGCTTACTGTGAATGATGCTGGGTGCACCTGTTTATTTTACTCTCATTACACAAGAGTATATTTTCTGTTGGAATCATTAGTTCCAACAAATGAAATCTCTGTTTTTATTCAAGTAAACAGAAATATCTGAGTGATACTGCAAAATGAGGACATGCACCAAATTTTTTAAAAAATGACAACAAATTATGTAACTTTAAAAAAATCTCAAATTATAATTTTTCCCTGAAACTAGAACATTTACAATATGTTTCCATTTTGGTAATGTGTGCATTTATGTTGCTTTCTCCCCCCTCCAACTTCAAACATCCTTTGCAAATAACACACTTTTTTCTAAATATAAAAAAATGGTTCTAAAATGATAGAGAAAAAATGTGCTTGACTAACCATAATTTTTTAAAGAAAGAAAAAAAACCCAAGCTGCTTTAACAACTGAAAGACAAAGAAAGTATATTTCACTATAAATTATTCATTGCACTCATTTTGGATCAATATTTATAGATATTCACGTGCTTTTTATAAAGCTTGGGAGATTCTTTTAAATGTCATAATTTCCTCCTCAAAGCCAATGTCAGAAGCACAGCTTAGTGCTGACAATAAATGAGTACTTGAGGCACATGCCCTATTTTTTCTTTCCTTCAGCATCAGGACAGCTTGATACACTGTGGGTTTCTGCCACTGTTTTACCAAAATACCCCACGACTGACCTGCCACTTTCTGCCAAGTGACTGCATTTTATAGGAGCAAATAAACAGAAGCTGGTCATCCTTTCCCATTGAATGAGAACAGATGTGTAGCTGTTAGGGTGGATCTCAATCAAATAATTCGGAGTAAGAATCTTTGTATTCAAACCCTATGAACCCATATTAGGGGAGCAAGGAGGATTCCTAGGGAATCTGAGGGCTGGGCAGCTTGGGTTACACCATACAGCTTCCTGGAGATCTGCTTCCTGCCTGTGGTCTGCTGGGGACCTGTCTGAAGATGAGGTTTAGAAGACAGGAAGGGAAAAATAAAAAATAAAGAAGACAGGAGAGGTTGAGCCAGATAATATCTTGCCAATATCAAATATTACCTGCTTCTCTCCTTTCATGCCCCCAAGAACTCAGATTTCCCTACTGTGAACAAAACCCAGCACCTACAACCCTTTGCCAGGATCATTGTTGCAATGAGAAAGAAAGAGGCTTCGAAAGCCGCCACAATTAATTCACTGGTTGGTTCTGTTTAAAAAGCCAAAAAATACTTTCTTCTTACACTATCAGAAAATATTTTATTTGTATCTTCCTGGTTAGGACAGTAGGAACACTTTGTAATGATTGAAAATCACATGAAAACAGGAGGGTTTTTTTTTTTTTTAAATTACCTGCCCTTCTTAATGCAAACCATTAAAAAGGGAAATTTTAGAAAATTCTAAGCATAGTGAAAAAAAAATCAAAGAGCTCATCACTTTCATTATGATCTGCACAAATAAGGTTGTATTCTATTACATGGAAAGGTGGGGCTAGTGAAATTGCATAATAATTGGGAATGGTTTTACAGAAACGAAAAATTTAAACTCAGAAAGTCTGAATATCAGACTTGAGGAGATCTCAGCACAAACAGGTACCCTCATCTAACTCTTACAATCCTTGATCTTTCTGTGTCACAAATGGGTGCTCTCGGAACAATGGTGAGGCTTTCAAAGGGCAGGAGAATTCAGCAACAAGTCCAGTGTCAGTTTACATTGAATGCTGCCATGAAAAGCTCTTGCGCCCTTTATTCTTGGTCTTAAAATGATCACTTCATTAAAATGGCTCTTTTCAATACATGCATTGTCTTCCCAAGTAGTAACAGCAATTCAGTCACTGACTATATTAGGGTGTGTAATCTAGGACATTTTTTTAAAAATGATTTTAATTTGCACAGTGCTGTAGCGATCTTCAAGTTGAAGGGCATTACATCACAAGGAGCAATCGTTAATATCAAATAATAACACTGAAACCTTGGACACTTATGGAAAGAGTCACAACGGCCCTTACAGAAAATGATTGATGGTGATCTAAGTACAATTTTTTTTTTTTTTCCAGAGTGGAATACACGCTGTACTCCAGTAAAGAATGAAGCATTTCAGTTTTATTTATTTTTTTCAATGCACAGATACATCCACAATTTCAGCTGGGGTTTCCTCTTTCTTGATCAAAAAGCACACCAACTCAGGGCCAAGGCCAATAAACACCCTTTCTATTTATATTTGAACTCCCCTGTGTCTCCCGAGAGCTCTGATGCAGTCCAAGATCTTGCTGGAAGCCTAAAGCCATTTCCTCAGAGGCTTCCTTACAAGACTCCAATGTCTCAGTGACTTTCTGCATCAGCAGTTCCATCTTTGGGGCACGAAGATTGATTTTCTTTCTCCCTACAAGTGAAAGTCCAGAGTGTGTGCCCCCTGCCTACTACCCTGAGAGACCAACAATACAACCACCAGATCAACTTGAAAAACTCGTCCAGGGGGAGCCTTCCCACCACCTCTGTGCTTCTCGCTGGGTTAAGTGCTCCATATATCAATGAAGGCAAGCCCTGCTGACCCTGGTTCCCACAACAGCTGCATGCTGTAGTTACCTCTAGCTGAAGTTTTGCAACACTCTGTGTCCCCTGCGTAGGAGTCCACACACAGCGTATCAGTACACACATGCACTTTCTGGATGGAATCTTAAAACTGGAGCCAGAAAAATCACATCTTGGCCTAGAACTACAGTAAAAATATCAAAGGGTTCAATTACTTAGGAAATCATTAATGTGATCATACACACACATATGCTTTACACATATCACTTAAGGTTTTTTCTAAATACTCAAACTGACTTAACATATATAGAGATCTCTTAAAAATAGAAGGGTGACTTTATTGTTGTTGTTGATGTGGTTTCTATTGCTTTGTTTCTTAGAACTAAGAAAAGTTGTCCTTTAACACAGGCTTGACAGGTCAAAGGAAATTTTTTGATTTTTTTTTTTCTAAAACAGGGAAAGGGGAAAAACAAGGTTTAAAGAGGATCAAAAAATATGTCTCCTAGCATTTGCATCATTTTCTGTGTTCTAAGTAAGTACTTTTCCATTTTTTACAAAAGAAAGGGTACCAGTATGGGTAAAAAAGGTAAACAGAAAATTCAGATATATTCTCAAATACATATGAAGTAAATTATTCAGACTCTAGTTTGATAAGAAATGTGGACCTACAAACTTATTTAAAGAGTGGCCACATTATTTTTCCATCCATGAGATAATATTATGTCATTTATTAATATCAAAGCTATAAGAGTAATAATGTGGCATATTTCCTAAGTTCAACATTTGTACAAATAAAATAAACACTCATAATTAAAACCCAATTGCTAGAACACTGCAGCTATTTTAATAGTAATCAGATTATAATCTTAGTTACACAAGGTATCAGTCATTTCTTCACTATTATTTGACTACTAAAATTTTCTATAAGAAAATCAAAAAGAAGTCACTAGATGCCTCATTCTTTGAAAAAAATCTTCAGCAAATACATATTGCCTTGAATCAACATATAAAAAATTGGTGATTTAACTTTTTTGCAAGATGATCCATTAGATAATTCAATTTTTTATTATTCTGGTAGTACAGTTCAAATTTCAAAAAATTTAATTTTACTGTATATTTTGTTTTTTAAGACCATCATCTGTAAAACATATCTTTAGAAAAATAAGGGTTATGTTAATATCAAATGGGGCTTGTTTTTTTCACAAAATGATTTAACCTTGATATTTACTTTAATATGAACAAAATTGATATATTGTGAAACTTTAAATACTTTCTGGTACACATTGAGCCCTGAGTTGCCAAACATTTCTAGTCCACAACATTGTCTACAACATTTTTATCAAGGAACACTTTACAAGTCCCTTAAATTTTCAAGAGAACCCATTGAAATGAAATTTGAAGAAAAGTTTCATTAATGAAGAACAGGAGAACTTTCCCAATGGCTAGAGACTTAAAATGTTGAATTTCTATCAAAACTTATCCTGAGTATATGGGGGCACATAAACTCATAAAGAAGAGTAAATACATGTCTCTTTTATCTTGAATAATAATGGGAGAGAGAGAGAGGAGAGCGAGAGCGAGAGCGAGAGAGAGAGAGAGAGAGAGAGAGAGAGAGAGAGAGAGAGAGATTCGCCACCCTTCCACTACACTCATTAGTAAAAATTTATGCAAGCAAACTCTTGCAAGTACTACTGATTTAACAGCTTTATTCTTTATTGGTGATAGGGGGTGGTGATGAAAAGACAGATTGAAATGATATATGTCAAATATTAGTAACCTTTTAAGAAGCCATCGTCCATGCCCCTTAACCCCTTACAGATGGCAAATAAGGTGCAGAGCAAACGAAATTAAGATGATAGTGTGTTGACAGGAGCAAGCAGATTCCAGTTTTCATCCCCACAGACAACAGGAGTGACATCACATCTTTTCAAAGTGACACATTAATGAATTTAGCAACACCTGAACTTTTCTGGCAGAGGACACCTTTGACACCAGCAGGTTCTTTCGTGTCAGTAATAATAGGATTCTGTATCATTCCCCCACTCCATATTTGATGGCAGAATTACCTTTTGGGCCCTAACAAGTCGACAGGGTTTCATTTTGCTTCCTCTTTTAATGACATCCTCTTTGCAGGTGAACTGGGGATGTAATGACTTCTTTTTTTTTTTTTTTTTTTTTTTTTTTTTTGTCTTGGAGCATTCCTAAATGTCATTGAGAGACCCGGGACATCTCAATCTTGCTTAATGCAAACAGGGAGCCCAGGGTTTTTAAAGGTGAAATGGATCTTGCTAATGAAGAAGTATCACTCTTCGTGGGGCATTCTGCTTGTTAGTTCGAGTTAGGTGAGTGTCACAGGTTAGGGTTCAAGCATGATGCAGGGTGTGACCACAGATGTCATCTTTTATTTATTGGGCTTTTAAAAAACATAATTGAATGGTTGGGCAATAAAAACACAAAACCCTTTCTGCATTGGGGATCCAGAGAGGAAAGTAATGAGCTCTTGCCTCAGAAATTTGTGATGATAGGGACCCAATTATGATAAAGTTCAAATATGTGAACTTTAAATATGTGAACAGTAAAACCACACTGTAAATACAGCTGCCTATTCATGGGGACCAGAAACTCAAGTTTTCTCTTTATTTCAATTCTCCAGTCTTTTTGTTTTTCCCATGAGTGTGACTCAATAGTTACATAGTTATCCATTTGTTTCATTCTCATTCTTTACCACAATAAATAGGCAAGAAATTGTGGCTATCATAACTTGCAAAATGGTCATGAAGCCCAAAGAAGGATAGGGAGCCTGTAGAGGATCCCAAACTTAAAAACTTAAGAATATTAGCACTTCTTAGACATGGAAATCATATAGGAATTCTTTGAGGTTCTTTTTTTTTCTTTATTTCTGATATTACTCATCCAGCTTGTTACCATTTGGGAGAAATATAGAATGGAAAATCTAAAAGCAAACAGGGGCATAAAATCCATTGTGATTGAATAAAGCCAAAGCTGCCTGACAAAACCAAACTTAAATGTGCAAAAGCTTGGCCAGAGCCGGGGTGGGGGGGTGGGTTAAAGAAATTATTTCAGATGTCAGCTCCCAGCTACCTCAAATGACCGAGTTACACCAAAACTAAGTTCCTAAATTATTAAACCATAGTGTTTTCCACCCAGCTAAATTAATTAACACACTGTACTTGACCTGTGATAACATTTTCCTTTCCTTCTTCACCTTAAAATCTCTCACTGCCACCACCAAAACTTTTTAGATCCAGCAGGTTCATTTGAAATGCAAAACCCAACCAGTTTGAAAGAATTACAGGTCCTAGCCAAGTAGCAGCGCGCGCTCTCTCTCTCTCTCTCTCTCTCTCTCTCTCTCTTTCTTTTTCCTTTTCTACCTTTTGGAATCTGTGCAATTAATAACTGTTAGGTTTACCCTGTTACCTTTATGAAATAAAAAATTATTCATTAAAAGATGAGGACAATTTCTCAATTAAAACATTTCCAGGAGTTGTGGCCTCCATGCCATTTTAGGGAAAACATGCAATTACATTTGGTTATAACAGGTAAAATAATGACTTTTTCACCTGTCAACCGCTAGCTTAAAATTCCCACACATGTAGGCCATTTCTGTTTCATCTGTCCTTTGAATCTCAGCTGCTTTGCTTTTCAATGCCTCCGTTTCACTGGTGTCTCCTTTGTGTCTGAGACTCTCACACTGGGCTCTCCCTCTTTGGTGCTGGGCTTTCTTTTCACAGTGACATTTCAACATAAACAGTCAATATTCATTACCTCAAAGGAGACTTCCCTCCTATTGCTGACCAATTAAATACCAGCTGAGATAGGCAGACAAAGGTGCAGGAGCCTAACACAAGACAGGCTTAGAGCACAATTTCTGCTCCCTTAAAAGAAGAAAAATTGTAATCAAAACAAAGAGAGCTGGGGATTTAGGGACTATCTCTATCCAAGAGACTCAATTCCGCTGGATATTATGGTTCCCTATCTTTTCATCTGGTGTACTACAGAGTGTAGGGTTTTCCTATTGTTTTTTTTATTGTTGTTGTTTTTAATAATTCACCACCACGCATTTTTGAGGTTTCACCGAGAACAATCAGCCCTTAATTAGTTCCTGACTGAAGATGGCCATATTGGCATAGGCTGTTTCCTCCGATGCTGGTGGACCTGACCTTTATTTTCTTACTCTGCTGCCTAATTTGATTTAGCTTGATTTCTGAATTTCTCCACCACACAAGAGCAGCCCAGGAGGCGCCACTTAGAACATCTGTTGAGACTGAGCCCTTTCTGGTGAACTCTCTGCTGTATCGGGAATTACTGGGAATGGCTGTGAGACTCCTCAACTGAGTCCTCTGAACTGTGCCTTCACTTCAGGGAAAGAAAAAAAAAAGTGCTCTCTCGAATATTCCTTGAATCATTAAACAGTCCAACTCCCTTTCCTCCGTTGCCCCTCCCCCAAACCCCTTTACATTCTCCAGGATACACTAGAAAAATGTAGGGCGCTTTCTGGAACCATTTTCTTGGGATATTGATGCTGTTGTTTTTAAATTCTGCAAATTTCAAACTCTCTCTCTCCTTTTCTCATAATTCTGGGCAGCATGCATGCACCAAGCTGTTAAGACCTTTCCTCCTCATGAAGGAATTATGCAATAAACTGTGCATTCAGATCTTTCCTTTGTGGAATCATCCCACGAGTAAGCCATTTATTCCACCTTCACAGAACATTCTCCACTTCGGCTATGAGCAAGTCACACAAGTTGGCAATTTTTATATTTGCAATGTAGCCTGGATTTAAAGGGCCATAACTCAAACTGCTATGTAGACTGTGTGCAGAAGCTCAGCATCTATTAAGGACTGATTTAGATAAAATTTTCATGCACAGAGTGACCCTAAAGCAGAAGGTTCCATATAAATGAAGTGCACACATTCCATTTATTTTCATAAACTTATACACACATCCTAGCCCTGTCATCAGTTCCAAAAGCAACTACAATAGTCCTAAAACAAGCCAACGAACATCACTCTAGACTGCAATCTCCACTTAACTTCCATTAGAAATAGAATTAAAATCACTGATCGATATTCGAAGCAATGCACAGTTCAAAATATATGTGTCATATTCATTAGCTGCTTGAGAGAAATGATCTCCCAGTTTAATTTTCTAAGAGTCCCTCATGAATTATTACTCTGCTTCATCTTGTGAAAATGAAAGTACTGTTAATCCAAGAAGGTAAACTTTTATTTATCTGGGTACCTTTTTAGAAAGAAAAAAAAGAACTATAGCTCATAGGAATTGTGGGCTTTCCCCCTCTGAGCCAGATTAGGTGAATTTAATCATCAGAGAGTTTTATTTTCCATTTGTGCTTCCAGCAGCTAGAGGGCACAAAAGAATGCTTTTACTTTGCCTTATCTTTTTTTTTTTTTTTTTTTTTTCAAATCACTGAGTGGAACTATATAGACTCAGAAATAAACAAAAATACAAGAGTCTGGTAGATTTTATCGTACTTTCCTTCTGCAGATGTCAATTTTTTTAATTTTCTTTCCAACAGTAATGCAAATCTAGGATGAGAGGAATATGTGAAAGTGACTTAAAAGCACACCATCTTCCCAAAATAAAAGAGTTAAACCCCCAAAATGAGAGAGACTCAAATTGGGGCAAAATGATTTCGAGTGTGACCCATCATTCTGTTTCCCAACTGTTTTGTAAAGCTCTTTGTTCAAAAGCAATATAAACACATGTTTAACCTTTATCATTCTAGCATCTTAAATATTAATGTCGGTTGTGATTCTGCATTAACAACATCTATTATTTTTGCACTAATAAGAGGCTTACAAGAATAAACATGAAAGGCTTGGAGCAACCTTCCTGTCAATTATGAAACAGTCGGTAGTACTTCAAGTCCACTTTTTCAGTACATCTCAGCCACTGGGATCAGAGTGGAAATGCATGCTTTGACCCAGGGAAGAGGCTTAAATCCATGACTCTAAGTTTCACACATCATTCCTTATACATACTTAGACAGCCCCCCAATCTTGTAAAGCTAGCTACTGATACTCAATAGTAAAAGGCATTCTTTTTGGACCATTTATTTGAAAGCATAATAGTTTGGCATTTTTCTGCAAGAAACACTAATAAACCTCAGGAGGAGTCACATCTGTTGCTGTGGTACAAAATGGGTTGGGCCTCAATAGCATAATATATATAAACACTTTTTCCCCCTAATGAACTGTCCCACCCCCTTAGGCATAAATGAGTTGGATCTGGATAGAGTGCCATTTGCCAAATTGTAAATTGCCTACATTTATTTTGGGAGTGCACTAAACAGAGTGCTAATTGCCTTGTTTAGCACTTTCCTTTCTTTCATTTGCACTGGTGTAAAATCTTAGTAAATTAACTCAAGGCTTTTATTGTGTAGGTAGCATTTGAACAACCAAGAATTAGTGAGGAGGCAGCATGAAAGGATGGATAAAAGAGGAGTTGGCTCTACCCAGAATGCCATTTATATGTCCCTTGAATTAAAAGGATGGAATTAACTTTTAATCCTTGGGCTTTTTAAATAGCTGATGTTAACACAGAATGTATTACGCAGCCATTTTATTCAAATTTGCTCACTTAAAATGGGTAGAATGTTAACAACCATGATCGTATGGGGAAAGTGCAGCTAGCTGTATTCATATACACAAGTGTATATATTAAGATTCATTCCAAATAGCAATTTATGTAGTTGCAGTCAATTGCATAGTCAAGATTCCGGCTTATTGTCAAAGACAAAACACTCCAAAGTCATTAACATCCACTGCTGTGCAGTAGCCTATGTAAAATGAGTTGGGAGTCTGGTTGCCATTCCTAATGGACAGGTGTGCACTTCAGAAAAACCACCATCAGATTGAACGTAGCACAAATCAAGCTGGATGCTTGACTGTAAAGGGTAGGGGCAGAGCACCCCCAGGGCTAAAGGTCTTATGCTCCTACAGGTGGCTTCCTGCAGGGGCTGGCAGGGGTGGGGTGGGGGGATGAGAGTCATCCAGAGAGCTCTGCAATCTTGCAGATGCTATACTCTCAAGAGCAGCAGAAATTGTTCTATACTTAGTGTTCCTGGTTTGACTCTTTCCATTTGGTTTTGCAGATCCTTTCAAACTCAGGGAAGACCTCAAAATTTTTTCCTTTCAAAGCAAAAGAAACTCTGTTGCAACTAATGATGTGAAAAATCAATAAATCTATCAAATTTGCTTTTCTTCGTGTTTTCCTTTAGAAATCCTGAAAGTTGTGTTTAGACAGAAGACTACCAACATGAAAAGTTAGAAGAGAAAAAAAAAGAGTTTCGATCCTTTCTTATCATTTGTATTAATCTCCCTCATCCAGAGAATTTTGCAGAATTTGGTATGAGGACAGATTATCTGGTTTTTCAGTTCTACTGGGCCTCTATGTTGAGGCATATTAAATTTAGAAGGGCTTTTCAGGGCAGGTATAATTTATATTGAGAGGAGATATGGATACAGATTTCCTGCTTCAATATGTTGGCAATGGAAGACAGTTTTGGAGAGACATTACTATATAGAAGGGCGATCAGTATTCATTGTGTCAAAGATCACTGTGAACCCAATTAGAAAGATAAACTCAGACCTTGATAATCTAGTCAGAAGAAATTGTGTTTTGCTTTACGATTCCCTAAAATTTGAGTGGTAGCATGATCTTTTCTTGATGGGTAATATATAGTAGGCAGAACTTTTAAGTCAGATAGACATTTGTGAATCCCAACTCAGCTAAGGCACTCTGATCCCTGGCAAATGACTTTCTAAATGTTTGTTTTGATAGTGCAAATGCACAAGTTTTGTTGTGATAATTATAGGACAATGCATTTAAAGTATATAAAAATGTGTGCTCACTAAATGATTTTCCTTCTGATCCTCTTCTTAGCTTTGTTCACCTCTAAACTCACCTTTTCATTTAGTTTATGAAGAGAAATCCTTGTTTGAATAATAGAAAATATAATAGTATCAGTACTTTTATCTTTCCAATGCAGGACTTCCCAAAAGTACTCTCCTATGTAAATAAGAAAAAAATAAATGAATGACAAAAAAAAAAAAATATATATATATATATATATATATATATATATATATATATTAGACAATGTGTTAAGATTACATGCATAAAAATAATAATAAAGTAAGATTTCAATGAGAATGAGTTACCTATATCATTTAGTATTAATCCCCTCTGCCTCCCATACAGACTTTAAAGTAGCTTGCAGTTTTAATTGCATATAAAATTATAGTAAACATTTATTTTATATACACATATGGTACAAGAAAGCTTTTTCAGGAAACTTATTTGTGAAGTTTCCATGCCAGAATGGTTTGGATTCATTTTTGATTACTAACTGGAATTCCACATACTTTGCTGGATGGTATGAGGTCTCTCTATCACTCAACACCAAAATGTGGTTTTCTGTAAGTTTTGCATGAAGGAAGATAGGATTTAATGTATTTCCAAAACTAATTTATTTGACATGTAAACAAAAATGATGGCTCAACTCTAAACTTTATCTGATTTCCCATTTAAATAGAAAACATATTGGCAAATGAAGACTGTGAGAGAATAAGCTAGGAGAACGCTAAGGAAGGATATTCTCCCCTATGTGATTTATTTTATGTTTCTCATAAAACAAAGCATTTCCTAAATCAGGGTGACATCATTTCGATTAGAAAGACTTAATGTAAAGTTCTAGAAAACAATAGTTTCAAATAAAATGACAGAGATTTCTCTCAAGTCTTAGGAGAATAAATTTATTGACTTGATGAGAGCTAAACTATGCTGAAGATTGGTCTTTGGATCCACCCTAAGGAACTGGTTCCATAGTTATCTGTGTGACTGTTTCCTCAAACAGAACAACTATTTCAGGAAAGGGAATGTTTGTTTTCCCTAAGATCTTCACTAAGGGCAGAAGCAAAAGATTACTCATCTATTCTTTAATTAAAGAAACAGAGTCTGACTAATGATAGATGTACTATTTTGTTCCAACGTGTTTTTCTTTCTTAAATCCTTTGACAAATTGTCCACAAATTAATCTTTCCTGCTTCCACTTATTATTTTAATAAACCCATAATTTTTATGGGTTTGCAGTGTAGTCTCTAAAAAATGCAATGGTACTTCTGATTCTGTACTCCCTAGTTTTTCTCTGCACTGTTTTCTCCCATCTAATCTGTGACATTTTGATCTACTATCAGATATCAGTAAAGAAGCGCTTTCATAGTAACCATTCAAAGAGATGAGCCATGTTTCTTTTGTTCACAAAAGAATGTGTTCTTTACGGGTTGTTCTCCTAAGATATTGAATCTTATGATTCCTGAGATTTGGTTTTTTCTGCTTTGGAATATCCATAACTCTGATGATCTGCCATCAACTTCCATCTGGAATAAACTTGCCCAATGTTTAATGACTGTGTAATTTAATTTTACTAGACCACTGGCCTTGGTACATGGAGTTTTTAAAGAATTGAAGCTACCTCAGACATTTGAAATATTGAAAAACTCAAACAAAAAGCATTTGGTTTTGTTGAAATCAAATTCATAAACAATGACAATATGGAAATTGAATACACAAAAGCATCATGTGTAAGTTTTCACAAATACATCACTTTCCACATCATCCACTTATCAACAAAAACTTGGTTTAAGTTTGCAGTTTCCTACTAGTTATCTAAATTGCTATGGCCTGAGCTCTTTCTGTAACACAGGGTTAGGTTTCATCCATCGGAAACATTCTGGACTTGAAACCTTAGCAGGACAATAGATGTTAATCCAGAGCAAAGCCCAAAGGACAGAAACAGAAAGCCCTGTCCATTATATTCTCAGCTACATCATGAGATCAAAACCAAATATACTCTAGATATATGATACTTTGTCTTAGAATCATGAAGTAGAAAGCCCCTCACAATGCCAGAAGTTTTCTGTGACATATCTAGGGGTGCATGTTGCAGAAAAGAGGCCCATACTACACATTTCATTCAGTATGCAGTCAATTATGCCACAGAACTTAATGTTCAGAGCCTGGGCCAGGCTATAGGTCACGTGACATTGTTTACAACAAGACAAAGACTTCTGACCCCCTATTTCTACCTGTGTGTGACACACAGTTCATTTGAGTACAAGGCACGAAAGGTTGTTTAAATGTGTTTTTTAAAGTGTTATCATATTGTCTTTTTTTCTTCTGGGAACTAGAGCAAAAAACATTCAGGTCAATTTACTTTTGACATAGGGTTTATAGTAAAGAGGTCCTTTAATTCTATGCTTTTCAAAAGTTTGCTCTGCTCTTCTAGGAAGAATTTTCATAAGAAAATAATTTTGAATAAGAGAAAGCCTTAAACAGAATCATTTAATTGCATCTTCTTTTCCAGGAGTGTTATTAAATATTAAACAAAACATTTGACATAATCCAAACATTCAACTCAGAAGATGAAGTGTCATGTAGCCAAATAAAAACTGTTTATAAAAGTTCTAGTAGCATTCTATAATATTTCCCAAGAAGAAAAAAAAGTATAACAGAGTTTATATATACCATCTTGACTCTCTAAGGGAGAGAAATGTAAAAATAATTAAAAAGGAATAAACTATGCCACAAATAATTACTCCAATGGAGATGCTAACTGAGTCTGCACACTGAGTCTGCTCAATATACTTTCTCCTCTATCATATTTCTTATAATTTTAAAAAAGTAAATAACACGGAAAAGTATTCTCCACAATATTGTTCAAAACAATTTTTTGTGTGTGGAAATGTGACTATAGTTAATATAAAAATAATGCAATTTATGAGTGCCACTCTCTTCATCCATCACCTCTTTATAGTCCTGGATAACAGGAGAATTAGTGAATCAGATTAACAGTAGTAACCCTGGGACTGAACAACAGGCTTCCTTTTGAAATTAGAAACAACTTTTGGATATCTTCTTTAGTTCTCTTCCTTTTCTTAGGGAATAATATGAATTGTTGCATTTCATACTTACAAAGTTCCATGTCCTTATATTTTATCTGGAAAGTAAAAAGTATGAGTAGAAAGAGATGGGGAGTCAAAAATAGGATATAAGGACAGGCAGACAGGCTGACAGACAGAACCACTCTTACAAGATTTTAGTTCATATGGTTCTTTGCTACTGGTGTTCCCTATGTCCTCTCTCAGCTTCTAGAGTGTACACTAGCAGGTGCACACTCACACAGACTTACTTCTACACTAAACAGCACAATTAGCATTTTAATATTTCCTTAAATAGCAGGCAGACAGGTCTTTTTGTTTTTAAAACAACTTCTCAAACCATATTGGTGTTGTGAGGCATGCTTAATTCCCATCACTCTTAACTTCTTTCTAACCCATTCTCCAGACGAGGATACTAAACCAAAGTGATTAAGATCACAAAGTCAGCCATGGAGGCTGGGCCACAATAAATTCCAATGATATCCCCTTAAGAGAGACCTGTCACTTTTCATGTCCTTGGTTACTGTTTTCCCCCTTAAAGCCATAATTTCAGCAGTATACCTTAAATGAATATTAAATCGTATGTTCATTGACTGAACTTTGAGGTTTTAAGTTCTCTGTCCACCATTCTAAAGAAAATCAAGCTTTTTTTGAAGCAAACCTGGGCTGTATTGATAAAGGGTTAAATGCAGATTATGCAAATAATGATATTGTCATTCATCCCCTCTGTTCATTCCGAAGACTGCTTTTCTGCTGTTGTTTTTCTTCTCCTCCAATTGAGAGATTAACCTGGCTCCAATTGAAATGGCAGTCCATATCATACCTTGCCTTGATCTCACAGCATGGCTAATAGCAGCTGGGGCTCACCAAGCAAGCGTCTTTATTTTTTCTTTATTGTTCCAGACTACAAGCCCGTGAACCTCCAGCATGTTATGTACTTAACCATGGTCAGGTTGATGTCATTATTTTCTGATTGTCCTGGAGCTCCTGGGGTACTAGCCCATATTGACAGAGAAGGGTTGGCATGCTCTTTGTAGGGTAACCTTTGAAAAAGAAGCCCCCTGACCACCTGCATGTTTAGCTTAGAGCTGTGACATTGCTCTGGGCCAATTGGTACGCTTCAAAACACATATTAGCACCACTTGCGCTAGTTCATCTTGCTTTTTAATTTTCACTTGGTCTTTCCTGCTAGATAAACCTTATCTGTGCCACAAGCAAATACTTGACAGAACAGATTTTTAAAGATCGTTGCAAGAAGATCCGGTATGTCCGGGTCACTGTGTGCTTTGTCTAAATCTAAGCATAGCTATTTGTTAGCCTCCCCCAGCCTTCTCTCTTTAGTATTTTTTTTTTCCTTTTGCCTGTCCATATGTCTAACTAACTAGCCAGGCTAACCTATAGCAGACAAAACTAGGGACATGAGCACGGAATGGCAAGAACAGTGGAGCAAAGTGCTTCTCTGCGTGAACCATCTCAGCACTCAGCTTTTACAATCCTATAAAAATTGGTCTACTTGTTATCAGTTCAGACTGGAAAGCAAGCAACAGCCCTCGATTGCCTCAGGCTTTGATGTAAGCACCCCTGACTATTTCTGTTTAAACTCTAGCGGATGGAAGACACCTATAAAGATATTAATTAGCTCCAGTTGTCACCAGATGTGGTTCACATTCTCTGAGCCAGCTCTGAAATACTGGAATTTTTATTAGGCAAGGTAATGTTTATGGCTCTCATTAAAGTCTGAGTCATAAAAGGCTGAAGATGAGATTGGTGAGGAGGGGGGAGAGAATAGTTTTCTCTTTGTTTATTAACTTTCCGAAATCCAAAAGTCCTGTGTTTCAGACTGGAGCGGCATGTTAACTCAAATAGATTTGGCAAGACACTTCGAGTGTTTACATTTTGAGGAAACCTTTTGAGTTTCACTCCATAAAATGACTGGTTTGTGTCAGAATTATGTTACATTTACATGCTTAATTATAATAATGTCAGACATGTAGCATTGCACCATGCAAAAAAAAAAAATACATTAGTACTAATTGTTATTGGACCAGATACTTACTTATGGGATTTATTATGACATCAGAAAGAATTTCTTGTTTATTCAAAGTGGGTGAACAGTACTTCTTAGCTCTTGGGCAAGGTGGTAGTGAAAGGAAGAAAATCCAAAAATCTCTTCTGAATACTTTTCTCCAATTTGCCACCTTCCTGTCACCTGTCATGTTATGCCATGCCTTTATGACTTTGAGGAAGTTGTCCTGCTAATTCTCTGCTTGGATAAAGAAATAGAAGTAACTAAAATCAGCACAGATCTACTCATCTATTAGGGGAAAAAAATGTTTAATTTGAGAAAGATTTGAAGGCCAAAATAGTTGCTCAGTTTCCTTTTAAAGCTTCCCTGACCTCCTTTTGAAGCTGCTCTCCCATCAAACCTATATGCATAATAAGACTAGCACAGTTCTTCTGAGGACCCCCATTACAATCCATGGTCTGAAGTCCCCAAATGGTATACCTCTTCAGCTTGAAGTCCTCTGATGACTCCGTCGGTACATCTGATTTACAGTTTCATAAGATCCTTGGAGATTTTAAATGATATTCAGAAATATGCTTATACATTTTTAAAAGATTCATTTTTCCCATCTGAACTCTTTTAACAAAGGTATTACACTAAGTACAAAAGCTGTCCAATTTTTTCCAACCTTTTGGTTCTTTCTAAAACACAGTCATTTTGTTAGACATTGAAAATGTCTTGATTTAGTTGTCTTGCTATTTTGGGCCTGTCCTGCCCCCTGCAGTGGTAATAAGGATGGGGGTTCCTGCTGGGCCCTGAAGAATACCATTTCACGGCCGCCACAGAGCTGGCGGCTTTTATTTATGGAGCCAAGAAAATGAATGGGTATTAGTGTCCAAACATTTCAACATGCTCCTGCGGCCATGCACAAAAGGGACTGATTTGCAGCAAATTTCCACTTATTTTCCAAAAGTATTTACCTTGCCGAAGCTTGGCTGATCACTATAATGGCATAGCTCAGGGGGGAAAAAAATGACCATTTCAGAACCAAATATATATATATATATTTCTCTACCTTAAAAGTGCTCTATTTTTTCTGAATAAAGGAATACCTTTGCTTGCTAAGCTATTGTGGATATGTGGATAAATCTATGGTGCTGGAGTTTGTACACTTGACAGTTGTTTTAAACAAGAAAAGAAGAGGGATAGCCCAAATGAAAGTAGTTCTCATCAGTAGATATAAGCTACACGTAAGAGAACATGTTACAAGTGGACACTCCTAAAGAGTAAGGTCAGCATTTTATTGTCTGGATTTGGGCTAGGCATGGAGGACTAGCATGTTCTTTCTTCTTATAAGAACTCAGGTATATTGATTGGAGGAAAACTCTGAGATGCTGTTAAGTGATTTTATCCTTTTGCATTAAGCAATTTACTAACTTAGTCTAGAAATATTAATTGAGCCCCTAGTATATGTCAGGCATTTGAAACCTGTTTCACAGAGGTGTTAAAAATGGCTTTAAATAACTTTCTAAGATCTTTTGCTCAGAATTTCAACATTCTTTGTTCAATCAGATACTTTGGAGACTTCCCAAATCTCCATAAGTTCTCTATCTTCATCTCTGAGCACAGTAGCTCCTCATTCCCCAAATATTGTATTGCTTTCTCATCTCTGGACTTTGATTCACTCTGCTTAGTACATACTGAAAATCTTTTTCCCCAAATCTGCAAATCAAAGTTTCTGCTCTTAAAATTCCAGCTAAAAGATTCCTTCTTCCATGAATAGTTCCCAAAGTCCTTACAATGGAGGTAAGGTCTCCTTTTACTGAATTCCTTTATTATGTTTTACTACTTTTATTTATTTGTCTGCATGAGCTACTGATATCAACCATCTGAGCATGAACTGATGTTGGTCACATTCTCTAAGCTCTTTGCATACACCAGGTAGGTGCTCTCTCAAAAGCAGGGAAAAACTTGTTGAATGAGATGATGAGATTCCATCATCTACTGCATTCCACTGTTTTTTTCCTCCTTTTAAAAAGATTTCTGAAAGTTGAAACCCCATTACATAGGGAACAAGATTTACAAGTACAAAAAGATGTGTGGATTTTTCCTCTTGTTATTTCTCTAAGATCCATATTTGCATTACTAATTCTTATGTCAACTACACCAGGGCTGGAAATCTCCTAGTCACTCTTCACAAATGTCACCATTTCAGTGCTCAAATTTCTATGCAGAACAGTATGACAATCTCAAACTATTAAAATAAACCCATCCCTAAACAGCTAAAATGTTGCTCATAATAAAAAAGTTATTGCAGTTAGTATAAGAAAGAAATGAAATAGACAATAGAAACAAAACCAGTAACCAGTTCCAAGTCATAGAGCTAGTCCATCAGCGACTAGCTCTATGACTTGGAACTGGTTACTTAATTCTGTATGCCTTGGTTTCCCCATCTGTGAAATGGGATTAAGAATCACAGCTACTTCATAAAATTTTCCTGTGGATTCAGCAAGTGAATAAGCAGAGCACTGAGAATATAAAAATTTTTCACCAAGTTTAAATGGTTATTTAATAGTCTAAATGTGTGACTTTAATTTACAGTGGACATTTCTAGTTTTATTTGCAGTCCTTAAGTGAGAAATCATAAAAATCTCTCAGCATCTTTGCTCCCATCAAACCCCATTCAGTTCAGTCTACGCTACTATCATTTCATAAAAGAAGATTTTTTTATAAGAACTTCCTCCAGAAAATGTCATCATGGAAGCTTCTGATGCTCTGAGTCTCAAGAGCTTTCCAGTCCTGGGTCGATGCTTGGGCAACTCCCACTGTGTCCAGATCTACATCAGAAGCTAGTCAATTGCCAAAAGGCCTTGCACCTTTTGATTGCCAAATGGGTGATCCAGAGGCCAGTCAATCAATGGCTTTGTTAGCCAAACTTCTTCCTGAGCCATATGGTTCGCCCAGTCATCTGTGTTGGCTTCTGTTCTCTTTCATAAAGAGAGGCATTCATGCCCCATAGATTTATTTTATGTCCGGAATTTCATGGATTCTTAGTTTTGTTTTTACTGTAACACCAGAGAAGTTATTGAAGTCCAACTCTGCCATTGACAGGTAACATTTCACCACTTACTTTCTGCTCTGGGCTTCAACTATCTCATATGTACAATGAAATGATGGGCCAAGAGAATTATATCCAAGGAGTTTCTACCTTTGCATTCCCTGAGCTTAAGGCTTTCCCTTTAGAAAGTGTGGTGTCAGGGAGGGGGCCTATATTCAGAGAAACTTCTTTCAAGATCTTCATAAAATTAAATTAGGTGTGTCCTTACTGAAGAACTCTCAAAGTAACCATCAAGATACAGGTGTTGAGCAAAGCTACCTAGCTATGTGTCATATTTTGACTCAATCACCTAAATCTAATATGTCAGATAACTTGACGCTTACATATCCCCTTCAGATGAAACAACATCTCAGTCATATCCCTGAACATGGCCAAACAAGAAATCTGCACAAATTTCTATGTCATAATGAATGAGGCTAAAAACAACAACAAATAAATAAGTTTCACCCTAAAGAAGTTTATAGTCAATGGACGTGGTGGCTAATTCCTATAAGCCCAATAGCTCAGCAGGCTGAGGAGGAAGATGGCAAGTTCAAAGCCAGTCTCAGCTAAAGCAAAGTGCTAAGCAACTCAGTGAGACCCTGTCTCTAAATAAAATAGGACTGGGGATGTGGCTCAGTAGCTAAGTGCCCTTGAGTTCAATCCCCAGTATCTCCCCCTCCAAAATGGAAGTTTATAGTCTAATATAAGAAATGCACAAATACAGAATTTCATTATATACCAACAAGAACAAGATTACATGTAGGTATTTGAACATATGTTGAAAGAGTGATGAAGGAGAAGGAAAGAAAGAGCAAGTGAGGAAGGAAGGAAAGGAGGGAGGAAGGGAGGGAGAGAGAGAAAAAAAGGAAGGAAGGAAGAAAGAAAGGGAGGAAGGAAGAGAAAGAAAGAAAGAAGAAAGAAAGAGAGAGAGAGAGAGAGAGAGAGAGAGAGAGAGGGAGGGAGGGAAGGAGGGAGAAAAAAGTCTGGATAGGGGCATGGATTTCTTTGGAAAATTCTGGGAGAAGCAAAATCAATCAATAAGGCTTTCTTATTAGAGAACTTCTCAGAGCCTTGAAATTGTAACTATGCATCGTAAATTTCTAAGAGTTTATTTTCCAAAACAAAATAAAACAACTATAACAAAACTATTTATTCCATTTTATTTTACAGATTTTACTGCCACCATCTTGAAAAACCATGGTATTCCACTGGATAGGTTAAGGAAACCCTCCATTGAAGAGATAGCTATGAGGATAAGTATAGTAGATGAGTGATAGCCAGGCATTCTGAAGCCAAGACTTGATTCCTTGAGTACTAATATTTTCCACTAGGCTTGTCAAGAAGCCTAAATGTATAAAGCTGTATAAAGTGTTTAAAGCAGTATTTGGTATATAAAAAAAAATACATCCTAAAACTTTATTATCACTGTATCATTCATTTATTAGAACAGAGTAGATACTGAACCGTTCTGTTGGGGGTTGAGGTTTTCTCAAGAAATACCTGCATTTAACTACTGAATTAAATTTGGAGCACATATTAGGCAGAGCAAAGAGTGTTGGCAAAGATTCAGGGATCCATAACAGCAGAAAAGCATGGACCCATTCATTTGGGCAGCAAAGCAATACTCAGAACCTAAGCCAAACTTAATGGAGATTAAAGAGGGAACTAACTGTTCCACTGCATGTCTTGTGCCCAGGCTACTTTAGTTCATGGCCTCACTACCTAAAGTTCATTATTAAATACTTTTTGGTCGTGATGCTTCAAATTAAATGTTGCCATTATTTATTGCAGCATCTCTTTCCAACTCTATTATTTCCAGGTTTTATAAAAGACCTTACTTGCTCAAAATCTTTATGGAAAGTTTAGTGAATTGGTAGGAGCACTATGCTTGCTAACACTTTCTAGAAACTCCCTTCTCAAATGTTCTACGTATTCAATATTTTTTCAACAAAATGCCAATACTTAAGAAACAAGGTAACCCTACTGCTTGAGGCATGTTACAGATTTACAAGTAATCTATTTATTACACCAAAATCACAGTGACAATTACTCAACAAGACTAAGTTGGCTTTGTGTTACCCTGTTATTTTTGGAGAAATAGTTTCTACCTATCTCCTAGGTAGAATATTTTTCACTATATATTGGTGAACAGCTCTCATCCATATTGTTCAGCTTCTTTTATTGTGTAGGTGTTCAAGTATTTTGCTGAATTGAAGATTTTCAGAAATTTCAGAAAAGACACTTTTCTTTCTTCATCCTCTCTTTTTCTTGTCTCTCCTCTTCCCTACTCTGCTGCACCCACCCACTTCCCATTTGAATTGACAGAAGTGACAATAGACACACATAAATGCATGTTTGCCTTTCAGTGCATGCAATATTTATGTTAGATTTCCATCTCTGTGACAAAATGCCCGAGAAAATCAACTTGAAGGAGGAAAACTTTATTTTGGTTCATAGTCTCAAAGGTTTCTGTCCATTCACCCTGTGCTAATGAGAACATTATGGGGGGCAGGAGGAGCACGCAATAAAGCAAAACTCTTCATGGAATCCAGGAAGGAGAGAGAGAGACAGAGAGACAGAGAGAGAGAGAGAGAGAGAGAGAGAGAGAGAGAGAGAGAAGGACTGGGGTCCCAATAATTCCCTCAATGGCACATTCCCAGTGACAAAATTTCCTCCCACGAAGCTATAGCTTTTCTACCCCCTCATAATAGCATCATTGGCTGGAGACAAAGCATTCCATATATGAGTTTGGGGAGCTACTTAAAATCCAAACCATAACAAGATGTGGTAGCACACAACCATCATCACAGAGACTAGGGAGGCTGAGGCAGGAGAATAGCAAGTTTGAGTTCATCCTGGGCAACTTAGTGAGACCCTGTCTTCAAATAAAAAAATTTTTAAAAAGGGCTGGAGATGTGTCTCAGTGGTACAGTGCTCCTGGGTTCAGTACTCCTGGGTTCAATCTCCAGTATCTCTCTCTCTCTCTCTCTCTCTCTCTCTCTCTCTCTCACTCTCTCTCTCTCACACACACACACACACACACACACTAAAGAAGACCCAAATCATAAAATAATATATTTGATAGTTAGATCTTATGAAGGCAGAAGTGAGAGACAGTATAAATTTAATAACTCTTCATCATCTCAACAAATACAACCAATAATTGTGAAACAATAACACCCACTTATTGATCTTTTATTACACAGTTGGTCACATCTCATGTGAACATTAGCCCATGCAGTCCTCACTAATGAGGTGGCCCTACCTTACAGATAATAAAACTGAGGCTCCTCAATGCTGATTTAATTGTCCACTTTGCACAGATAGTGAGTCATTGAATGGAAACTCCAATATAGGCCACATAAATTTCAAACTCCAAGCTTTACCTAGAGTTTCCAAGTACATCACTGCCTCCAGGAGCTTCTATAAGAAAACCTCAGCACTTTTTGTCAGTTGAACAACTCACTGGCTGAATACAATCTACAAAGAAGTAGTTGCTTGGATTTCCATCAGTCATAGACAAAATAAAAATTTAAGGAAGGTTTTTCATCTCCAAGTTGGAATAACATTGGGTAGGACATCTACTGGAAATGCCAGATGCCTAGCTGCAATGGAGGACTCATATTGGAACTCCCAGGGGGAAACTGCAGCTCATTTACTTAGTTATTTGATAACTTCACCTCCCAGGGATTCATTTTTCTTATATGTTAAATAGGAATGATAACTTTCTTTCTGCTTAATTTTCATAGTCATTGAGAGGGGCGAGTGATTCTAAATATGTTACATAAAAGAGTATTGTTATCATTGTGTACTCGGATTACATGATCAGTCAATCCCCACCTAGGTTTGTAATTTTTCTTTTTTACTTGGCATGTTAAGATTAAAGAAATTCAATATGAAGTCAGATGAAAAGTCCATCCATCTAATGATATGGACTGCATTTGGCCTATCAGGTTTCTGAATTCAATCAGTTGCTTTATCTCTGTTTATAATAGTATTAATATGAAATATTCCAAACAGTCCAAAAATGTATCTAAGAAAATAAAGGAATGAACATCATGTACTCACCAAATCTTACCATTTTTTTTTTCATTTTTACATAAGATCTTTTCTTTAGCAAAAATAACTAAATAAAGCATCACAGGCACAGCTGATACCATCTGTGGGCTTGTCAAGGATTCCATTGCTGACTTCCCTACTCAGAGGTAATCACAGTTTTGAAGTCAGTATGTCCTATTCCCATGCAATTTGTATACTTTTCTTATTCTACTTTTATCATTTTACTTGTACTTTAAATATATGCATATATATTCAACAATATGCAGTATTATTTTGCATGGATTTGAACTTTACTAAAATTGTATCATATTATATATGTGTATATATGTATATTTCCTGTTTTTTAATCAACATTTTGTTTTGATCATTCTCACTAACTATCATTTAGTGTGCCTCACAAATTACTTATCTTCTCCTTCTCCTGTGATGCACATTTAGATTTCTTCCAATTGCTTGCTGTTATAATAAATAAATGAATATTATGCATATCTCTCCAGCAAATGCAAGACAAGTTCTCTCTAACAGTGGTTCTCAAGGTATGGTCTCTAGACCAACAGCAGTTCCAATACCTGGAAACCTATGGGCAATACAAATTCTAAACACACTCCCAGTTTTTGACATTTCCTCCTGGTGATTTAATAGAATTCAGGCTAAAGTTTGAGGACTATTATGTCAAGTCCAGAGCAGGGAGTTCTTGTACTGGAAGCATAGATGGTCTTTTACTAAGTCTTGCAAAGCTATTCTGCAAAGAAGCTATTCTTTTTGACACAGATCCTTATCAAAACCTGTCTCAACAATAAGCTTTACCCATCTAGTGATAATAAAATAATGGCCTCTTGGTTAATTCAATCGTTCTCCTTGATATTAAAGTTTAGAAGGGAGGTGTGCCCCAAAACTTGTTATGGACAGTACAAGAATACACAGCAATGGAATGATTAGATTATGAGAGGTGTAACCCGATCCTATGGATTAATCCACTGATAGGGATTAACTGAGTGGTAACTTTAGGCAGGTAGGGTGTGGCTGAGGCCAGTCTTATAAATCTCCCCAGTGGGTAGGACTCTCTCTCTCTCTGCTTCTTGGTTGCCATGTCCTGAGCTGCTTTCCTCTGCCACACCCTCTAATTTCCAGCTGTCCTGAGCTCATGCCCAGAGTTACAAAATCAGCTAACCATAGACTGAACCTTCAAAACCATGAGCCAAAATAAACTTTTCCCTCCTTTAAAGTGCTCTGGTCAAGTCTTTTAATCACAGCAACACAAAAGCTGACTAAAAGATTTGATCCGTAGGTAAAGTTACACATTTTTTCATACATTTATCAGCCATTCATGCTTTCCTAAATATTTTCAATTAATTTCTCTATTAAGTTGTTGATCTTTTACTGATTTATAGGTTTTCTTGATTATTCTAGCTATTAAGTCTTTGGTAACATAAATTTAAAATATATTTTCCGTGTATGTAACACTTTTTAAATGCTCTTTCATCTAGTAGAAAGTTCAAAGTTTTAAAGAATGTGTTCAGTTTAATCTGCATTTTCCTTGAGCTTTTTATCCTAAAGAAGGATATTTTTTACTTAAACAATTTTAAGATATTTTTATGTACATTTTTTCCAAATATTTAAATTTTTGCACTTCAGATTTAGTTACCTAATTTCATAGGAATTAATTTTTCTGTGCATAAGGAGGGATCTTGTTTAATTTGATTTAGTAAAGATCATCAATTGATCTAGTTCCCTTTATTGAATTATCATTTTCCTCCAGTCATCTGCAATGTCACCTTGGCTATAGGTAACATTTTCACTTTGTGTAAGGCTATTGCTCGGCTATCTCCTATGGTATTGTTGTGAGTGGGGTTTTTCCTGTCTTTGAACTAATTCTATCATGTTTTTATTATAACAAATATACTCATTTCTCTCAATCAATACAACCCAAGGTTTATTATTTTTTTATTCTTCTATTTTTCTGGTTAGCAAATTAAATCTGGAAAGCAAACTAATCTTATTGTCTTTTGATTCTACCCTTCCTTCTATTTGCTTCCCTTACTGTACCCTCCTAGCTTCTTAAATTAAATGCTTAGCTAAATACTTTTTCAGCATTTGTTACTTATGATGTAAGTTATGCAATGTGTTTTTCTCTAAGTCCTGACTTACCTACAATCCATACAATTTAACCTTTACTATTTTAATTAGTGCTAACATCTAATATAGATTTTAATTTCTTCTGTGTTTTCTTCCTTATGTACCCAAACATGTATGTAGGGATCTTTAGCAATCTTTGTCACTTATCTTTAATTTTGTAGCATTTTGATCAGATCTTTTGATATTATTTTCTATTTGTTGACACTTACTATCTAGTCCAGAGTATGGACAGTTGATACATATGCCAGTGCTCTTTTAAAACAATGTACATTATGTAATTATTAAGCAAAAATTCTAGATATTCTTTTCTCTATTTCTTTTTCTTTCCTAAATACATACTTTATCATTGACACTGGCTTTCATTCTTTCATATGTAGAAAAAAAATGTCTCTTTCAGTGACATTCTAATTAGAGACAACTGAATAGAAGCAAAGCCATCGTTTTATCTACCACTATGACAAAAAAATATGCTGGTAATTCATTTTCTAACTGTAAGATACATCATGATTTTAAAGTTGTTAAAATGAGAAAAAGAAAATAAACACAACTTCAAAAATTATTCCATAGATGCTTCTTTCAATTCTTTTTTTTCCCCCTCAATTGATTTCCAGGTTTCCAGACTTAATATTTGTAATACTTTACAGCATGAGTGATTCAGTGTTGAAAAGCTTGTCTTCTTTTTCTTTCTTTGCTATTCTTCACAGTTCAATATACCACTTTGTTTGTAAGTATTCAGCTCTTTCCATATGATCTTCCTGAGGATACCAGCAGTTTCACTCCATCCATTTTCACCACCAGTTAGTAAGTACAGTTTTGCCTTGCTTCTCCCTC
The DNA here is from genome assembly GCF_964194105.1 of Spermophilus citellus. Classification (NCBI taxonomy): domain Eukaryota; kingdom Metazoa; phylum Chordata; class Mammalia; order Rodentia; family Sciuridae; genus Spermophilus; species Spermophilus citellus. Next base: position 58,174,445 of record NC_138185.1, read on the forward strand.
CACTCCAGTCCAATATTTCCAAATCTCTATATTTACTCCTTGTTTAGCTTTGTCTAAGTCTCTGTGATAGCCTCTCTGAATTGTCACCCATCCTCTGGTGACATGCTCCAATGGCCTTGATGCACATCTCCAGTTCCAGGACCCCCTCTGCATCAGCTCCCAGCACCACTCCCAACCGCCCCCCCCTATTCTGATATTCAATGTGACACAAAGGATTATTGACTTTTTTCCACATTTTTTTCTTTTTTGGAAATACTTGAGAGTAATGCAACACTTTGCTGCAACTCTCACTCACGAGCATCTCCCTCTCTAGCTTATTTCAATAGCTCAGTCATATAGTAGAATATAGTAGACTCAATTTCCAAAAGTTCTTCAAGACAACAAAGCTATGCATAAATTCATGTTGTCTTGACCCCTATACCCAGACACCTCTTCTTGTCTCTCAAAGTCCACCACAATCTGGACCTACTCAGATTTACTTTGCTGCCTAGAGTTCCCACACAGGATGCTCAGTGCTCTCCTGATCCACTCACAAGGTCTGCTTGAAATCCTTAAAATTGCTTAGACATAAGATTAAAAATAATTCCATTTCTATCTTCTCAGTAGTATTGAATTGGAAGTGAAAGGATTTAAAAATTAGCAATTGGAAAAAAAGTTTAGTAACTATATATAGTAGTTTAGTAACTACTTTGCATAACTTCCCTAATGTTTGACTTTCTCAGAATTTTTCTACCTACTACTAAAAAGTGATCATTCTCTTTTCCTTTCCTTTATTTATTTATTTATTTTTATACTTGTTTCATATATGTTGTGTGTGTACATCTTAAAAATTTAGTCTTTCAGTAGCAAATCATATATGCGCACAGTCATACATACAGGTTTTCATGTGCTAATTCCTTAGGTCCAAAGAAATCTTTATATTATTAAATCACAACTTTTTAGAGCAATAGGTTTGTAATTCTAAAATGATTCTGGAGAATACAAAGTATAACCTCTTGGAATTCAGCCTTTCAGTACTTTAAACCTCCTCCTACACCTTAATCAACATAAACCTTTATTGATGAAGGTGAGTCTCTTTGCAAATAAAGGGCATCCCTTCACTGGATCCAGTTCTGAGATATCTAATGTCAAGTTTGACTCAAGTTGAAAGCCCAAAATTGGTAAATCATATATTTCAATGTACAGTTTCAAATCATCTATTACAGTAGATTAATAGAAACTCTAATTTATGCTTAATTGCTTTTCCTCAATAGAATATATTGTATTTCACTTCTATGATCTTCAAAAAGATTCTGAATAGTATTAGTTATTTTATAAAGAGGAATTATCCAAAAATGGCTTAAGATGAGATAAATCTTTAAAAATTAGGTAAGGAGAGTAGAAAATACAGTAAAACTCAAGTCAAAATAATTGGGTTCTATTTTAAGTCTACTCCTAACCAGGCTCAGTCTTTGGTTTGCAAAATCATGACTAAAGCATTCTCCAATTCTGCCTGTCCTATGATTTTAACTTAGTAACTGATTTTTTTTTTCAACTCATACTGTCATTCAAATCCCTCTTTTCTAATATGAAAATATTTCTTATGGGCTTCAATTTTTTTAAGTACAATATTTTGGTACCAAAATCCACTGGATTGGAGTTTGCACCTAGGTTAAAGGTCTGCATGATCTCTGAAGTGAATGCACCATGTAATGGAGTAGATTAAACCAGAAATGGAGCAGAATTGGCAGCCTGCCTTGCCTGTGCTCGAGTGTTAGAAGTTTCATTAGAGGAGGATTCCCTGGTTTCCTCCCTTTGGGAAGCAACGCTGAGCTTTCCGTTGATTTGGTATCACAGAAGTATTAGAGCTTTAGCCAGAAACTGGGGAATTCTCAGTTTTAGCAGAAGATATATGACAATCCTGAAGAGAAACAATGTTGGGTTACTAGCTCATGGATGAGACCCTGTTTGGAGAGTGAGATAAAGATTGTATTCTGTTTCTGAAACTGGCACTAACTGGTTTGGTGAAGTTAGGTAAGATAGCAAATTTCTGTTGGCATTATTGTTTTTATTTGTAAAATACAAATAATTGGTTTTATTAGTAATTTTTCAAATGTCATTTTTAGCTAGCAGTATTTTTTATTAAAAAAAAAAAAAACTAGGCCTTTATTCATACCTAGTATTTGCTGGACTCTCTGGAGACTTCAATAAAAATCTTTCGTGTATATTCAAAGTCCAGAAAGGAATCTTTGCAGATGAAAATGAATAGGATATCCTCTACTAAAGTATTGGTTTTAACAAAAATTAATGTCCATTAAGCTTATCTATGTTACTTAAAAAGACTCCTAGGCCCCTGTGTTTAACTGTTCCTGGAGCTAAGGTTTGTCAAAACATTGTCAATGAGTCAACGGCTTTCAAGTTATGTTCCTCATTCCTAATGTGATACAGGCTGCTGTATACAACCAGTGATTAAGACGAGTCTGTTGCTTTGTTATACATTTGTTTATTAATGCTTCCTTCAAAAATAGTTTCATTTCAGGCATCTAAAAATCAGAAGTCGCCAATATTTTAGTTTCCTAAACTATTCTAGAGAGCAGGACTACTCTTGCATGAAGTTGTATTTTAGTGAACTAAAGACTCCATTGGCATTTAAAAGTTAATCCGGCTGTCATTAAGAGCTATATATCAGATCTTAGTACATGAGTCTGTTAGGACCATGGAGACCTTTCTCATGGACAGCACAGGAACACAAGAAGAGTTCCCTCCTTAGAATTCTTACATATTTCAAAGTCATTTGAAGAGGAAATGGAAAGATGTGGGTAGAATAAATAAGTCTATAAACCAATGCACATCAAGAGGACTATAGTTAATAATATCATATGTATATTAAAAATGTGATAAAATAAATATATTTTTAGATGCTCTTACCACACACTGACATATACACAGATAACCATGGGGTGTGGTGATTCTCTTAAATTACTTACCCATAGTAATTATCTAAATATGGATATGTATATAAAAACATCGTACTATATACCTTAAGCATAAAAATTTTAGTAAAAATAATCATTGACAGAGTTTTGTTTAAATACTGTTTACATTGACATTTTGGAGAAAGAATGGCCAGGTTGTGTCTTATTCTTCTTAGATATTAATTTTCCTGGCTTACTAAATAAATATAATCATCTTCATCACCATTTTTTTTTTCCTTTTTGGTACTAGGGATTGAAAACAAGGGTGATCTATCATTGAGCACCATTCCAAACACTTTTTATTTTTTATTTTGAGACAGGGTCTCACTAACTTGCTTATGCTGGCCTCAAATTTATGATCCTCCTGCCTCAGCCTCCATATTATCTGGAATTACAAGTGTGAGCCACCACACCCAGTTCACTATCACTTTCTACAAAGAAAATACAGTAGTGAAGAAAGGGGATCAGTATTTAAATGGGGCAAAAATGATATTATACCACTGCTTTCATTCCTTCCTTTTATTCTTTATAGTCATGATTACTGTGAGCTCTTTGTAATGTGTATAAAAAGCTTAAAATTTTGATTATATACAGTTTGATCCAATTTTCCTTACATAAAATAATCTTTGGGCAATAAACATGGAGTGTACAAAGGCTAAGCTAGAAAGACATTAATCTCAGCATTATTTGTAGTAGGGAAATATTGAAAATCACCCAAATGTACAACCATGGTAGGTTAATTAATGATTAAAGTCACACAATCATATGTTGAAATAATCAGCAGATACTGAACACAGTAATTGTTGGAAAATGTTTAATGACATGGAAATATTTACTATAGATTGTTTTAAAGGTTACAAAATAATAAAGGTAGTTAAATCTCAAGGTTGTTAAAATAGTTTTCCTATCTATATTTGTTTACATATCTTCAAGGCAAGAGAGCGGGCATAGAATACAAGAAAGGAAGTAGGAAGAATTGATTGTATGGTGGGCTTTCAATTTCTTTGGGGGCTTTTTTGACAATCACATGTACATTTATACCTTAAAACAATGTTCATCTAAGTATCATATGAATATATTATCATTTTTAAAATGTCAAACTATTACATATAATAGTTTGACATTATATGTAAAAATTCCTCTTTCCATGTCAACTTTATTATTTTCCTCTCAAAACTTTTTATATGGATTTTAAAAGATATAATATTACTTCAAAGTATGTAGAAGTTTGTTTTCAAAATTATATAAAATCCATTGTATTTTCAACTTTATTATTTTTACTTAATACATCTTAAGACTCTTCCTACATCAATGCATATAAACATACTATATTCTTTTAAAATGGCTATGAAGCCAACAGAATTAAGAACCAGAAGAGAGGCCTCAGGAATGTTCTAGAGACTGCAGAATTGTAGATCTTGGCCTTCAGAATTATTTCTTTATATTTATCTCCAACACATCTCAAGGAGCATGGGTGGGCATAAAAACTTAAGTAGCAAACAAATGGCTCCCAACTAAGAAATTTGTAAGATGGAAATAGAAAACTGACCAAAAGTATCTAAGACCCCTTTAAATTGGAAGGTAGCTAGAGACTATCTCAAACAGAAAACAATTATAATATGTCCTGTGTGAACTGGGAAATAGTGGGTATGAAAACCACTGGTGACTATCTAAAGAATTATATTTCTTATATAGGAAAGAAACAAAATAAAAGGCACATCTTGGAAAACTTAGTAGCTTTCCTTTAGGAAACCATGAATTTCATATTATTCATGTTCTATTTCATGTTCCACAAGTCAAAAAGGCTTCTAAACAAAGGAAATATCTTTCCTCTGTGTTATTCTTTTTAAGTATATTCACATTCGGCCAGTGGTTGAAAAATACGACTAAGTCTGTTCAAGATTTATTTTTCAATCATCACAAGTGAATTCTAGGTAAACCTTACTTATTAAAAGTCATTAATTGAATATGTTAGCAAAAAGGAATTTTTTTTCTTTAGGATAACAATTACTTTTATATACAATGGCTTTATATGCCATAGCATTAATTCTGCTATAAATTACATGACAGGTAGGTAGAATTACATTATTTGACTGAAGGGTCTAACCTAGCCATACACTTGTTTGATGAATAGTTTTTTCATTTTGTACCACATTCATAGAGAAAGAGAAGATGAGAAGAGACAAAAAGACACCATGCAATCACATTTTGTTATCTATCAGTATGATGCAATTCTCATATCCTTGCCAAGTGTTTGTTAGCTAACCCATGCAAAGAGACCTGCTCCTTACAGAGTATGAGCCCAATACAAAGACATAGCTGCAAAATTGTGACTGTCAGACACTGATTGGGTGGAAAATATTCATGGTGACTGGGTGGGGCAGATGATCTATTTTTGCCCATATTGTAAAAAAATTTTAAAAAAACACCTATGGAGAGAATTATCAGTCTAATAAATGAAGATGACAGATGATGTTGAATCATCCATTTAATGTCAAATCATTGTCATGATCTTACTAATGTGCTTGCCATGTTGGAACATGCTTCTTCAAATTGCCAGCTTTGTCTCTTTGGGGGAGAATGACCTTGAGGGAGTGACTTCTCTTGGATTCAGGTTCCTCAGATGGTACAGAATGAACTAATAAGTACTAAAATAACAATAATAGTTATAGCTGAGATAAACAATAATCTTATCATAGGTAATGTGAAAAGTCTAACCAAACAATTGTCCCCCCCAAAAATTTATTTATAATTTAAACTGTGTTATAAACTTTCCTCCTCATTCAGAATATACTTAATTTATTGTAAAAACTATGAATTATTTTTTAAATGTTATTTCATGAACTCTCTATTCGCTACTGAGAAACTCAATCGCTAAATCAATCAATTCATATTTTGGTACTGCCATTGATGAGAATTGCAATATATTGTTTAAATTGGTGGTTTGTAATTGACTTTTTAAAAATTTATTTATTTATTTATTTTTATTTATTTAATTTTAATTTATTTATATATGATAGTGGAATGCATTACTATTCGTATTACACATAAAGAGCACATTTTTTTCATATCTCTGGTTGTATACAAAGTATATTCACGCCAATTCATGTCTTCACACATGTACTTTGGATAAATGATTGTCATGTTCCACCATCGTTTATAACCCCATACCCCTTCCCTTCCTTTCCTATCCCTTTGCCCTAGCTAGAGTTTGTCAATTCCTCCCAAGCTCCCTCTCCCTATCCCACTATGAATCAGCCTCCTTATATCAAAGAAAACATTCAGCATTTGGTTATTTGGGATTGGCTAACTTCATTTAACATTATCTTCTCTAACTCCATCCATTTACCTGCAAATGCCATGATTTTATTCTCTTTTATTGCTGAGTAATATTCCATTGTGTATATGTGCCACATTTTTAATCCATTCATCTACAGAAGGGCATCTAGGTTGGTTCCACAGTTTAGCTATTATGAATTGTGCTGCTATAAACATTGATATGGCTATGTCCCTGTTATATGCTGTTTTTAAGTCCTTTGGGTATAGACCAAGGAGAGGGATAGCTGGGTCAAATGGAGGTTCCATTTCCAATTTTCCAAGAAATCCCATACTGCTTTCCATATTGGCTGCACCAGTTTGTAGTTCCACCAGTAGTGTATGAGTATTTTTCCCCACATCCTCGCCAACACTTATTGTTGTTTATCTCCATAACGGCTGCCATTCTGACTGGAGTGAGATGAAATCTTAGAGTAGTTTTAATTTGCTTTTCTCTAATTGCTAGTGATGATAAACATTTTTTTCATATATTTATTAATTGATTGTATATCATCATCTGAGAAGTGTCTGTTCAGGTCCATGGCCCATTTATTGATTGGGTTATTTGGGTTTTTTTGTTTGTTTGTTTAACTTTTTGAGATCTTTGTATACCCTAGATATTAGTGCTCTATCTGATGTGTGAGGGGTAAAGATTTGCTCCCAAGATGTAGGCTCTCTATTCACCTCACAGATTGTTTCACTAGCTTAATGTCATTATGCAAATGACTGTGAGTATGAAGAAGGGCAGTTTTTGGAGTGCCTGGCATTGGATGTTTGTGAAGACTGCTTTCACATCTAGAAAGGCCAGGAATGTGGTGTGGGAGGGGTGGTATTGTTACAGAATTGGACTCTTTATTCCAGGAAGGTCAGCTTTAAACAATTCCTGAATTCTAAAGATTTAAAGGACTCCTTGGCACATTCTATGCCAACTCCACATTTTCTCTGCCTCCATTAAGGTATTTCATTAAGTTTCAAATCTGACACTACAACTTCTTCCAATGTAATATTTATCTCATTATTTCTGCCCACTTTTCTTTTGTTGTACTATCATTCTGCCTTTGTATGCATCTTTAGCTACAGTGTTCTACCTAGGAGTCACTTTGCCTTCACTCAGTGATCTCAGTCACCATGCATTGTGGCTTACTACCATTGGCTGCTCTTTTCCTATAGTGATTATTCAGAATGGTATTAACTTTGGTCATATTGTGGCAAGGGTGTGTGTCTGGGGAGGAGAAAGGTGAATTTAAATCCATTGGCGCACACACACACACACACACAACAAACCCTAGTAGAGTTGATATATTTACAAAATGGAGGACCTGTGAGGTAGATAAGCAGAACACTGAAACTTTAAAACACAGTCATCCAACAGAACTTTCTGACGATGAAATATTCTATGTCTGTTCTATCCAAAATAGTTGACACTACCAATTTGTTGCTAGTGAGTGAAATTGAAGTAGTGCAACTAAGGTTTGGCATTTTAAACTTTATTTGACTTTACTTAATTGAATTTAAATAGCCACACGTGCCTAGGGGTTACCATATTAGACAGCACATCTTTAAACAATCACGCTAATGATACAAAAATGTATCTCCAGCTTTCAATGTTGACTGGAGAAATGTTAGTAATAGGATGGAATGTCATTAAACTTAGCTGCCATCAAGGGACTAAACCAAATTGTAGGCACCAGGAATTCAACAGGTGAATAGAAAACAATGGATTATAGTGTGGTTGTTCATTAAGCAACCCTGTGCTAAAGCAGAAAGTGTAAGATATGACAAAGTGAGTGATTTTATCTGAGTTTTACCAGCACTCCTCTAAAATGTTGGAAATGTTCTGAAGCCAATCTAGAATGAGTTTTCTTTAAAGTTTCAAGTCTTATTAAAATCTTAAAAATGGCCACTGAGCTACTGAATACTCTTTTTTAATGTAGGAACTTAGCCTCTACTTTCAGAATGGACAATTTCAAGTATCTTTATGGGATGAACATGAGACAAGTGTCAATTAACAGAAAAACCTAATTCACCTGCAATGACACATCAACACAATACGAACATTTCATACATAGCCTTAACTCCCTTCCCATGACAGCATCAGTTCATATTTCACAAGGTGGTTTAAAAGTAAACAGGAAACTTTCCTCTTTGACCTCAGGCAAAGCATTCAATCCTCCCTTTATGGAGAGTTTCCATCTTTTTTTTTTTTTTTTGCACTTGTTGAAGCTTCCAATCTGGTTACCTTTAATGGCTTCCACAATGAGCCTTGTCCCTACTCTCTCTGTCCCCCATCTCAATTGGTTCACAGCTGTTTTGATTGTGGTCTACATTGTTAGACCACCATCAGAAAGTCACATTTCCAGAGAGGAATGCTATCTACCACCACGTTCTTTCCTTTGTTTTGCTTTATTTTTATACCTAGCACTTATCACTACTTGGCATTCTCATGCAAACTTACTCTTTTGTTTATCATCTGCTTGCCACTTAAGATATAGAACAAGGAATTCTATGATTTGTACGCTTTTGTTGTAACAGTGTCTTGCACATAGTAGGCACCAATAAGTTACAGAGTTGCTACAGATAGATTGAGATATTCATTCCCACAATCATTGGGCTCTGAAGGTCAGAAACTAGAAGCTCCCAGAGTGTCCACCTCTGACAAAATCTGCCTCATTCTTTATTCCATTGTACTTTACTCTTTTGTACCATACACAAATAGTCATCATATACCAGTGTTATGACATGATGAAGTTGAGGACTAATTTGGATCATATACAAGCCCAAAGGATTTTCATTGCCCAGATTACAATTCATTCTGCCTAGAGTAACATCTCCACTATCTGATTCAAATTTTTTTTTAGCTTCCTCCCATCTTTGTGGAGTTCTACCCAGACATCTCCCTACTGTATCACAAACATACCCGACTGCTTCTGGACCTTGCCTTGTCCTTTGCTATGATATCATCCATACCAGGCTTCAAGTGTTAGATTTTTGACAAACACTTCTTCACTCAACTCAAATTTCACCTCTTCCATGAATCTTATTCTGATCCCTACAATAGTATATGATCTCTTCATTCCTAACATTCTTATAATTCCTTTTGATTGAACTTTGTCTCTCTGCCTCATTTTCTATTTATTTGTGTAAATAGACTTAATAATTCTTTTCTATGAGACTTAAACTTATTGAGAATTCATTATAATTTCTTATCTTGGCACCCCTTACACTACTCAACCGAAAACAATGCACTTGGACTAAATTCCATATTCTTTAGCATTTAATTTTTTAGATAAAGGTGTTAAAGCTACTCAATCTAAATTTGAGTCAATGATATTTTCTTCTCCCATCTTCACCCATAACTAAAGTCAATGCATAGTTTCAGAAATGAAAGTGATGGAATGTGATCCAATGTGACAGCCACAGCTTCTTTCTGCTACTCTGGAAGCCAAGATTTAAAAAACAAAACAAACAAAAAACAACAACAAAAAAAAAAAACCAGAAAAATACACCTTGTTTTACTACTTACAATTGCAATCCTGCCTCTCACCCAGTGGACAGCAGGAACCCAAATGCTCATTCATTTAACCAAGAGGCATCATGGTGGCTTGCTTTGGGCAGGTTCTGGAAATAGGAGGTACAATCTCCCATTGGTCTCTTCCACATTCTTCTCCAGTGTCTGCGAAACCTGGTGCATCTCTGTCACTCATTGCTTGGAAGATTTCTTAACTGAGATGCCAGCATGATAGAAAAGCCATCTACCTTCCATCTATCTTACTCATATATCAAATTAATCCTTTATTGTCATGTAGTAGGTATGCAAGCCATTCCATCTCCATTGCCTCTTTTAGTTTCTTATTCTGTGGAAGCCAAATCAACAAATCTTCTGCTGATTGACTGCCCAACTGAGAACTAAAACACCAGCGCTACAACATAGCCCCACTCTTCAAGGTATCTTGATCTTTACTCACCTAATAGGTGATAAGGCTTGTCCTGTGAACAGTGCTTCTCAATATGACTGAAGCAGGTGGCAGTTGGACTGCAGCCTTAGAATTAGGGACAATTACTATCTTCTTACATTAAATTTGGCCCTTAACCATCATTCTGAGACAACATGATAAACCATATTCAACATTCCATTTAACTTTATGAAATCTCTCAGTGTTGCATCCTCTACCCTTACTCAAAGTGAACCACAAAGTATATGCTCATAGCTATAAATATTAACTTTTAAATCTGAATTTTAGCATACTGTATGTCATGAGTTATAATCATGTTAACTAATAACATTTATTAATCAGCAGCTGAGTAATTTTATATACTCAAAGGAAAGATGTGTTGAGAGAATAAGGGTAAGATTATAGAACTGAGCAAAGGGCAAAACGGGTCTCCTAAAGCAGTATATTTTAGTGTGTAGTGAATTTCTCTCACCATTCAATATAACCATCAAAGTCTGCTTCCATCGAAGTCTTTTTCACTGACCTTTCCTTGAGCTTTAGACCAAAGTTCAGATTACCAGAAAAGGCCTTCTCATTCTTGCTCCTCTTATTCATAACTCTACCATTTCATAAAGGAAAACAGCTCTCTGGAGTCTTACTGAATGATGTGCCCATTGTACCTGGACATAAGCATCCTGTTCTGTCCTCTCAAGACTAATTATCAGCTGCCACTTCTGCCTGAAACTTTCCTTCATTGTAGATTTCTGCAAAAACCGTATTCAATTTCATCTACCAAAGAATAATTAGTTAACCTTCCACCCCAGAACTGATGCAAACCCTGCATAGCTATATTTTGGTACTTTTGCATTAGACTGTGTAAGTTAATCATCCATCTATCTTTCTCACCAGACTCCAAGCAGCCTTAAGACAAGATCTTCATCTTACTTACCTTGGAGTCCACAGATTTGGCCCTTTTAGCACTTAGTAAATATAGGACATAGGAGTAAGTAAAAAAACAAAGACTACCTTTAATTTTAAAAAGTTGATGGTGATATGAAACCACCTGTATGAAACTTGACACCTCCTTACTGATCAACTGCTTAACTCGTAGGTTGGCATATGTTAAATGCTTATAGGTAGCATCCTTTCCTTGGTGAAATTTTCATCCTGCTTCCTAGTAAAAGTATCTTGACTTTCCTTTAGAGTAGCAGTTCTCAAATTTTAGCACGTATTGGAATCTCCTGAGGAGCTTATTGAAACACAGCATTCTAGGCCACACCTTCAGAGTTTCTGATTCAGCAGATGTGTGATGAGTCTGGAGAATTTTCATCTCTAACAAATTCCTTAGTGAGGCTGATGGTCTGTGGACAACAATTTGAAAATGAGTACTTGAAGGAAAGTGCCCTCCCCTATTGTCGGCCACCTTAAAGGAACTGTTAATAAAATAACCTGTCCTTCACTAACATAGAGTACTTAGAAGCAGAGTGACCCAAACTGAGGCCATCAGATACTCCCAGAAATGTCAATATTGAGCCCAGTGATGCAAGAAAGATCTAGCCAGATAATGTTGTTATGTTCTTCACACTTCCCAGATCCCTGAGGTTGCCTTGGTTTCTGTCCTGCAGGGTTTTTAATCCAAGTGAAGTTCATGAATCAGTAATATTGCCTCCCCAATGAAAAATGTACACTCATATATTGCTGGTGGGACTGCAAATTGGTGCAACCACTATGGAAAACAGTATGGAGATTACTCAGAAAACTTGGAATGCAATCACCATTTGACCCAGTTATCCCAATCATGATTTATACCCAAAGGACTTAAAATCAACATACTACAGTGATGCAGTCACATCGATATTTATAGCTATATTCAGCCAGAGGAAGGAGAAATTGTGTTCATTTGTGTACAATATGTCAAAATGCAGTCTACTGTCATCTATAACGAATTAGAACAATTTAAAAAAAATTTAAAAGATTGTCTCCTCTAAAATCCTGGTGGAAATGCAAAATTGTAGACTTCTCTTCAAACTGAATCTTCATTTCTAAGACACTGGGGTCATTTTTATGCACATTAAAATTAGAGAATGTCACTTTTTAGACTAGAATCTTCAGTCTTACATTGATTTCAATAATTAACCCTTGTCCTCTCAATTTTATTTCTTGCTGAGGTTCTTAAAATAAATTTATATACCTTACAACCAAAAAGCCCTAACAAGTAAGATATTGAGTCAATGGTGAGAAATTGTGAGCCACTAATTTGTGGCACAGTTTCACTGTGGGTTTTACAAGGATGAAGGGGGAAAATAAGATAAAATGAGTTTGAGAACTTGTCCAGAGTCATTCATCCTGTAAATGATGGACCAAAGATGAGAACCCAGGTGGACACACTCTAGAGGCCATGCTCAGTTCCTAAACCACATATCCCATTCTATGTGAGCTGTTGTTGTCTGAAACTAATGAGCATGAAGGATCATAAAGCTCAGAGGTGATTTAGAGATCATCCAGCCCTGCAGTTTTGTGTAAAAAGGGGAAGTGGAAATCTCCATGTGGTTTGATGTTCCATACACCCTCGTGGCCTCTGACCCCACATTTACCACTGAAATGCAGGTCTCCTGATACTCAGTAGAGCCTCTTGCTTGGGACTTAAAAAATGTGTCTTGATTAGCAAGAGACACACCTAGTAGAAGGTTTTGGAGTCATTTATCATTGTTTTGATAATGATATTTATTGTTAACTTGCAGGATTATTGTAACACAGGCTTCAAATCCTTCAATCTATATCCCTTGATTTAGTATTTCACTGGCCAATGAAGAAATGAGAAAGGAAAGGAGATGACATTTTAGAAGGTTAATGCGATAATGAAAAAGAAGGCTTTCTCCTATAACTTAAACCAACTGCTTGCAAATGGACATGCAATTCTGAAAGCCATGTTTGAGTCTATAGCTATGTCATTCTATTGCTAATCAATATACACTCTCATGATCTTTTTTTATCTGAGATCATTCTTTTTACTGGCATGACTGGATTAACATTATTAACACTCCAGTTTAATAGCTTTCAGTCTAATTATTGAATGCACTTTTCTATGTAAGATAATTCTCAACTTTTAAAGCATTGCTATCTTAGCTAAATGGCAGAAATTTCTTTCCTACACCTGATGCTTTCTTGGGACATGATCCACACTTATTAAATATGTGCTGTTCAAGTGCTTTTGTGCACTTTTATTAAACAAAGGTCTGAGGTGTTACTTTTATAAGTTTGGGTCTATACAAATAGGAGAAAAGAATATGCTGGTAGAAAGCCCAAAGTTTTCTAAATGTAGATGAGCATAGATTAAGAAAGCAGTAATTAATTTCCTTTGACCTCGAGCTGAAATTCCTTTCTAAAGCTGTCATAAAGAGAAAGAGGCCAGAGAGGAGAAGTGAGACTGTGTAACAATGCAATTAAACCCTTGTAATGAGGTCGGGCCTTGGACTTGTTGCAACTGATATCATTATAGCAAATGAGAAGGCCCTGTATGGATGGTGGGATTTTCTTATTCTTTTTATTTTTTTTATCTCATGCCTTTTTTTTTTTTTTTTTTGGTTGTTGATGTTTAACTCTTTTAACACCAGATATGTAATTCTTTGTAAAGGAGATATATATGTATATAATGCATATGTGTGGGTAATGTATAGATGATATTATATATATATTCACAAGCACATACACACATGCATAAATTACACTTTTTTCAGAAGAAACATTCAATCAACTTAGGCAGGTAATCTTTGTATGCAAAACAGGAAAGTGTGAGAGTAGCAGAAAAAAAAAACTCAAGATTAAGAGTCAAGACAGTTAACTTGTCTCTTGCACTATAGCTCTTAATTTACAGGTGTCTCCAATGAGCTAAGGCCAAGTGCTAGGTTGTAGGGCTTTGGGCTTGAGTCTCCTGCTAAATAGCTATGTGACCCGAGGCAGGTCCCTGAATGACTCAGATCCTCAGTTCCCTGATATTCACGGTTCTATTTTTAATTGTCTATCTCATAATTAATCTAAGTTGTGGTATCCTGTCATACATGTCAGTCTTGCTCTTTGCAAGATATTTATATCTATATGAGGACAACTGTATCCAAGCCTTCTAAGAGTTCTAATTGGAATACATTGCTGGGATTAAGAGTATGAACTCTGTTATGCTTGGGATAGGATGCATGCCCTGAAGCTTCTGTGTCAATGCAGGTATGTTTGGAGACAAAATGATTAGACTGTGAGAAGTGTTACCTAATTAGTCTATCCTAGTTAAATGAACTGGGAGGTAACTAGGCAGGTGACATGTGGCTGGAGAATATGGGTCACTGTGGGTGTGCCCTGAAAGGATGTTTCTTCCCTGTGGCCTCTTCTGCTTTCTTTGCTTCCTGGTTGCCATGAGCTGAACCACTTTCCTCCACTACACCCTCCCGCCATGATGTTCTGCCGCACCTTAGGTCCAGAGCAATGGAATTGGTCAACTATGGAGCTCTGATACCATGAGCCAAAATAAACATTTCCCCCCCTGTAAGTTGTTCTTGTGGGGTATATTGGTCAAGTGGCAAAAAGCTGACCAAAACAAACTCTAAAGTCAAATTGTCTTGGTTTAACACCTGCTTTGCCATTGAACAATGTAGTGTCAGTTACTTAGTCTTTCTCTGTTTCAGTTTCCTTACCTACAAAATGGGCATGCTAGCCAGATTTACTTGGCAGGGTTGTCTTGAAGATTCAATGAATTGGTGGATGAAAATTCTTTGAAAAGAGTTTAGGCCTGTAACAGATTCTCAACAAAAGGTACTCATTAATATTTATCTGAACTACTCTATTCTTACAGAATCCCAGAGTGACAGATTTTACTGAACTTCCCAGTGAAAAATCCTCCTGTTTCAGAGATCAGGGCACATGGAAAATACTCTTTTAGATTAGAAATGAATGTGCTTTGATTGCAACCTTGAACAAGCTGCAAACTTCTCTCTCGGCTACAATAACTGCCAACATTTTAAATAACATATGGCTTTCGCTAAAAGAAGAAAAATGTCTGAATAGGATCATTTTGTTGGCATTCTATGAATCAATACATGCTATAGAGCAGACCAAGACAGAAGACAGGTAAATAATAACACACTGGGTGCCTGCCAATACTCAACTCCTTTCCTGGCTTTGTGCTCAACCACGGGGTTTTCCAGATTATTCAACATCCTCGTATATAAAGGGATTATAAAGGATGGAAGGAAGCTTATTGTTGTAGTTTAGATCTTTAATGTCCCCCAGAGGCCGATGTATTCAAAGCTTGGTCCCTAGCCCATGATGATATTGGGAGGTGTGGAACATTAAGGAGGTATTGTGGAACCCAGGGCTCTTCCTTTCTCTTCCTCCTGTCTTGGCCATGAGGTGAGCAGTTTGCTCTGCCATACACTATCTTTATGATGTGCTATCTATTGCCACAGGCCCAAAAGCAATGAGGCCAACTGATCCCAGACAGAAAACTTTGAAACGGTCAGCCAAAATAAACCTGATTTACCTCAGGTTATTTGTTATAGTAATGAAAAAAGGGCTAACATACTTATAAACCAAAAAAAGAAAAAAGGAAAAAAAAACTGAACATTTTTGGAAAAGAACAAAAATATTTAAAGGAAACAAATATGCCTCAAGCACCTAAAGTGATTTGATTACTCTGATAGAATATGAATGTAGCTTCAGAGATTCCTGTAGCCCTGAAGTATAAAAATAAAGCAATAAATGTATCCTACATTGAATAGTTATCATGTCTGATGAAAGGAATTGTGTAAATTCATCTTTTTCATCAACTACTCTTTTAAAAGTTGTTTTTTTGCATACTTACCACACTCTGCATTGTGCTTGTTGACAGGGATATAAAGAATAAAGTCTAGTTTAGACTAACAAACTTACAGACAGCAGACAAACATGTTTCTGGCTCTGAATTCTAGGATGAGTTGATCACAGAGCTCTAAAGGATATAAACATAAATAAACTCTTTCTTCAAACAAGGTTTTGCAAATTACATAAAATTTTACCAAAATGTTAACTAATTTTAGAATCTGACCTAATTTTCCAATGTGTATATATGAATATGACATAGTGAATCTCACCATTCTGCATATCAACAAAACACTAGTTAAAAAAAAAAAACTAAAGTAAATAGTAAGATCAGAAGAGTAGAAAGAAGGAAACAGGGAGAGGGATGAGGGGAGATAATGAGGAAGTATTAGAGACTGAATTAGAACATATATTCCATGCTTTTATAATTTTGTCAAAATGAATATTAATTTTATGCATAACTCAATATAACCAAATAAATAAAATGTTAACTAATTTTAGATTGCTTCTCTAAAATATCTATCATTTTAATATTAATTCTAAATGTCATCAAACCATTCCAAAATAAGCTGAGATAACACATGAATCAATAAGAGTCCAACTAGGAAAAAAAATGATATGATAATTTAAGAAACAGAACTAACACATAAGGTTGGATCACAGGCTACAGAAAAGTCTAGACATCCAACTGCAAATGGTGAAGCAGCCTTTATATTATAAATGTAGGAAGTCATTGTTCCCTGGGGACTAGAAGGCTAGGAAGAGAAAACAATCACTCAAGAGAAGTCATAGTCACAGAAAAATTACAGCTGATGCTGGAGCTGTCAGTCATAGCAGGGGAAGATGGAGAACCCCTTGTTCCTCCTTTTCTCCTCCAGTCTCAGTCACTGCCTCCCATTGGCTAAACCCAGAGAGAACTCTTCTCAAAGGCCATTAATGTTGTATTTCTGCAATCTGAGATATAGAGCAGATCAGGGCAAAGTGAGAGGAACAGTCTGTGGCCACTTGAGCTTAGGCATTGCAAACCCCTACTTTCTGATGCTCTTCTATATTGAGCTTCTATACACAGAGCTTAGATCACTGAGATGCCGCAGTCCGGCTGAGCAAAATAACCCAGAGGGGACAAGCAACTTGAAGGTTGAAGCGGGAACTGTTTTATTGTGGGGAAACTGAGTGGGAACTCAAGGTAGCGGGCACCCAAGGTAGCGGGCACCCAAGGTAGCAGGAGCGGCTTTATTGCGGAACAGCAGAGGTATATATACCTAACTGTTACACACAGCTTGACTCAATTAGCATCATCCAGATACGGCAATCAGCCAATAAGGAATCCCCATCATCTTAATGGCTCAGTGGTGTTGCCTCACAAACCACTCCTCCTGGCAAACTGCCAGGCGCCATCTTGACTTGATTTGCGGTCCCCAACACTGAGATATTATCAATATTAAAGGAGTCCATGTGACTTTGGAAGTGTAATCATTTTATGATAGAGATTTTTTTATGTGATGAACATTTTAATTATTAATTAAACAGGATTCCATATTTTTGCTATAATGCTTAGCAGTGTGAGGATAATTTGTTGTAAAAATTTATAATACTGGCTGATTGTTACACAAGCACAAGCAAGTTCTCTATCACATAAATAGTGGCCGTTTTTTTTTTTCTTTAAAAAGCCTCTCAATAGTAAACAATACAAATTGGAATTTCAATGTTCTCTATTATGCATGGGGAAGAAGAAGTTGGGTCAAGAAAATTTAATTAGAGATATTTCTAATCAATCATTTATTTCAAATTTTTTATTGTGCTTTTGCCTCCTGTTAGATCTTGACAGGACAGCACAGGACACAATAGACAAGATACTTGCCCCTATGAGATTTTGGTTTAAAACCAGAGGCAGATATAAAAGATAATAATAATTACATAATTGCAATGGGGTTACATCCCTTTAAACTCATCATAATGTGGAAATCACAAGTCAAAATGCATTTAACCCATTTAATCTACCAAATATGATAGCTCAGAAACACAGTTGCTGTAGAATGTCAGTTGTTTCCCCCATCTTTTTTTTATGAATTGTGGGTTTTATTAGAGGGAGATATTTTTTGAAAATTATATAAAAGTAATAGATACATTTGGAAAAATTTACAAAAATTCAGAAAAATATACATAATGTCTTATTTTGGACTGCTAAAACAAAATACCATAAACTGCATGGCTTAAAAACAAAAATTTATAGTTCTGAAACTGCCAGCATGGTTGAATTTTTTTCAAAGGCTATCTTCTGGTTGAAGACTACCATCTTCTCTTTGATTTCTTTTTTTTTTTTTATTGGTTGTTCAAAACATTACAAAGCTCATGACATATCATCTTCCATACATTTGATTCAAGTGGGTTATGAACTCCCCTTTTTTACCCCAAATACAAGTTGCAGAATCACATCGGTTACACATCCACATTTTTACATAATGCCATATTAATGACTGTTGTATTCTGCTACCTGTCCTATCCCCTACTATCCCCCCTCCCCTTCCCTCTCATTTTCCCTCTCTATCCCATCTGCTGTTGTTTAATTCTCTCCCTTGTTTTTTTTCCCCTTTCCCCTCACAAACTCTTATATGTAATTTTGTGTAACAATGAGGGTCTCCTTCCATTTCCATACATTTTCCCTTCTCTCTCCCTTTCTCCCACCCCACTCGTCTCTGTATAATGTTAATCTTTTCCTCATGCTCTTCTTCCCTGTTCTGATCTTAGTTGCTCTCTTTATATCAAAGAAGACATTTGGCATTTGTTTTTTAAGGATTGGCTAGCTTCACTTAGCATTATCTGCTCTAATGCTATCCATTTCCCTGCAAAATCCATGGTTTTGTCATTTTTTAGTGCTGCGTAATACTCCATTGTGTATAAATGCCACACTTTTTTAATCCATTCATCTATTGAAGGGCATCTAGGTTGATTCCAAAGTCTAGCTATTGTGAATTGTGCTGCTATGATCATTGATGTGGCAGTATTCCTATAGTATGCTCTTTTAAGGTCCTCAGTGAATAGACCGAGAAGGGCGATAGCTGGGTCAAATGGTGTTTCCATTCCCAGCTTTCCTAGGAATATCCATACTGCTTTCCATATTGGCCGCACCAATTTGCAGTCCCACCAGCAATGTAAAAGTGTACCCTTTTTGCCACATCCTCGCCAGCACTTATTATTGTTTGACTTCATAATGGCTGCCAATCTTACTGGAGTGAGATGGTATCTTAGGGTGGTTTTGATTTGCATTTCTCTGACTGCTAGAGATGGTGAGCATTTTTTCATATACTTATTGATTGTCCTCCTCTGAGAAGTGTCTGTTCAGGTCCTTGGCCCATTTGTTGATAGGGTTGCTTGTTATCTTATTATTTAATTTTTTGAGTTCTTTGTTGTATATTCTGGATATTAGGGCTCTATCTGAAGAGTGAGGAGTAAAAATTTGTTCCCAGGATGTAGGTTCCCTGTTTACCTCTCTTATTGTTTCTCTTGCTGAGAAAAAACTTTTTAGTTTAAGTAAATCCCATTTGTTTATTCTTGTATATAACTCTTGGGCTATGGGCGTCCTATTAAGGAATTTGGAGCCCGACCCCACAATATGTAGATCGGAGCCAACTTTTTCTTCTATCAGGTGCAGAGTCTCTGATTTGATATCTAGCTCCTTGATCCATTTTGAATTGACTTTTGTGCATGGCGAGAGAAAGGGGTTCAGCTTCATTTTGTTGCATATGGATTTCCAGTTTTCTCAGCACCATTTGTTGAAGATGCTATCCTTTCTCCATTGCATGCTTTTAGCGCCTTTATCAAATATAAGAAAGTTGTAATTTTGTGTATTGTTCTCTGTGTCCTCTATTCTGTACCATTGGTCCACCTGCCTGTTTTGGTACCAGTACCATGCTGTTTTTGTTACTATTGCTCTGTAATATAGTTTGAAATCTGGTATCGCTATACCGCCTGATTCACACTTCCTGCTTAGAATTGCTTTTGCTATTCTGGGTCTTTTGTTTTTCTATATGAATTTCATGATAGCTTTAGCTATTTCTACAAGAAATGCCATTGGGATTTTGATTGGCATTGCGTTGAACCTGAAGAGAACTTTGGGTAATATTGCCATCTTGATGATGTTGGTTCTGCCTATCCATGAACAAGGTACATTTTTCCATCTTCTAAGATCTTCTTCTATATCTCCTTTAGGGTTCTGTAGTTTTCATTGTATAGGTCTTTCACCTCTTTTGTTAGGTTGATTCCCAAGTTTTTTTTTTTTTTTTGAGGATATTGTGAATGGGGTGGTTTTTCTCATTTCCATTTCAGAAGTTTTGTTGCTGATATACAGAAATGCCTTTGATTTATGCATGTTGATTTTATATCCTGCCACTTTGCTGAATTCATTTATTAGTTCTAGTAGTTTCTTTGTAGACCCTTTTGGGTCTTCTAGGTATAGGATCATATCGTCCGCAAATAGTGATATTTTAAGTTCTTCTTTTCCTATTTTTATGCCTTTAATTTCTTTTGTCTGTCTAATTGCTCTGGCTAGTATTTTTCAAGGACTAAATTAAATAGAAGTGGTGAGAGAGGGCATCCCTGTCTTGTTCCAGATTTCAGCGGGAATGCCTTCAGTTTTTCTCCATTTAGAATGATGCTAGCCTGAGGCTTAGCATATAGAGTTTTACAATGTTGAGGTAAGTTCCTGTTATCCCCAGTTTTTCTAGTGTTTTGAACATAAAAGGATGCTGTACTTTGTCGAATGCTTTTTCTGCATCTATCGAGATGATCACATGATTCTTATCTTTAAGTCTATTGATGTGGTGAATAATATTTATTGATTTCCGTATATTGAACCAACCTTGCATCCTAGGGATGAATCCTACTTGATCATGGTGCACAATTTTTTTGATATGCTTTTGTATTCGATTCGCCAGGATTTTATTGAGGATTTTTGCATCTATGTTCATTAGAGATATTGGTCTGTAGTTTTTTTCTTTGAAGTGTCTTTGTCTGGTTTGGGGATCAGGGTGATGTTGGCCTCATAGAATGAATTTGGAAGAGCTCCTTCTTTTTCTATTTCTTGAAATAGCTTGAAAAATATTGGTATTAATTCTTCTTTGAAGGTTTTGTAAAACTCCACTGTATACCCATCCGGTCCAGGGCTTTTCTTGGTTGATAGTCTTTTAATGGCTTCTTCTATTTCTTCCTTTGTTATTGGTCTGTTTAAATTGTGTGTGTCTTCCTGACTCAATCTGGGCAGCTCATATGACTTAAGAAATTTATCGATGTCTTCACTGTCTTCTATTTTATTAGAATATAGGGTTTCGAAATACTTTCTAATTATCTTCTGTATTTCTGTAGTGTCTGTTGTGATATTGCCTTTTTCATCCCGTATGTTAGTAATGTGAGTTTTCTCTCTTCTTCTCTTCATTAGCATGGCTAAGGGTGTGTCAATCTTATTTATTCTTTCAAAGAACCAACGTTTAGTTTTATCAATTTTTTCAATGGTTTTTTTGTTTTGATTTCATTGATTTCCGCTTTGATTTTAATTATTTCTTGTCTTCTGCTATATTTGCTGTTGTTTTGCTCTTCCTTTTCTAGGGTTTTGAGATGTAGTGTGAGTTTGTTTATTTGTTGTTTTTTTTTCTTTTTTTGAGGAATGAACTCCAAGAAATGAATTTTCCTCTTAGAACTGCTTTCATTGTGTCCCATAGATTCCGGTATGTTGTGTCTGAATTGTCGTTTATCTCTAAGAATTTTTTGATTTCCTCCTTTATGTCTTCTGTAACCCATTGATCATTCAGTAACATATTGTTTATTTTCCATGTGATGCTGGATTTTTCCTTCCTTCTTTTATCATTGATTTTTCCATTTCATTCCATTATGATCAGATATGGTGCATGGTATTATCTCCACACCTTTATATTTACTAAGAGTTACCCTATGGCATAATATGTGATCTATCTTTGAGTAAGATCCATGTGCTGTTGAGAAGAACGTGTATCCACTTGATGATGGTTGATATATTCTATATATGTCGGTTAAGTCTAGGTTCTTGATTGTGTCATTGAGTTCTATAGTTTCTTTATTCAGCTTTTGTCTGGAGGATCTGTCTAATGGTGAGAGTGGTGTGTTGAAGTCACCCATAATTATTGTGTTGTGGTCAATTTGACTCTTGAACTTGAGGAGAGTTTGTTTTATGAATATTGCTGCACCATTATTTGGTGCATATAAATTGATAATTGTTATGTCTTGTTGGTGGATAGTTCCTTTTAACAGGATATAGTGTCCTTCTTTATCCCTTTTGATTAACTTAGGTTTGAAGTTGATTTTATTCGATATGAGTATGGCCACTCTTGCTTGCTTCCGAGGGCCATGTGAGTGGTATGATTTTTCCCAACCTTTCACCTTCAGCCTGTGTATGTCTTTTCCTATCATATGAGTCTCCTGAAGGCAGCATATTGTTGGGTTTGTTTTTTTGATCCAGGTTACCAGCCTGTGTCTCTTGATTGGTGAGTTTAGTCCATTAACATTTAAGGTTACAATTGAAATATGATTTGTACTTCCAGTCATGTTTATTTATTTATTTATTTTAGTTTGGCTAGTTTTTACTTTTTGATTTTTTTCCTCTCCCTTTACTGAGATACCTCCCGCTGTTGGTTTTGGGCACTATTTTTCCATTCCTCTTCTTGTAGAATTTTGCCCAAAATGCTTTGCAGTGCTGGTTTTCTGGCTGCGAATTCTTTTAGCTTTTGTTTATCATGAAAGATTTTAATTTCATTGTCAAATCTGAAGCTTAATTTTGCTGGATACAGTATTCTTAGTTGGAGACCATTATTTTTCAGCGTTTGAAATACATTGTTCCAGGATCTTCTCGCTTTCAAAGTCTGTGATGAAAAATCAGCCGTTAACCTAATTGGTTTACCCCTGAATGTAATCTGCCTCCTTTCCCTTGTAGCCTTTAATATTCTCTCCTTGTTCTGTATGTTGGCTATCTTCATAATTATATGTCTTGGAGTTGGTCTATTACAGTTTTGGATGTTTGGGGTCCTGTAGGCTTCCAGGATTTGGCAATCCATTCCATCTTTCATCTCTGGGAAGTTTTCTAGGATTATTTCATTTAATAAGTTGTGCATTCCTTTGGTTTGAACCTCTGTGCCTTCTTCTATCCCAATGACTCTCAAATTTGGTTTTTTGACGAGATCCCATAACTCTTGGATAGATTACTCATGAGATTTAAGCATCTTTTCACTGTTGACTATACTCTTTTCAAGTTGATATACTTTGTCTTCATTATCTGATGTTCTGACTTCTACTTGATCTAGTCTATTTGTAATATTCTCGTTAGCGTTTTTAGTCTGGTTTATGGTTTCTTGCATTTCTAAAATTATTGTTTGGTATTTTTTTAAGATCTCTATCTCCTGGTAGGGCTCGTTCTTTGCAGTTTGAATTTGTTTGTTTAGTTCGTTTTCAAAATATACTTTCAATTCTTGGATTTGCTGTCTCATGTCTTCTCTAAAATTCTATTCCATCTGAGTTAGGTATGCCTTGATTTCTTTCCCTGTCCATGTTTCTGATGCTTCTAGGTCCTCCTGTAGATTTAAGTTGTCCTGCATTGTTTGTAATCCTTTTTTCCCTTGTTTTCTCATGTTGTTCACATTACTTTCCAGCTCTGTTTGACTGCTTTATAACTGCTTTCTCCTATACATTTGTTTTGGCTTTGTTTATCTCTGTTGTCTCTCCTTTGTGGTGGGAGATTATGCCTATAGATGTTGGGCTTTATTGTACTTTAGAGCTGATTCATTCAATTTATAAAGGGCTTCTGGATTTTGTATGCATATAGTGGTTTGTTTTTTGTTCTTAGGACTTTAGGTTAGGTGCTATGCAGGTATAAGTGTTAGTATGTCCTGGCTACTTTAGAAGATTGCTCTACTGAAGGGGGATACTAACCGTCAATTGGATCAGGGTGTTGGAAGAAGCTAGGTATTTAGGAGCACTATAGACGGCCTTGAAACATTCACCTATTTGCATTTAGACATTTACACGAAATGTAGGACATAATGCTTGGGATGAAAGTTGGGGGGAAGGGGAAGGAAGGTGCTCTTGAAAAGAAAGAAGGAGAGGGAGATAGATAGCATAGAGGAGAATGGAAAGAACAATAAAACTTGGAAGGGGAGAGAGAGAGGAAAAATGGAGAGAAAAAAATAAAATGAAATGAGAAATAAAATTAGGTCTTAGAGATCCATTTTCTTCTCTTCCCGTAGGCAAAGCTGTGCCCTCCAGGCTGAGTTTTGCCCTCAATGTGTCAACAGAAATCCCTGTAAGGTGGCTCCTAGGAGTCTCTCAATCATTTTGGTCCAGAGCCGTTTCACTTCTACGGCCCCTCCTCCCCTTCCTCCTGCCAGCCAGCCAGGTCCTGCTCACTGGAGGCAGTTCCCCAAGGATTTGGTTACACTTCAGCCCCACCGAGTGCTCTATTTCCCTAATGACTGAGCACTCTCTCTGTCATTCATTTAAGCCCCAGTGCTGTGGAGCTGTGGTCTGGGAGTCAATTGTTTAATTTTTCCGGACCCCTTTGGTGGGCACACCTTCAGAATCTGGCGGCTAAGACCATTGGTGTTGCCGCTGGTGGTAATGGGAGTTGGGGGTCGAGGATCCCCTCTGCTTCCCTCAACCCCTACAATCACGACCACTCCGCTGGCCATAGGAGGAGTTGGGGGTCTGGAGTGTCCTCTGTTTCCCTCTGCCCCTACCGTCACACCCTCTCAGTTCGCGGTTGGGGGAGTTGGGGGTGGGGAGTCTTCTCTGCTTCCCTCTGCCCCTACAGTCACG
The DNA here is from genome assembly GCF_964194105.1 of Spermophilus citellus. Classification (NCBI taxonomy): domain Eukaryota; kingdom Metazoa; phylum Chordata; class Mammalia; order Rodentia; family Sciuridae; genus Spermophilus; species Spermophilus citellus. The sequence continues at coordinate 58,199,322 of NC_138185.1, forward strand.
CCCACGTCACTGGCAGTAGGGGGAGTTGGGGGTCGAGAGTCCTTTGGCCCTTACGGTCACGCCCACGGAGAGATTTTGAAGTTTCCCGGTTGTTTGTATCTGGTGTGGGTAGGAGTCACACACCTGCTAAAGTAGATTCCGCTGGGAAGGAATCTCTTGGCCGAACTTTGGTGACTTCCCCTCTCTGCTATGGCGGGCCCCTGGCTCCTTGCAGGAGTGTCCGAAGGGAGGGGTGGAACTGGCTTGTCTCTGGTCTGACACAATCTCTGGTTTTAGTTCCCAGTTCGCTATTTCATAAAGGCTTGGTTAGATTCCCTTCACGTCATCTGGGGGGGGGGGGTTGGGAGCCGTTTGCCGGGTGGGTGAGGCCATTAGCAGAGCCGGGAGGGCACGGGCCGTCTGCCAGGCCAGGCAGGGATACCTCTCACTTCGCCAGGCTGCCCGGGGCCACTTGTAGAGCCGGGCAGCTGTGGCCGCGTGGCGAGAGCGGGGCCCCCAGGAGAGCCGGGATGGCGGGGGCCGTCTGCCAGGTCGTGCGGAGACACTTCTCACCGCGCCGCTCCCGGCTGCCCGCCGCTTGCAGAAGCAGCCGGTGGCTGCGCGATTGGACCTCTGCGCTCGCGTGGCCGGCCAAGATTCACTTGTCTGCGACAAACTGTCACTTCTAATAAACTCACTAATTCCCGGCAGGTCTCCTTTTAACGGGATTTTGCTAGAAGTTCCTCCGTAGGTAGAATGCAGCTGTTTTAATGGGTCTTTCTGATCTCATTAATGTGGAGATATTGAAATCGCTGCTTCCTCCCCAGCCGCCATGTTGGATCCTTCCCCCATCTTTTTTAAAAATTATTTTTAGTTGTAAGTGGACACAATACCTTTATTTATTTATTTTTATGAGAATTGAACCCCGTGCCTCACACATGCCAGGCAAGTGCTCCACCACTGAGCTACAACCCCAGCCCTGTTTCCCTGTCTTGATCACCAAATGGGCAGTGCAGTTTGCTAACCAGCATTTTAACAAAGTATCCTACAACACAGCTCTAGCCTGGGAAAAGGTAAAATTCAAAATTTGAAGTATGATTCCTACAGAAAGTTTATCACTTATATCTATTATAAAATCAAAAATCATAAATTGAACCATGATAATTTAGGGGCTATGCATATTCAATCAAGAAACATCATGAGGACCATTAAGTAAAATGTGCTATGAGAATTATATCAGAAGAATAGAGTTATTCTGGAAACTTAAAGAAACTATCTGTATCACTAGACAGATCCTATCCCCATTTTATAAACTTAAAAACATATAAAACTGTTAAGAAAATTCTGAATACCAGAAAAATAACCTGTAAATTCATTTCTCTGACAGTTATTTATGTTTTCTAGAGATGTCCCAATTTTATTTTTTAAAAAATATTGTAGATGTATACTCTCAGCTTGTTCCAGAAATTATTTAATACTCATATAGTTGCAATCATATTGAACATATAATGTTATAATTCTAGTTTTAAACAAATCTCATTGTGTGTATGTCTATATGTGTGCGTGTGTGTATTCATATATCTTCATACTCTGTAGCATCATGGCTTTTAATTAATTCATTTGGTACTTATACAGGAAACGCTAGCATGCACCAGGCCCTTAGCCCTGAGACAAATAAAAAGTCAGATGTGGGTTCGCCTTCACGGAGTTGACCTCTGATAAGTACACAAAACTTCAATAAGTTCTGGGGTCATATTGGATTTTCTATTCCCCTATTAAGTTGTTTTCAATTATGTGTCAATGCACAAAACTTTCCTCTTCTATTATCCCTCTCTACTCAGGAAAAATTCTTAAGAAAGGCTATTCCATGTTTTCTCTGATAAGTAGATGCTAACCCATAATTGTGGGGGTGGGGGTATGGGATGAGCAGAGAAACTTTGGATGGGCCAAAGTGGGAGGCAGGGGAGGGAAGAGGCATTGGGATAGGAAAGATGGTGGAATGAGACAGACATCATTGCCCTAGGTACATGTATGACTGCATGAATGGTGTGACCCTACTTTATGTACAACCAGAGAAGTGAAAAATTGTGTGCCATTTGTGTACAATAAATCAAAGAGCATCTACTGTCATGCATAACTGATTAGAAGAAAGAAAGAAAGAAAGAAAGAAAGAAAGAAAGAAAGAAAGAAAGAAAGAAAGAAAGAAAGAAAGAAAGAAAGACAGGCTATTCCATACAAAGATGTAGAAAGTTTTATAATTCTTAATTAGTAGTGAAATTTACAATATATAGGCACCCACCTTCAATACTTTTAGAGTTAATTGTTTCAACTGATAGTTCTTTATTCACACAACCTCATCATTACTTTAAATTGAATTAATACATCTTATTGAGAGCTTACTTTTCTCTTTGTTATTTTGTTTTAGTTGTAGATGGACACAATACCTTCATCTATTTATTTTTTTTTATGGTGCTGAGGATCAAACTCAATGCCTCACGTGTGCTAGGCAAGCTCTCTACCACTGAGCTACAACACCAGCCTGGGAGCTTATTTTTCTTTTTATTTGTTTTCACTTCTAGGATCCATGTTTTATTTATGTATTGTTTTATCCCTGGCACCTGACTATTGAGTCTGAATATAGTAAGTACACAATGAGTCATTCATCAAATGAATGAGTACAGTGGTTCCCAGCCTCAGCCACACATTAGAATGATCTGAAGAGATTTTCAAAATCCTAACACTCAGGACAGGTGTCAGATCAGTTAGATGGGAATCTCTGGGAATGTGACCCAGGTGTCAGTATCTTTAAGGCTTCTATTTGATTCCAGTGTGTAACTGAGGCTGAAAATCATCATCTAAAACCTCACTGTTCACCATGTGAAGCAAAGATCTCTAGCATTAGGTTCCCTTGAAATAAGGTTAGAAATGCAGAATCTCAGGCATCACCCAGACCTAATGCACTCGAGTCTGCATTTTAACAAATTTTCCACGTGAAACATAAAACTTTGAGAAGCACTGCCCTAAAATGATGTTCCTGGCAGTTTAAACAAACATGTCTGGCTGCTTCTTAAGACTATTGCCAGTGCTTGATATTAAAACCATATATTTGTGTGGAAAATATTTATCTTCTTCATAATTGATAAAAGAAACCACAGGTTAGCAATATTCAGACAAAGATTGTGTTTGCCAGTCTAGTACATGTTTCTAAATCCTCACCTATTCTGGGAGGAGTCGAAATGACAGGATAGTGATCTTCAGACTGGAAGCACTAGAGAAGGAAGCGCGCATATAAAGCAAGTATGGAACTTAAATAGCAGGGCTCAGAGCTGGAAGTTCCAAAGTATACCCAAAGTCCAAATAGGAAGGGGTCCACAGGCAGGCACTGGAGCTGGTAAGAAACCAGAAGCACAGCTGCAAGTATAAAGAGTACGTGAGTTGGTACCAAATAATTTGGAGTAAGGAAGTCTGTCATGGGCATAGGACAGGCAATTTCTAACTTGTAAGAATAAAAAGTAATACCTAATTCATTCAACTCCAAGGCTAGCAGATTTGGAGTTGAATAACAATGCAGCTCTTATAGACACCGGGAAAGTTATTCCACCTTTTTGATCCTCATCTGTAATCTGGGAATAGTAATTCTTACCTCACAGGTATTGTGAAGATTAAAAGTGGCAATGCATGTAAAGAGCTTAATATCATGCCTGGCCCATAGGAGCATGGCAATAAACGGAAGCTGTTATTCATTAGTGTCTTAAAATCTTTTACACAAACATATAATACTGAAAGAAACTCAAAAAGATGAAGGTTGTATTTATTGTATTTTATATCCTCTCTTTCAAATCTTATCCAAAGCAACCTAAAGAGAATTTAGTATTCCTGGGGGTGTCTGGTAAATTCTATGAAATGAATGAGCTGCTTGTGTTTTCTAAGATGGCCACAATAAGGCCACCCATCTCATATGCTCTTCCACTGTGACCCTGACACCTCTCCATCAGGAGGAGGAGATCTATATTCCCCCATCTGACCATGTGGGCACGCTGGTGACTGTGGTGGAAGGGATGCTTTGTGGCTCCCAAGGCTAGGCCTATAAAGATGGTACAAACTTGTGGACTCTTAAAGCGTGGAAACCAGATACTGTAAAGAAGTGGAAAATGCACACGACAAGGCCACGTGCAGTTGTTCCAGCTGATTCCCCAGCCGAGGCTCAAGCAGGCAGCCAGTGTCAACCTCCAGCCTGAGAGCGAGCAGCCTCTCATGTGACTGCAGCTCATAGTCTTCAAAACACTTCCAGCCTTTGAGTCTTCCAATCTAAGACCAGTGTATTGTCCCCCACTTCCTTGTGCATTTTATGAACCCTTAACTGACAAAATCTATGAGCGTAATTAAAGACTGTTTTCTTATGTCATAAAGTTTCAGGTGATTCTTTTACATAGCGGTTGATCACTGGAACACTTGACTTTCCAACCTCACCTCACAGTAATACCTAGCAAGGGCTCACCACTGAACTCATATTGATGTCAATATCATGACACATTTTTTTTTTTTTTTTTTTTGCAAAATGAAAGAGCTTTATTGTGATGTCCACAGGTAAGGGAGCAGGGATGGGAGAGTATAGCACAAACTGCCTCCCTGATTGGTTGATAGAAAGAAAGGGAGATGGAGAGTTGGGGAAAATTCTTGTTGGTTGACTAAAGAGCAGGGAGAATTTTAGGGTTCCTTTAACAGGCCTGTAGGGTCATAATGCCTCATCTCAGGTCACATATTTCTTTTCTTTTCTTTCTTTCTTTCTTTTTTTTTTTTTTTTTTTTGCAAGAGTTATGTTCTGCAAAGAATTTTTGAGCTTGTGATATCAAGACGTCATTGACTAGACAAAGTGACATCTTCTACACATATTCATTCTTAAAAAGATAGTTGCAAAGTGTCCTTGAGTGGATTCTGGAGTCTTTTCCTGAAAAACAACTAAAGTTCTGTGTTGTTTAAGGAATTTATGTCTGGTGTGCCCAAGCTATAGCCAATTTCAACAGGATTCAAGAGTCCTACTGCTTAAGACTTAACAGCCCTCTCTGTTACTGTCCCTCAGCAATAATGTACTAGTGGATACACTTAGAATTGCATCTGGTGGTATATTAACAGATAACCAACCAAAAAATTTACTTTTGTATTAACGAATATAAAAGTAGGAAGTTCTAGGACCCAGGCATCTTCTATAGTTCCACTCAGCAATCCTTAATGTGTCTATTTTTATCTTTGTATTTGCAAAAGTGCTACTATTTCACATGGGTTGATTTCAGTTAAAGCAGAAATAAGGGGGAAAGAACAGAGATAAAAGACCCTCCACACCAGGCCCTTTATATCTGGAAAAAACTTCCTTGGAAACACCAAAAGACCCCAGCTCTTAGTTCCTGACCAAAATAGATGAAGGTTTTCTGAGCCACAAAGGAGCTTTAGAAATTCATTTTCCAAGTGAGTACATTGCAACCTCAAGAAATCTTTCAAGGGATGGATAAGTACACAAGAAGGAATATATGCCATAGTGTCAAAATGGAAAAATTAATAAAAGGGTCCCTTGACTAGTGCAAGAATGGGAAGAAGGCTATGGTGATTTCTAGGGTTTGTTGTGCAGAAAATGAGAAGATCTATGTAATTTGGAGCAAAGATACAGAACTTGCGGCCAATATATTCATAGATCAAATTGCCATGGGGCCTTGGAGGACAGTTCTCTTGATAGTTTTGGACTGACCTAGTTCTCCCCACCTTTCTTTCCTGCAGTTCTTAAGAATAACTGTAGAATGTGCTGAATGTGCTGCATCCTGATAAAAGAAAGATTTTTTTCTGAACAGCTCAGGCTCTGTTCCAACCCCAGTAGAAATAGAATGCCCTGCAATGATTTAGCCCAGCCTTCCATGTGGCTCCCTGGGTTATAAACACAGTGTGGGGTGCTCTCTGTGATTGCTCAGTTATGGTGCAAGTGGGGACATGTGGATGAGACTCCATCTGCCCGAGGCAATTTTGCTGAACCTTGGGATACTAACTCCTAATGAATCCTAGGTTTCTGTTGTCCCTCTCTACCTATGTGTAAGCAATAAACCTGCCTCCTGTAACTTGTGTGCACAATTGTTCTGTTTCACTAAATTCAGGCAAGCTGGTGACCAGAGCACAGTGAACCTCTTTCCATAACTAAACTGGCCATTACATAAAGATTTATACAGTAGGAGTGTGTAGGTAAAATGAGAAGGCCCATGTGAAAAATACTTGACATATATTTAAGCAATGTTAAGTCCAAAATCACTTTAGCTTTGCAATCTCTAATGTCTTGTGTTGCTGAACAGAACTTAGAGGAAAACTGAAGCCCAAAAGAAGAAAACCTTGGACTTCATACAGCCTACCATCTTGGATTTCATATTGGGTTCTTGTAGCAACTACACCATCTCCTTCTTTTTTCTCTCAAATTTCCAAAAATAAAGAGAACCTTACTTATTCTCAGGTCAAGCCAAGATTCACCTCAGAAGCTGGCTATGGGACGGAGTCATGTGCCTATTCAAGAAAAGAGATTCCAAAAATAAGAGTCACCATTATAAATAGATCTCAACTAACTCCAAAATCCAGCAAAATTGAACAGAAAAAGAAATGAAGTGGCCCAAAGAGCTTACTCTTGGGTGAAGGCAAATCATATTGAAAAACGAGGGGAAAAAAAATCTTTGTTCAGCATGCCCACTGATTTTTGCTAGTATGAAAATGAAAAAAAAAAAAAACACGAGAAATTCAGAAATTCTGTGAAGCTTCTAAACGAGAAAAAAACGAGGTTCTCTCTCTCAGCATGTCACAACTGGAGAACAAATCACACTTTGGGGAAAAAAATGCTGAAAGATTGGCTGTTAATGTGGTAACACCAGGAATGGATGGCCACTACAGGGCTTCCTCTCTATATGCAAGGTACCTTGAGTCCAGAATTGCATTTGTTATTTAACACGCCTTTGAAAGGCTTCTTTTACATTGCAAATGCTAACAGATCTCCTTAGGTCTTCCTCAGTTGACCCTCTGCCTTAAAACACAGGATCAGGCTTAACACCATGATTAGTATTCAGGGAAGTAATGAATGGCACTGAAATGTAAATGGACAAGGAAAGCACCTTCTATTTTGTAAAATAATTATCCAGCCTAATAATTATTTCCATGGCTCTTTTTTGATTGATTGAGAAAGGGCAAATAGAAGCTGAGAATTGTCTTTCAGATCTAAAATCAAGCAGCGGAGACCAAAAACAAGGCTCCCCTTTAAGTGGAAATGGCAATAGGGTGATGCTGTTTTGATGTGGAGGACTAGTTTGCACTTTCAGCTTTTGTTCTCTTGCAAAGAATTACAACCTGGTGAGGGCCAAGGTAGAGCCCTCTTAATTTCAAATTATAATTTGAAAAGTCAATATATATTGTAAATCCTAAAGAAGCTCTTTCTCCTTTTACCTTTCTCCCTTTGCTGGATAGTGATACAATGAGAAGAATTTCAGGGACAGAGCAAGGGAGGGTGTGTTGGTTGCCTTGGTTGTTGTTTAATTAACTATATGATTTTCATACCTTTATAGTTAGGTTGCCAGAAAAATGCAAAAACATCCGTGTTAAGATGATGTTTCACTGAGCCCAAACTGAGCATGCTCCAAATACCTTCCCTTTATTATTTGTACTTAGAGCTTCTTAGATTGTTTTACTTTTGATTTCTATAAGAAACTGGAACTAGAGCTTTTGGAAGAAATAAGAAAGTCTCACACAATTAGGAAAATAATACAGTGTCCATGGATGAATTCATAGATATAGCAAGAAGAGTTTTTCAAAACCTTTGGTAACAGGTACGATTCCTAATGAAGCTGCCATTTTCCTCCTTACTCAGTACTTAGTGTCTCCCTGTTTTGTACCTGTTGTACAGGAGGTAAACCTACATACATCTCAGAATAGTAAAACATAAACTTTACATGCATAAAGAATAAAGTCACTTTCTGTTTTCTGAGAAAATACTAAAGGATCTTGTGCATGGGACAAGAAAAGGTACAAAATATAAAATCGACCCTCTGAATATACTCAGGATTTTCAAGATCTGAGACATTTTGAAAAATAATTTTGGCATTTGGTTTTTGGGGATTGACTAACTTCACTTAGCATTATCTTCTCAAATTCCATCCATTTACCTGCAAATGCCATGATTTTATTCTCTTTTATTGCTGAGTAAATATTCCATTGTATATATATGCCACATTTTTTTACCCACTCATCTATGGAAGGGCATCTAGGTTGTTCCACAGTTTAGCTATTGTAAGTTGTTCTGCTATAAACATTGATGTGGCTGTGTCCCTGTAGTATACTGTTTTTAAGTCCTTTGATTACAGACCGATGAGAGGGATAGCTGGGTCAAATGGTGGTTCCATTTCCAATTTTCCAAGAAATCTCCATACTACTTTCCATATTGGCTGCACCAATTTGCAGTCCCACCAGCAGTGTATGAGTGTACCTTTTTCCCCATATCCTCACCAACACTTATTGTTGTTTGTATGCATAATAGCTGCCTTTGATATAAGGAGGCTGATTCATAGTGGGATAGGGAGCGGGAGCATGGGAGGAATAGACAAACTCTAGATATGGCAGAGGGGTTGAAGGAGAGAGGAGGGGGCATGGGGTTATTAATGATGGTGGAATGTGATGATCATTATTATCCAAAGTACAAGTATATAGACACAAATTGGTGTGAATATACTGTGTATACAACCAGAGATATGAAAAATCGTGCTCTATATGTGTCATAAGAATTGTAATGCATTCTGGTGTTATATATAAATTTTAAAAAATAATAATTTTTGAAGCCAGATTAGAAAAATAGAAGTGTCACACTAGAATCCACAAGGAGAAGCGCAGATAAAATAAATACCCTTCACCTAAGAGGGTGCCAGCAATGGTGTCTTCCAGGTAGCCTGGATTCAGAGAACACCAAAAGGGGATGATTCAAGTAGAGTTGAGGAGATGGGGACACTGACTCTGAACTGTGCATATGGTTTCAGAGAATATGTGGGACAGTGACTGAGGCCAGGGTGGTAAGCTGCATGCTTGCTCTTAAATTACCAGTGGTTGAAATCTCTCAGGCAGATTTCAGACGCCACCTTCTCCACAAGACTTGCCCATAAATTTCAGCTGGGATCATTCATAATTCTGTGTGTTAACTATATAATTCCCTCTTTTCTTCCTGATCTTATGATATTCAGTCTTTGTGTCTCAGATGCACTGAGGTGGGCAACATGTATGGGTGGTGTGATGCTTCCCTGTGTTTCTTATTTCTCAGCTTGTATTCATCTATGCACAGCACCAATAATGGAAGAAGAGGCCCCAAAGGTGTGTTGAGTGAAAACTCTCCATCAGAATAGCAGTTGGTGTATTTTATGAAGGGTTTAACACTTGCCCCCAATATCTTGCAATGCTCCTGGCTGTAATTCATATTTCCTCTGTCTTGCTTGTCCACGTTGATTTCATTATGTTCATTATTCGAATCCAGTACTTTCACTTGATTATTCCAACAGTGTTTTCCTCCTCTTCTCATTTCCAATTGTTTTTCTTTTCTTCCCCCCCCCCCAATAGTCTCCATCCATTTTCATCTAGGAATTTCATTTCCCATCTCAGAGTCTGTTTGAACTCTACATCAAAATTTCATTAGCAACTCAGCTCTGGCTTTTCCAGGTTCTCTTACATAATTTAGGCATTTTAAAAACTTTTAAAACTCTAAGTTAATAAGCGCTTGCAATGCATAAAATTCTTCAGTTAAGAAAATTAAATCTCATAAATGCGCATAATATAGTAATGCCCTGCATTAGATACAAAATAGATGACATTCTTTAATGCTACCAAAGTTTAATTTTAAAATACTAAGTAAATAAATGTATTTAAATTCATATCATTTATGTATGTAGTCACTACCTTCTTGCCCATCTCTAAGTTAATGTCAACACTTAAAAATTACCATTACTGGTTTCTCCAGATCATTAGAAGCTCTGTATTCATTGACTGGGCAGTGATTCTCAACTCAGGCAGCACATTAGAGTCACCTAATTCAAAAATACAAACACCCATTCTCCATTCCAGAAAAATCAGAAAAGAGTATCTTCACATGGATCTCCAAAAATGGCATTTTGTACAAGTTCCCCAAGGTGAGCCTAATGTGCAGCTGGGAAGAAACAATTAAAAATTAAAACCACTAAATCTTGTACAAGCACACAGAAATGAATATATAGCACATGAAAAGTGGTAGGATGGGGGGAAAAACAATAATAAGATGTGATTTCCTAGGTATATTGTTCATGATTTTTTAAAATATTTTTTTATTTTCTAATATTTTGACATTTGAGAAACGCTAGCCAGTTTCTCCAGATAGTGAAAGTCTCACCTGCAAAGGTTACTGTCACATGCAAAACATCCAATCCAAAACCAACATCCCCCAACTACATTCTTGATCCAACTCTAACACCTCAGCATAGTTCATTTGCCCTAACAAATCCTGGGGCCAAATATTAAATAGTTAGGGACAGCCCTTATGCCCCAAAGCCCATCAAAATTATTTAAAATAGCCAAACCTAAGCCTGCTTACCTTGCCTTTCTCAGGAAAACACAATAAAGTTTTTTGCCTTGTTTTTTCCTCTCTCTCTCTGTCACCTAAACAACCCTTAGGTTTCCCCCTGTGGCTTTGAATGGCCTGCTGGGCCTCCTGTTTCTAGGGATCTGTAATTATAGGAAAAAAACAAACAAATAAATTTCTTTCTCTATAACAGTCGTTTTTGTGTCTGCATACAGTAGTACCATATGTGATAAAAACAAATCTCAGGTACTAGGAACCGCTCCCCAGAAAGGGAGATATCTACACTGATAGCTGAGTAATGTAAGGGAAACAGCTTTGAAAGAGAAGGAACAAGAAGAACTAGACAGATCTCCACAAGCCAAAGCCCTGAACTTGGCTGAACTGAAGCAAGCAGGAAGGAGACTACCAAGAAGTGTGGGTGATGAAGGCTCAAGCTAAGTCACTGCAATAATATGTGACCTTATTCTCAAACTGGTATGGGAAGGTGTGTGACATTCCTGGCAAATGAGTTTGTACCAGCTTAAGTTTCTCTTAGTTTAAAAGCACTTCCTGATTTCTTTTTTTCTATGCAAAGTTGAAAGCTAGATGTCAGGAGAAAGAAATAAAAATGACATGGGCTCTCTTTTAAGTTTCTAAATCTAGTAAGGCAAATAAATAAACAATTAATTCTAATTTAAGGAAAAGATGAAACCAAATTATTCAACTCAAACTTATGTGCTTCAAAAATTCGTTATTTGGGAATATGGGACTTTAAGTATGTATTCAAAGTCTCCTTTTACAGTTTTATTCATCATCCTCATTTACTAAAAATGGTTCATTTTTATCTACTTGATGGGTTAAAGTCTCCTGGCAAAATTATTTTTTCCCTGAATTTTACACAAGTTTTCTTTTTCTTTCTTTCTACTTTTTTCTTCTTCAAAGAAATGTTTTTCAGCCTTAAAGCAGAATTTTCATATTATTTTATGCTTATTTTCATTTTTCTGTTTTTCCTCTTCCCAACTCCTCTTTTAAGAATTATACTTTGATATTAAAACTATAAGCATTATTGGTCTTACTTTTGTATTTGGTAGGTGTACTTTCAGTCTCTTCCATTATTTTTTTTTCTATTGTCATTTTGTGTCTCTTGTAAATAGCCCAAAGTTGAATTTCATTTTAAATCTAATCTAAGGCTCATTTTATATAAGAGATCACAATTCAGATGGGGCTCACATGGCCCTTATAACACACTGAAACACAGCACAGCATATTATCAGGATAAAACTGCAGGCCACTCTTTCATTTTGGGTTCCAACTCCAGACAAGGAACAAAAAGGACAGAGTGGAATCAGAATTGGGTGACCATGCCATCAGCCACCAGCCATGCTTCTCTGAGGCCATTCGCTATTTCTCAGGGCTTTGCCTCCTACCTATCCCAACTGATGGTCATGGCTGCCAGTACCTTTCCTACCACCTGGCCCCCAAACTCCCTTTCCTATATGCTACCCATTGTTTCAGACCATGCACTCCATTCTCCTCTCTTCTGAATCAAAACTCTTACTCTGAAGTGGTCTTGAAAGACTAAGTTCTCACTGATGGGTCAATTATGCCAGTACCCACTTCACCTTCCTCGGTATCATGTTGCTGAGTACTTGGAGTATTTCAAGCTGTATGGGACAAGATAGTCAATCAAAGGGGTTATTTATTTATTTATTTATTGTTTGTGCTGGGGATCGAACCTAGGCTCTTGTGCATGCAAGGTAAGCACTCTACCAACTGAGCTATATCCCCAGCCCCAGTCAAAATTTCTTTATGCTAGAAAGAGGAGGAAACTGACCCATAATACTGAGGATTTAGACTCTTCAGAAGGACCTCAGAAAATATCATTCTGAATCCCAACCCTCATTTCTCTTCTTGACAGTAACCCCAAAATGCTGGTCTATTAGGCATCTGGCCTATTCTTCTGTTTCTAAAGCAAATTGAAAACCTGAGGTGGTTTACTGCCACTATCCCATCCCAGGGTACAACTCAAGGGAACATTTGTCCATTGGCTGCTGACCTTTCCCAGTCACTGAAACCTCAGAGTTCGCATCTTACTAAGGATGTTCCCAAGGATGTCACTGTGGACTGCAAGCTCTGGATTCATCCCAAACTTCAGTTTTAGATCCACACCTTGCCATCTGTGAATCCTGGGACATTGGGCACTTACTTAAAAACTCTAAGTTTCAGTTTCATCATCTATAAATTTAAAGTGTGTGCCCCATTTTATCATTGTAAGGAAAATAAATGGATCTGGAAGCTAAACATCATGCCTGACTCTATGTTGAATGAGTCAAGGGAACTAAATGGTCTTCAAGTTTTTTATAGTGACCAACAAACTGTGGGATCTAAATAAAACTTAACAGGGGATAGCTAAGTGAATGGATTTAAATTTTTCTACTAAGACTATTTCAGTTAAAAAGATATTTCAAACCTGAAGCATTATATTACACAGCAGAGAACAACAAATAGAAAGAATCAACTAAGAAACTGCAAAATATGATTGAGTGGGGGAGATTCTGTTCACTATAAAGGTTATTGGTTGAAGATTTGTTTCTAAAACCAGACCTTAAAAAGAAATACTTCAGTGAGTTTAAAGTAGTTTAATAAAATGAGAGTGTGGCTGGGAATGTGGCTTAGTGGTAGAGTGCTTCCCTAGCATGTGCAAAGCCCTGGATTCAATCCCCAGCATTGAAGAAAAAAAAAAAAAAAAAAAACAAGAGGGAAAGAAATCAAGAAAGGAAGGAAAGAAAGAGAAAAAAGCAAATGAGAAATAAAGGCAGTATACATGAGTTTTTAGGAAATTCCATTGGGACAAGGCAGAGAGCATTTGAGAGGAAAAGAAGTTTCTAGGAATTTCATAGTAGAATATGCTGAATGCATGGAAAATTACTGAAGCCAGAAGAGTGGCAGGCCTGTCCTTACAGAGCAGTCCCACAAAGTTGCCAGTAAGAGAAGTGTGATTCCCAAAGGGCATGTCCACTTCTGAAATGCAATTAGAAACACCAGCGTGACAGATTTTTCCCCAACAATTTGATCTATTTCTCACTCTATAGCTCAATTGAAGCACTTTCTCTGAATCCAAACTTTTTATCAAAACAAAATTATGTGTTAGATGGCTTAGTCTAATCTTACGTTCAAATCAATAAGCAACAAACAAGATTTCATAGTGGAAGCTACTTTATTCACTTGTCTTTGGCCACTTGCCCAGGGTGGGCAAGGAATAGGAACAGGAAGGAACAGGAAGAAGCAGTTCCATTGAGGAATAGGAACAGGAAGAAGCAGTTTATTTCTCAATGCCTGCACTATTTTGTGCTGATCTTTGGATCATCCCAGTTTTCAAAGTTGTGTCACTTAGAAAGCACCATCCTATCTCATTGGCTCAAATTAAGAGCCTTAGGTAACAATGAAATGACAGCTGTCATTCAAGTGCTTTGCAAGTTATAATGAGTAGACATATTAAATAATGTATCAAAGTGCTGAGGGCCATTACCAAGTAGGAATGACGCATCGAAATTTCCTTGCCAGCGTACCCCATGTTAAATGGACTTGCCTTGGAATTTCGCTGTTGACATTGCATGTGTGTTTGAGAAAGGTGACCCTACTCAAGGACGAGGGTGGATCCAGGATTAGGGTGTATCCTGCAGTTTGAGGAAGTATAGTATCCCGGTCCTTGGGTTTAGGGCGTTCCCAGTTTAAGACAATAGGGATTTTAGGGAAGTTGGAGGTTGAAGATTATTGCTGCCGAGATTAGGGTGCTGCCTGAGCTCCCGTTGAGCTCTCGTGAGATTCAGAGAGGATTTTGGGAAGGAAGCCTCGTGGAGTAGGTGAATTGGGCGGCAGGAGAACTGGGATTGCCCCAGAGCGTGTGTGGAGGCCGGTGTGAGTTCGGGAATAAAGGATTGCTGTTTGAATCTACAAAGCTGTGTGGTGGCTCGTGATTCTGTGCCCAGCCAGACTGCGGCATCAAAGGACTCTGTCTTTTATGACTATAAAAATAGGAGAAGATAACTGCTTCAGTGTTCATAAGATTGCATGAGTGATAAGTCAGAATGCATCATCTCTGTGTCCAGCCTCAACCCCCACCAAGTTTAGTGTCATTCTAATTTCTAATGCTAGAGTGGTGTGGATGCTTTGTAATCGGTGCTGGTTTTTTTTTCCCCCTCCCCAACGTTTTCTTGCCAAGTGTATCATTATGAGATTCTGCAGTAACAAGCATTCTTCTGTTCAAATTTATATCAATTAGTTTAGGACAGTAATTCAATTGGACGACCCACTGGATTTTGAAAGACTTGAGACCATGTCAAAGTGATGACCTTTTTCCTTCTCTCTCAGCCAAAAGCAATTTTTTAACAAGGAGCCCTGGAAAGAAATGCTGGTTTAATAATTAGTTATTGATCATGACCAATGCCATGGTGAACACCATTGGATTAGTCAGGGACCAGCAAATCAGGACATGGATGTTTCCCTTGTCAAGATATGGAGAGGTAGCAAAGATTGACAAAATAAAATATCAAAAAGAGCTTAATTAGGTATGTTCTCATCTTTCACAGGATTCTTTTCATTTCAAAAGAAGTAAAACTTTAACCTGGGTAGATTCAAAACCAAATTACCTGAAACAGTTGTATTAATACAAAGAAAGAGAACAGTATGCCCCCATTTAAAAAAAACACTATAAAATACCAGATATTAGTTAAACAGACTCAAAAAACACTAAAATTGCTTTGAAACAACACCCTGCAAAGTTATTTTGATGAATTAACCCTGCTTTGGCCAGCATTTTTGCTTCACCAAGATACCATTAACCCCTATGCCCTGAAATGCCCATTAGAAACAATTTGGAGACATACAGTAGGAGACCATAACAATTACAGACAGTAGCTTTAAAAGTATAATTGACTTTTGTGAGTGCTAATTTAGGCATCACTTTAAGGCTGCATAAAAATCTCCACATATGAGCCACTTAATGGAAGGAGAAACTTCAAAGAGTGATTTGGTTGTACTTTGAAGGAAAAAAAAATGTTTGTATTAGTTCTCTGATTTCTTCCTATGATAGAGAAAAATACTGAAAATGAAAGGCAAAGTGACAACTGAGTCTCAACTTATTAAGTCAACTTAATTTGAGTAGCAGTGTGCTTAAGCTGGTTTAAAGGTGGGTTTGCCCAGTCCTTATCACTGACAAGTAAAGGTGGAGGTCTTGCTAGGCTCCACAGTGAATGAGGAATTTTTCAGATGACATTACCCACATTCATGATAGAGTAGTTATAGTATAGAAATATTGTTAAAAATAACATCATTTTATGGGCTGGGGATATAGCTCAGTTGGTAGAGTGCTTGCCTCACACGCACAAGGCCCTGGATTCAGTCTCCAGCACCACACACACACACAAAAATCATTTTAGAAATGAATATATGGACACAGAGCACTCCATTCTAGCCTCATGGTTTTATCTTCTCAGGGATCACCTTTTCTGTAAGAAAAGATGTAAGCAAATTTTGTATCCAATTTCAAATGGATGGTTTCTAAGAATAAAATCATACCCAAATGTTTTTGCTGTTTTGGGTCAGTGCAAGAAAGAGATTACAAGAATTCTGCTTGTATCACAAAATTCAGTTCTTTCCCTACTACAAAACATGCTCAAATCAAATGTGATCAATGATTTGATTGAGATATCACACATACCCAAAAAAAAAAAAAGAAAGAAAGAAAAGAAATAGACCAGATCTCTAAGATTCTTCATAATCTTGATTCAAGATCACATGGCTTTTAGTTGAATTCAGATTCTTTGACATAAAAATGGTAGTTCTTCAAATATGACAATAACTTGGAATTCTTTAGAGATGAACAAACTACCTGGATGAACAAACTACCTTAGAGGCTAAAAAAAAAAAAAAAAATTGTTGATTACTTAGAGGCTGAAATATATTACAATATTTATTAATTATACATTTCTTAAGAAAATCAGCTCAGCACATTTTATGCATACGTAAGAGATAAAAATAAACAACAACAAAAATGACTGCTTGTAATGAGTTCTAGGTTTCAATCAAAGTGAATGTTTTTGTCTTGGTTTGACCAATGATGAGCTGGCTAACTTTGGACAAAACACATGAATTCTATGGCCTTTGTTCTCAGCTACAAAATGAGCAGGTGTCTAAATCTTCACTATTCATAGAGTGCTCCACATCCCAGCAGCATCAACATTGCCTTGGAGCTGGTTAAAAATGCAGAATCTTGGACTCTTATTCAGACCTATTGGATCAGAATTTGCATAATAACAAGATTTCCAGGAGGAAAGCACTGGTTTACAAAACCTTTAAGATCATTTTCAATACTGTTATGAGGGAAGAAACAAAGTTCTCAAGTTTCAAAGAACAAACCAACACTTCTGTGTTATGTGTGTGTGTGTGTGTGTGTGTGTGTGTGTGTATTCACTTTTAATTCCTCACCCCTTTACCACTTGGATGGCTGTGCTGTTCCTTGAGCCTGTAGGGCACATTTGTCTCAGTCCCTATGGCTTCATATTTAGCTAAACAAATGTCCTGTCAAATGACCTGGGATTGAGCAAAATAGTCTGAGGATCCTGGTTCTGCTCTGTTGTCAGTCTGACTTAGACATTGTTCCATTGGGGTCACGGTGCAAAAAATGAAAACCTCTTTACCATGAGAGCTCATCTAAGCTCACATCCAAATTAGGAAAGTGCAAGAAATAAATAATCTCATCTCTCTCTCTTTTTTTTTTCCCCAGCATCACCTGATCTGTCAAGTCTGTCTTTAGTATCCCTACACCAAGCTGACAGCTCTCCCCCGCCCGCCCCCTCAATATGTGGATCGGTGGGGACAGACGCCCCACCCCTGAGAAGATTCACTTACAGTAACTGCTGAGGTGCAAGCAGAGAATGAACAATAGAAGGCTGTCAAGCCCGACAGCCAGCCCTGGATGTATGAGCGCCGAGCTGACAGCAAGGGCCTCAGAGGGTAAACTGCTTTGCTGGAACTAATTAAACAGATGAAATTATTACATGAATATGCAGATGTTGTTTACATTTTACCATATGGTATTATTTCAGGTAATAACTCGCAGGAGAATCCCTTCCTCTCATCAAGAGGAAATGGGTTGAAACGAAGGCCTCGCATGTCACCTTTCAGTTACTAGGAAGACACTGATAACCCAGGTTTTCTCTCTGAGTCCTGGGGAGTGTTTGGCTGGATCTCTGTGGCACAAGCAAGATGAAGCTGGGGCACCTTCTGGAAGGAATGGAATTGGGGCAAGGGACTGCTTTAGCAGAGTTAAAATGGCTCCAGAAGCTAAAAAACTGCCCTAAGTTCGAAGGACACCTAACAATGGCTATGCTGCCAGTCTTCCAGTCCAGGAAGAGTCAGCAGTCTCATCTTATACCTCTTTTGCAGGCATTTCCTCCAAGCCTTCGCAGTGAGCTGTGGGAGGAAAGCAAGTAACTTTTAAAATTGCTATATCAGAACTAGAACATCCAAATGAGTGACATTTGTCTTCCCCTCCACAGCGCCACCTTCAGAAATGGATGCACCTAAGCAAAGGAAGCTGAGCATCAAATGAGACAAAGCACAGGAAGGCCAATTCAGCACATCCAGACAGAAGTCATCATTGTCCCCACTTTCCTCACTCTTCCTTCCTGCTCCATCTTTCCCTGCCTCAGTCAGTGCATTCACACCGAGCCATCCTGCCGCTCTGGCTCTGCTTCCCCTTTTTCTTATCCTCATCATCCACATCCAGCCAATCATGACCGCCAATGGGTTTCACCCCAAAATGGTCCTAAGTTTTCTTGCTGCCTCATCCCCAGTGCTGCCCAGGCCTTCAGCATTTTTGTGTGAACCACTGTAGCAGTCTTCCCATGGGTCTCTTTTTCTCATTCTCTGTCATCTTCAAGTTACCATTTGTTCCAGTACTTGAGTAATTTCTAAAATTCAGATCTGATCAGGTCCTACCTCCCTCAAAAGCAGTCAAATGCTTAGTGTTGGTTTCTGTACCAAGCCAAACTCACAGACCTACCTTACAAGGCTGTTCAAGATCTGAGTCTCTTCTATATTCTACCCATTATGAATTTGCTCCAATCTTTGCCTCTGGGATTTTTCCTGTGCCAATCCCCCTATCTGGAGTATTTTCCAACTTCCTCCTCCTCTCATACTTTCTTCCTTCTTCTCCTCTTCCTTCTCCTATTCCTAGCTAACAGCTAATCATTCTTCTGTTTGCACTGGGATTTGATATAAAGATTGTTTGTTTGTTTGTTTTAAAGAAAATGTTAAGCATCTCACCTGCCCCCCTCTAAAACCTCCAGTATTAACTCCTTTAGGATAATTCGAAGAGCCTTTTCTGAATTTGTCTTCCCTTACCCATGTGCATATCTTCATGTTCATCTACACAGGTGTATAAAGTCTTTTTTTCTCCAGACTAGGAATCCTATCAGTCATGTTACTCTGTAACTATCTCTTATCACTTTACAATGTCATAGACACTATCTAGATAAAAAGATAGAAATAGATAACACTTTCTCACTACTGCAAAATATTACTTTACTGCATATATCATTATTTACTAAATTATTTTGCTACTACTTTATATTTAGGGATGTTTCTTTCTTCACAACTGAAAACAATGCTGCTACAAATTTTCTTGTCTCCTAAGTCCTTATATATTGTATCTTTACTTTAGAAGGATTGATTCCCCAGTATGAAGCTACCAGGTCTAAAGATACATGCACTTTTTTAAAGATTTATTTTATATTTTGTTGACAAAAAATCTGTACATATTTATGGAATACAATGTGCTGTTTGATACATGTGCACATTGAATAAGGATCAAATCAGAACAATCAGAATATCCATCACCTCAAGCATTTATCATTTCTTAATGGTGAGAACATTCAAAATTTTCTCTTCTAGGTATTTTGTAATATTATGTCAGTCAGCATTCTGAAGCTGTAACCAAAATACTTTACAGAAATAACTTAAGGGAGGAAAACCCAAGATGAGGCAAAACATTTGGCGGAGGAATGATGGTCCATTCATGGCATTGAGGAAGAAGAGAAAAAGATAGAAAAGGGCTGAAGGGAAGATGAACCCTTCCAGGTAATGCCCAAGTGACCCAGGTCCTCCAGCCACATCCCACCTGTCTACAGTTACCACCCACTCCATTCTAGGATGAATGGACTGGTTTGTTTACAGCTATCGAAATCCAATAATTTTACCTGCAAACATTCTGGCAATAAAACAGGATCTTCTCCAGGACATCTCATATTCAAAATATAACAAATATTTTGTTACAATCTATTCTCATCAATTGTGTCACATGCTATGCTACACAATCCCATGAAATACCAGTTTTCAGTAGGTGCCACATCTAAATGACTTCTGCTGCTGCTGATGTAACTTTTAAAAAGTGAATTAATTATTGTGTCATTTACACCAGTGATTTTTAAACTTCAAGGTGAACACAAGTCACTTGATGGTCTTTTTAAACTATAAATTTTAATTCAGGAACTTGATAGATATTCCTTCTAACTGTTACTTTGTACTTGTTAGCCAATGCACATGTATGTTTTTAAATTTAACAGATATTTCCTTATTGTTTTCCAAAAAGTTTTTAGTAACATGTATTCCCATCAACAATACATGAAAGTGGCCACTTGCCTACATTCTTGATAATGTTATATATTACATCTTTTTGATAATTTTATTTCTGTTTACATTTTGCTAATAAGAACAACAAAAACACTATACCTTATTTTCACTGATTGTTTTTTTCACTTTGAGACAAGCTCAGCTTCTTCTACTAAGTCAATTCTCTGCCAGGATTTCCTCTGTCTTTCTCTATGCTGAACCCACTTTTATTTTTCTTTGGAGATGTTTGTGTCTCTGACAGGTTGGCAGGACTTTCTAAGCTAATTTTTTATCTCATGTGTGATGACTAGATTTGACCAACTAGATCAGTTTTCCTTTCTATTTTTTGGGCTTCCCAAGTCTCTTGACAATTCCTTTTCTTATCTTATAGTTATTCAAATATTCTTCAAATGTTTATTAAGCCTATTTTTATTATATTAATTAATTCATATTAATTGTACAGACAACTAGGTTTCACTGCAACATTTCCATTATAGTGTTATATTAAGTTTATAAACCTAGAACATTTAATATTCTAAAATATTGTATAACAAAAATATTACTCACTAGTCTTTCTAATTTGTGTCTTAATTTTTATCCCTCAATAAGATTTTGAAATTATGATAACTTAACACCTAAGTTTTCTTTTTAGATTTTTTTACTTGGAATTTTACTTTCTATTGTGGTGAATGTATTTTTTTAAAACTTTTCCTCTTCCAACTGATTATTCTATAATTGAGAAGCTAGGATGATCCATAATCGTCTTATTAATTCTGATAATTCATTTTATCTTATTAATGTTTGTAGATTTTAGGGATTTCTCTTAGTTTACTAAGCATTCTCTTTTATCTTCACCAATAAGAATAATTTTATCACTTCTTTTTCAATAATTAAACAATTATTTTCTTGCTTTATTGCATCAGTTAAAATATATTAAATGACATTGGTAACTTATGAAGTATATCTAAATATCATAAAATGGTTTTAGAATTCCAAACCTTAATATGATGTTTACTGTTAGCTTTGTGATACATATTTGTATCGTATTTTATTACATTTTGTGATAAAAATTTAGTAGTAACAGCTACTGAATTTTAGAAATTGCCTTTTTGACATCTATTGATTAAGTGAATTATGTTTGTTGATATAATTAATTTTG
The DNA here is from genome assembly GCF_964194105.1 of Spermophilus citellus. Classification (NCBI taxonomy): domain Eukaryota; kingdom Metazoa; phylum Chordata; class Mammalia; order Rodentia; family Sciuridae; genus Spermophilus; species Spermophilus citellus. The sequence continues at coordinate 58,220,711 of NC_138185.1, forward strand.
TTGGTAAAAATCCAAATTTTGAATCTTTTTTGAATTTCTATTAGTCATGGTGAGTTATTCTTATAATATACTGCCAAATTCAATTTGTTAATACATTTTTAATTCGTATTTTAAGCAAAACTGCACTATCTTAGCAAGTTTTGAAATTAAGTTTCTGCTAGCTTCATAACTTGAATTGAAAAACTGGTATGGAGTAATCCAGAGCTTTGTTCCTCAAAGGGTGGTTTTCAAGTCAGTAACATTGACAACTAAGCACTAAAGTTTTTGATTCATGCATTACAATTATACATAATAGTGGGATTTATTGCTACATACTTACACATGCATATAATATAATTTGGCCACACCTGAGCACTTATAAAACTTTGATATAAAACTATACTTCCCAAAGCTACTAAATTAAAAGTCACAGCTTAGCAAGATCCTTGGGTCCATTAAAGTGGGAAAAGCACTGGTAAAAAATATCACAGTGATTTTTTTTTTCACTTTTTAAAAATTGAATGACATTCAGGTAGAAAACCACTGGGCACCTACTGAAAACTGAGATCATTTCCTATCTTCTCCAGTTTTTCTTATCTGTCTGTTCAATAACTTTTCTCTTGCTCCTTGAATCACATTTGAATGTCGTGTTTTTCTATGTAATTTTAAATTTACACCACTCTCCATAGACAGGAAACCCTCCCGACATCTGTGACCCTCTAGGGCCTTGTACCCTGTTCCTTCCATCTCCCCTTCTTCCTCTGAAAACACTCTGATTATATTCTGTCATAATGTCTGTTTTAACCACATTTCTCCTATAGTAGATAATCAAATCCAAGACAGAAAAGGCCATGCCATTCTCGTTCATTTTTGTATACTTGGTACAAAGCAAAATCTCTGACATATACTAGGCATTCAAAAAATATGTTCATTGACAACTAGATGGATGGATGAATAGATGGGTATGCAGAATGTCCTTAAATGGGCGACCCATATGTGATTATCTTTATATCCCTTGCACATTAACAGTTGCTAGGCTCTATATCTTTCCTGGCACATGGAGAACACACAAATTGCCATGTAAAATCCATAGTGGTTTGCAATCTGTAAAATAGTGAAATGATGGGAACATGGTGATAAATAAAAAAGTCTTTGTCTTCAGATAAACCACTCACTCAGACTCTAGTGACTTATTTTTGTTTTGCTCTAATGTATTTAGTCCTATAACTGGGGAATTTTGGAATTCCCCAGGTTCCAAACCTACTTCTGAAAATCATCTGGAGTGGGAAACCATACATAAAAGGAAAGGTCTGATTTTTTTTTTTAATGAGACATAAGCAATTTGATGCCAGAGCTGGAAAATCAAGTAGATGTTCAAGTTTGACAAAACAATTTCAAGTAGAAGAAAAATCAAATGTAAAAATTAAATAAGATAGCCAATGTTCTTATATATATGAAAACTAAAGCCAGAGCTGAAAGAATAATTACTGAAATGTATTGAACCTTGAGCCAGTGCACAGCCCTGGAGAAACAGGTATTGAAGTTCACCTGAGGCTCTGGGGGAGCCGTAGCTTCTGTATTTGAACATTATCTCACTTATTCTTTTTTGGCATTTCTCAGAGCATGGACAGACTGTTTTCCAAATGGTGACTCAGAATTGTTTATAATTCACAACATTGTTCCCAGGAGTGATACACTGGTGTCTCAGGACAAATCATAAGAAGCTGTTAGGGGAATACATATTAGAATCATGACTCTAAAAGTAATCATACATCTAGGGATCATTTTTCCAGTCATATGGGGCTCATGGAAACAAGAGATGTGCCTACCACATTCCCTGCAGTTGGCTTCCCACCTCCCAGTGGGCTCTGAACCACTCACAGTAGTGCTTCTCTCTCTTGAACCTGCTTAATATTTATCTGAGGAGAATACAAAAAAATGCAGATCCTTGGACCTATTCCCAAGAAATTGAACCAATACATTTCAAGCATCTGCAGTTTTAAAATATTCCAACTAGATGTAGTGGTGCATGTCTGTAATCCCAGCAACTCAAGGGCTGAGGCAGGAAGCTCACAAGCTACAGGTTAGCCTCAGCAACTTAGTAAGACTCTGTCTCAAAATAATAAACTAACTAAATAAAAAGAGCTGGAGCTTTAGGTCAGTGGGAGTGTCCTTGTGTCCTATATCCATTACCACTAAATAAGTAAATGAAAAGCACCCTATATAAGGGAAACCAAAGGCCAAACGTAAAGAACATATCCTAAGAGATGGAAAATGGTATATTTCAGAAACTACTCAGGGAAAACTCTGAATCAACAGGAAAAAAAAAATGATGCAAAGCAGTTGTCTAAGATTTACAAGGGTTTTACTTGAATGCGGCTAGTTGTCTTCTGTTAATTGAGACACGAAGGATGGACTTCAAGAACAATTGGATTCCATGCCTGCCGTTTGCTCTTCAGTGGAATTTGAACATTATTATAAAAGAGAGTGCTGGAAAAATCTGCCCTGCAATACCCAATTATCCATAGTATGTCCGCTCAGTGGTCAAGCAGAGAAGTTCACACACTGTTGCTTATCTCTTTTCACACACCTAAATTCATTTTCTGAAGAACTGAAAAAGACTTGCCAGGTCTTAAAATAAAAATAGCAATGTAGTATTTAAGAAGGATTTGGATTTAATCGCAAGCCTTCATAGATAAATGATGAAAACACACTGTCCTCCATTTGCTACCTGAGATAAACAACTGCAGACACACCTACCAGGGGCTGAGCTATCAGTGCAGAGGAGTGTGGGGTCTGTCTCCCAGGAATTGTTTGTACTGACAGTCAAATACACTGTTCTCTTCAACACTGCTAGGTAAACTGATTGTTTACCTCTGGCAGGAACACTTTGGCATGTGCACTGCAAGTGATCATTTCTCAGTGGCATATCTGAGAAGCTATGGATTTAAAGGCCCAGAAGTCTTGCTGAAATGAGAGATTTGGCTTATTTATGGAAAGAGAAGCATTTGAGGCAACTGAGATTAGCAACTTACCATGTTTAGAAGATGTTGTTTTTACCACGCTCTTCTGAAATTTTAGATATGGTGGGCTTGATGCAATAATTTATTAGATAACAGGCCTTTCTGTTCCTCATCTGCAATGACTGATAAAAAAAAATGCCATTTTAAATACTGAAATTGGAGAACAGGAGAAATAAGCCTTGTTAAATCTTCCTGATTATTAAAAAGTCATCATGCAGAGAAACTTAACTTAATGTGAGTTGGAAAAAACCAGAATGTTATTTGAAAATGTGAATAAGTTTAGTCCCACCCCAGACCATGAAATCAAAATCACTATGCCGAAGTCATTTAAACTTTTGTGGAGTTTAAATGACACATTTCAACATTTGTGGAGGTGAGCCACCAACAATTACATGTTTCAGAGCTCATACTGGTGGGTTGCCTTGTGCATAAGACTACCTTAAGATGATGTTCTTCTGGTGGGCATCTCAGTGGCTGAACACCTGAATGGGACACAAAGCAACGCTTTTTGTCAGATTCTGTGCCATATGAAAGTGTCAGAGAGAATTTCCACTGACAAAAGAGTAGATAAATAGCAGATCAAAGGTAATTCTGAGATATGGGCAACAATGGCATTTTTATTTTCTATTATATTTTAATTGGCCCATAATTGTACATACTTATGGACAGTTTGGTTTTCCAACACAAGCTTACAATGTGTAATGATTGGATCAGAGTAATTGGTATATTTATCACCTTGGACATATATAATTTCTTTATATTGGGAGCATTTGAAATTCTCTCTGCTAGCTTATTTTGAAATATTCAATTAATTGCTGTCAACCAGTTATTCTTTTGTGCTACAGAACATTAGAAGTTATTCCTCCTATCCAACTACACCCCTGTAGCCATTAATCATCTTCTCTCCATCCCTCCTTCCCCCACAGCCTTCCCAGGCTCTGATAATCACAATTCTATGCTACTTCTTTGAAATCAATGTTAGCATCCACACTTAAGTGAGGACATGCAGTATTTGTCTTCCTGTGCCTGACTTACGTCACTTAAATAATGCCCTCCAGTTCTACCCACGTTGCTGCATGTGAAAGAATTCATTCTTCTTTATGGCTGAATAGCATTCTATTATATATTTGTACTGCATTGTTCATTCTAGGGATCATTGTGAAGTATAACGATCCATAGATTTAGTATGCATCTTTAGAAAGAAAAGAAAAACCTAAGCCAACTCTCAGTTAAGTTCCACAAATGTCATATCTCTCTGACAGTGACTTCCCCACTGCCCCTGCAAGCCTGCCATTGTCATGGAAAGTAGAATGGAGCATGTAACGGCATGAGTTATTTATAATACATGGCATGGTCATTTAAAAAGTGCTCCTTACAGGTTTTCTATATCAGAGTTTGCTGCCAGTTGTCTATATTAATTGCTAAACATCAGATTGGATAAACATCAAAGGACAGAGGACCAACGCAACAGAAATTGGAACAAAAGCAACTAGGCAGATTTGCATTACCTGGGCACCTGAACAAGCTGCTCAATTAATATTAACCGACATCCTCCTCTACCCCCTTACATGTAGTTAAAATTTAGACGGGTTAAAAAATCTTAAAAACACACACACAAAAAAATGCTGTCTTAAGAAAAACTGACTCAGCACATTTATGGGCATCCTAGAGAATTCAGATTGCAAAGATACATAAATCCACACTTTAAGCTCAACTCCAAGTCAGACCCTCCATTGGTTCCGAATGAAACTCCAGTCATAACAGGGGTACTTCTTTTTATTTTATCCCTCAAGGTAAAATTACAATAAATTTTGTTTGCAAGTTCTCAGAATCTTTTATTGTGTTTAGTGTTATAATATGAACAGAGTGTATTTATGACAAATGATCTGAAAAATCTCCAGATATTTGAAAATTAAAGGAAAACAAATGATGGAGAGTTTTTCCGTGTGCTTCTCCAAAACCCAAGCTCACTCTTTCGGTAGGTAGGTCCTACTTTCCTCAGAGGTCTGAATGAGTGGGGCACGTTAGCCATTCACACCAATGGATGCTCTGGTCAAGTGCAGACGGCCAAGGAGCAGCAGCTTGCTATTCTGCTGAGGGTGAGCATCCTCCATGAGGGGCTGCACTTAGTTTCTCCAGGAGTTGACCCAGGATGACAAGAGTATCACAATCTTCTCACAGCTCATCACTCCCCAGGGTTCAGGTCACAGCCTAGATATCATCTCCTAGATCACCCTTTCCCAGTCCTTCTTTCATTCCCTTCACAGTATTCCCCTCTATGTCTCTCTCCCTCCCTTCCTTCCTGCCTGCCTTCCTTCCTTCCTTCTTTTCTCTCTTTATTTCTTTTTCTCTCGTTCTTTCTATTGGTGTGATTAACTCATTGATCATTTGTATAATCTCCAAAGAATGACAAAAATTATTAGAAGAGGGAATGGTGTGTTCTGTTCACTGTTCATCCTCTTTCTTCAGCACAATGTCAGGTGTAATAACTACTCAATAAATACTCAATGAATGAATGAAGTAATAAGCAAAGGTAGGTGAGCAATAAACACTGAGAAATTGTAGGTATCATTGGGAGCAGATGGTAGCTGGTGAGTTTCCCAGGCCCTCTGATGGTGTGAGAGAGACTGGAGAATGCAGAGCCTGAATAGGTCTGCACAGAATCCAGAGGAAAGAAAGAAGAAAGAGAGGACCAACTCAGACCGGTAGGAGCCATTCCACAAGCACAGAGGCAACACTCATTTTTTTAAAGACTCTACTAAATTTCATAGGATAATGGAAGTAAATATCATATGACACTTCCAGGCCTGAGGCATGGAGACCAACTCACGGAAAGGCATGCTATATAGAATTTGTCAATAACAATGAGCATCATCCATCACCACCATCATCAATCACTATCATTATCATGAACATCATTGTCATCACAGTTCACTTTCTTTGAGCATCAACTACAGAGCAGGCACCCAGCTAAGGCCTTTAGATGAATCAATTCTAGCAATCCTCATGATACCATGCAAAGTTATATAATTTCCTTTTGCATATCTAGAAACTGCAATTGTCCAAGGTCACAAAGCCAATCAATGGTTGTAGATAAGTAAAAGGTTAAGCAAGTAGATAGGAGGAAGAGAGAGAGAGAGAGAGAGAGAGAGAGAGAGAGAGAGAGAGAGAGAGAGAGAGAGAGAGAAAGAATCTAATAAAGCAATATTCTAGGACATAGGCAGGATGCTGCTTCACATGATCACTGTGATTCCTGGTCCATCCATCTGGTCTCTGTACATTCCCCTGTTCTCATTGAAACTCATTAAGGGAAGGGAAAGAAGCAGCACATGTAAGAGGTTTCAGGTCCCTGCCAGATGTGGTGGCACAGCGCTCCCACTTTCATACCACTCCCTCTTAGCCATAACGTGGTCATTCTGCACCCTCACCACAAGGAGGCCTGAGAAGTACCATCTTTCTTTGGGTAGCTCTGCATGCCTGACTACAACTGTGTTATTACAAAGGGGGTTCATGAATTTGGGTAGACAGTGACAAAAATTCTGTCCTTGACCAATGACTCTGAGTACCTAACTAAGCCATTAGTCTATCAAGACTTGAACAAACACTGACATGGTTTCTAACAGCCTGAGATCACATCCCTGGGATGATTTTATGTCTGCTTAAAGTGAATGCTTGAGAAAACTCAAGGTTGTCAAAAACTTACTGTTTATTCCAGCCAACACCTGAAGATGGGGCTCCTATCTCCTAATCTCTATGGGAGGACAGATACCTAACTTCAATAAGTGCCAGTTAGAATGGGTTTCCCATGAACCAATCCTTCCTTTATACTTTTTGATTGTCTTTCCTTTCTTGACTCTGGTATGGCTTCACCTTTCTCCCTCCTATACCCTCATCCTCCCTTTAAAATTCCCAGTCACCTCTGACCAACTCAAAGTTGAGTTCACACTGAAACACTTTTCTTATCAAAATCGTTGTTATTTTTTATTACTTGTTAAAATCCATTCTTGCCACTTCAACTAGAATCTGGCTTTGTTTATCCTTGAGAACAAGTAGCCATCTCCACCGCATGGTGGAGTTGAGACCTATACTTGGGTTCTATGCAGCATGATGGAGAATGGACAAATGGGTCTATCACTTTGTCAGTAGGAGAGTAAAGGATAAAGGCAAGATCAGAGAATATGCAGAAAGAGAGAGACATTCCAAATGGACCAGGAAGGGTAAATAGATATTTGCCAAGCAGATCTAGAGGGGCAAGAATTTGTATATTCATAAGGGATGATAATGTGAGAAAATGCAGTAAATGTCATACGTACAATTTGTGTATTGAGTAAGTAGTTTAGTGGCAACAAGGAGGAAGGGGTTGGAGATAATGAATGGGGACCACAGGTAGAGGAAATATTATGAATGGGTTTGTGTTCCATGCTATGGAATTTGTGGGCAGTGAGTACCCATGGAAATATTTAAGCACAGGCCAAGGTGACAAAATTGTATTTTTTGCAGGGTTGTATAAATTTTGGATTATCTCTTTGGAGAAGAAGCTTTAACCCTACTCTGGCCAAATTCCTGCAGTAAGAATCCCACCCCACACAGCAAAACTCTAAGTCAAATGCAGCCGGCGGTGGGGGGGGGGGGGGGCTCCTAGAACAGGTCCCTTCTGCCCAGGGAGTATTTCTGATTTTCTGCAGGAAGATTTGGAAAGTGTCTCATCCCAGATGGGAATTCCTTGCTACCAGAGTAGGGGAGAAGCAGGAAAACACAGGCCCTCAAAATTATACAATGAATTTGGCTAGGAGTTTAAATATTCCCCTATATATTTTCATGGACAATTTTCCTGGTGAATCTGGTTTAGACTAACACTGACACTTGCTGACTTTACCTATGCCCACTGCCACTCTCAGCAAGGAAGGTGAACCAGAAGCTTGACCTGGCAACAGAAAAATACCAACATAGAGTAAGAATCAGTAGAAATTCAATCACTAATTAACAAGAAGCTAGGATGAAAGAGTGACATTGGGACCATCACTAGGAGTAGAACATTGTTGTATGAAACATTTTCATTTAAGAAATGATCCAGTGTGTCTCCCAAATTACCAGAATCCTAGAGTCCACATTCAGATCAGTACTGTAATATTTTTTCACTCTAGAAGGTGCATAAAATACCCATTCTTGGCAAGTTCTTAAAACAGGTCTTCCCATTCTTTGGTCATGAATGACTTTGAAAAGAGAATAAAAGCTAGGATGAACACACATGATTTTTTGGAAACTGGGTCCATGGTTATAAATAAAGAACATCACCCTTAGAGGTGAAAATCATATCTTGACACTAAAGAGGACTAGTCCTTACCCAGGGTAAGGCAGAGCATCCAGACAGTGTCTCAGGGTTCCAAATAGTGGTTCATCATTTCTCAACTCTGAGCTCACAGAGCTGAAAGAGAAGTGGCGTAAGAGAGCTAGGACATTGGCTCTACCAGGTAATAAGGAATAAATGTAAACTGAGTTCTGTTTACCTTGGTGGAACAAGCACAAGGTCACATTTCTCAGAAAATACATTTGCCAGAAAGAGAAGAAATCTTCAGCATGTCCATTCACTGATGGTAATTCAGTCCAAACTGATGGCTGTTTCTTTTCTCAACTGTAAAATTATTTTTAATGGATATATTCATACTAATATCGTTACCTATGAATATGACATATTATTTTTGTCACAAGTATTTTCAGAGTTCTAATGGTCCTCCATGGACTTTATGATGAAATTTAACATACCAGTTTGCAAGAAGGCAATAACTGAGTGACTACCTAAAGATCTCCACAGTTGAACAAAGTTTAGTGCCATTTTTGGTCTCTCCTTCAGTCATATTTATAATTGGGGGGATTGTTACCCAACCTAGACTTTAAGCACTTCCAGCTTCACAGAAAAATGTGTCTATTTTAAAGACAGCATAATGCTGGATTTCTAGTAACAAGATTCTGTTTTGATGTTTTAATCCTTCTGATCTTACAGTTTGGTGTTTTCTGAGGGGAATCCCAAATATGATTCTGAAAGTCACTTAACTTTACATTCAAAGAAAAGATTTTAAAACTGGGTTCAATTCCTAGTATAGATAAATAAATAAATAAATAAATAAATAAATAGTCTCTTTTGGAAGTGTTCCATGGTTCATGTAATGTGGGGAAGCCAGACAAACATAATCCAACCTTGTTCTGAATTGCAAGATGATGTCAGGGTAAGGAACCTGTGCCAAATGAGGCGGTTGCCACTCTGAATTCCTCTGTGGTTGTGTCAGTTCAGAAAGGGCTCCTGCCAGGTTCCCCGGCATCTGGGCAACCAGTCTCTGTATTAATATACTGACTGTTCTAATATGCATATGAAGCAGATGCTACAATTTGCATTCATGCTTTTTCTATAGAAAAAGAATCCAGTGAGCTTTTTCATCATTCCTGAAGCATTATTTACCACAGAGGTACAGAGCTCCTCCTTGAAACAAACAATATTTTAAATAAGCAAAATATCTGGCCCCTTTATTTCTATAGCAAATAAGGAGATATGCTGTGTTTTATAAACTCCTCATTCACGTGAGGATCTCAAATGTGTCTGTAGAACAGCTGGGTGATTTTGCTGGACTAGAGGACAGAATGCAACCCAGATGCAGCTGGGTCACTCTGGCCTCTGTAGCCGGATACAATGCTTTTCATCTTAGAACATTTCTATCACTTAAAAAAGGACCGAGCAGCAGTGTCCAAACAGCAAAGGAATTACAACCTACCTGCAAAGACAAGCAAGAAGCCCATATTACAACAGGGCAGTGTAATGCCTGAAGGAGTGTCACGCTTCACACATTACCTATCCCACTGAGAAAACTGCTGTGACCCCCTTCAACAAATAAGAGAGTTTCTGAGACAGCTCTTCTAAGATTTGTATGTTTACACCCACCCCTGAGCAATCTGGACATAGGAGATAAGGGGGCACTTGATGATCTGGGTTCAGATCCTGGCTCTTTACTTTTCAATTGTGGGGCCTTGGCAAAGTTACTTAACTCCTTTCTGATTTGGCTTCCACATCTGTAAAATGGGACTGATCACAGCACCTACAGCACAAGGGTGGTCGTAAAGATCAATATATGTAGAATTTAAATAAGTCCCTACCATGTAACAAGTGTTATCCCTAGCATGTAACAAGTACTACTAAGCATTACATATTATTTTTCTACTAAATAAACATTTGTTCAAGGAATGAATTAATTAATTTGTAGTCCTTCCTTGTGATCCAAGTAGTGTTAACTATAATGAATAATGTTTTTTTTAAAGAGAGAGTGAGAGAGGAGAGAGAGTGAGAGAGAGAGAGAGAGAGAGAATTTTTAATATTTATTTTTTAGTTCTCGGCGGACACAACATCCTTGTTTGTATGTGGTGCTGAGGATCGAACCCGGGCCGCACGCATGCGAGGGGAGCGCGCTACCGCTTGAGCCACATCCCCAGCCCATGAATAATGTTTTATAAATAGGAAAGGTGAGTTCCTGTGCACTTCATGGTGTTAATTGTTTGATTCTTTGTTTGTTTGTTTTTAGGTTGAAGATTATGTAGTTTCTCTCTTTCAGATAATAGCAGCATAGCCTGAGGTCCCCACTGAATAGCAAACATTACTTTGGTCCCAAGAGCAACCCCTATAAATAAAGGTATTATTATTCATTCCTATCTTATAGGTTTGTGACTTTGTTGTTTTGATTTGGTTTGATTTTTTTGATTACTGAGGATTGAACCCAGAAGCACTTTACCATTTATCACTGAGCTACATTCCCAGCACTTTTTATTTTTTATTTTGAGGCAGAGTCTTGCTAAGCTGCTGAGAGCCTCACTAAGTTGCGGAGGTTGGCTTTGAGTTTATGATTCTCCTGCCTCAGCCTTCCCAGTCTCTGGGATTATAGGCAGGTGCCACTGCATCCAACCTACCTTACATGTTTTTATGGATGAAGAAATTGAGTTTCCAGGAGGTTGAGAAACTTACATGAGGTCACCAAACTAATAAGTGGGAGCCTATATTCAAACCCAGGTCTGTAATAAAAATAAAAGGTATATAAGATAGTTCAGGGTGGCTACTCTCAAGGAAAAGTCTGTGATGTCACTGGACGGAAACTGCATGCCAGACGTTCAGAGAGATCAACTAGAATTACAATCAGGAATAGAAATCTCTGCAGTGACAGAGGTAAACTCATAGCACCATAGTCTACCCAGACCAAGTGCTCTGTTTTCCCACCTTAAACTCACATCTCTACTTACAAATAACACTGCCTCCTGACCAAGCAATAGTGTCTCTGGGTAATATAAATAGAAGATTAGGACTTTTTTCGAGCATTTGATTCCTTTCTGGAAATGTACTTGTTATGAATAGATTGCAATCTTGTTGTCTCATGCTTGCCTTCCAGGTTTGGCTTTTCAAAATCAGATGACATTATAGCTTTAAATTAAATGCCTCATGATTGACTAAGAATAGATTGTTTTATGCCTGTCCTGTGGCATCAAGAAAATAATGATGGAAATGATCCATGATGGAATACATGATAAACAGAACTGGCTTTTTTTAAAAAAATGAGAAACTCTTGATAAGTGAAAAGATGAAAATATAACTTTTTCATTTCATATTATTACACAATTTAGAAGCCAAATAGAAACTTTTGGAATTCCAGGATGGTTGTTTGTTGTCTGCCTGGAGTTTGTTGTCTGTTTGGGGATGGAGGTGTACATCTGCTTATTTTGGAGAAGTATATTGAGACAATATGTCATTGGTTTTATTTCTGAGCCAAAAAGCAAACTCTGAACATACCTCTATTTCCAGGCTGCCCAGAGCAGGGAATACATTTCAAGAACTTGAGCAAGTTAAGAATCTCTCAGATGCCTTTTCTTTCAAGTCTGCACATCCAGATAGAATGCCTGGAATACAGTAGGAATTCCAAAAATGTCTACAAGTTGCGTATGTGAACGTGCCATCTTCAAGACCAAGGATTTAACTCAGAACTCGAAACTGACAACATTAGTAGCTGCCATGGTTTGATTTCACCTTAATACAGGTTTTTAAATACATTTTGCTACCAACCAATTAGTGAATTATCTTCAGAAGGTAGTTCAGAATCTCTACTGTTATTTCTTTTTTTTTTAACCTTTATTTTATTTGCTTATTTTTATGTGGTGCCAGGGATCAAATCCAGTGCCTCAATGCATGCCAGACAAGCACTCTACCACTAAGCCACAACCCTGGTCCCTACTGTTACTTCTTGAATGCTTCAAGAGTTACTAGAGTGTATGAATTAAGTTAATTACCATTTTTCAAGCCTTAAAAATAAATTAATGAAACAGGCAGCTTAAAAGTTGGTAACATTTTCACATCTCAACTTTTGAACCTCTCTAGTTATTTCTCTTTCTGGGAGAAATCTGCACACACTGGGCCAGCATTTTGAAAGAGAGCATGTCTAACGGCATGTGAGATTTTGCACCTGTAATTATTTTGGGGTACAAAATTGGCTACACCAATAATTGCTCCTATAAACAGCTAATTGTAGTTGCTGTTAGCCACTTGTGGGTGTAATTAGCTGCTTGCCCTTAATCTTCATGGAATGCCCAGTTCTCCCTGTAATTAGTCAATTGTAGATGGTGCTACTTTTGCAAGAGAGAAAAGACTGGATTATCTCCCTTAACACTTTTTAGGTCCAATCTTTACATTTGAATCTCAATTTATAAAAAGTGCAAAGAGAAATAAACATGCTCACAAAATGAATTGCAAATCATTTTACTTTCTCTACCTGTATCTCTGAGACCATATGCCCAAAGCATGCTATAGGAATATCCTTATGACAAAATGGGTTATTGCTTTCGATATATTGTAAACTGGGATTATGATTTTTATTTTTAAGTGGTCCTCTTACTGGAAAAATGTCCAGAAGGTATTCAAATTTTCTCAGGATGATTATGTAAGAAAATCCTGCTGGGAAGGGCCTTAACATTGACAATGCTTGTTTGTGCAATGAGTTTTTGACGCTTAATAAAATTGGATGCGGAACGTCTGAGAGACTGAAAACGCCAGCCCCTTCTGGTGTTAGTTTCTTGGCTGTGAGCATGCTGTATAACTTCTCTAACTTCAGTATCTTCTTCTGTAAAACAGAAACAATGATTTTTTTTCACATCTCCTGGTTAGAGTAGGATGCAGAAACACAATTGACACTCATATTTGTTTACCTTAATGCAGAGAACAAAATTCAGTTCTCCATATTCATTGTAAAGCATAGCACCTTTCTCACTGTAATGTTGAAATGTGGCTTTGATTCTTGCTCCTTAAATGGGATGATATAATATACAATGAAAAAAAATGTTCCCTATTACCTGCTGTCTCTCCTTTAAATTTTCAGAATTGTGGTACTTTGCCTTTAAAAAATAAATAAATAAATATCTGCAAGTTGCAAATTGGGGCAGTTGTAATCCATTTTAAGATACCATCCTGCTATAATGGTTGTATTGGATGTGTTCTATATTGTAAGATATTGAATATGTAAATATGGACTTGCACTCCTTGAGTAGCATAGTTCTTTGAAAAGTTGCAAAGGATTCTTAGAATTCTAACCCTTAAAGCATTGTTTAAAGTCAAAGTCTCCTCCAGTTAAAGGGTAAGAGAACAAATGGAAAACTTTTCAAGATATCAGTCATGGGGCTGCCAACAGAACCTCAGAATCCTCAAGTTCACATCTAGCCTGTGGGTGTTATACCATCAGAATTTTCTTATTATTCAATTATAGAAAGAATTACTAAAGTATTTAATCACTTCTGGAATAATTAGAAACATAACTTTAAACTATAGCATTTTCAGCTTTTGCATGATCTTTCTCTGCTCAAAGTAAAAGATATATCCCAATACCAAGTGAGCGCCCACATGTCACGTGCCTGCGTGTGTGTCTGTGTGGAAGTGTGAGTGAATAATGTTGTCATAAAATAGACTGGAAGCTTTGGGAGCTTGAAGCAATATCTTTCTCCACTAAACTGCTTTATTACTGCCATACCCTCCCTCCTGGGCATGCAGTCAGCTGAGACTAGGCCAAATTGGCAGTCAATTTCCAAGAGTCTGGCAGGCCCCTGATCTCTGGGAGTTCCCAGCAGGCGATTCTTTCTCAACCAGCCCTTCCAAGGGTCAGTAGCCACCCAGACTCCTGGGCCCCAGTTTGCATGGGCTGGTTCACCAGTCAGGACCAATATAAATTTCTATCTTAAAGTCACACTGTGAAGGCATTTTTCTACCCCTGAGGTATTTTCAGTGACAGTTCTCTTCCTGACTGCTTTCCTAATTCTCTAACTTCATAGCACATCATGCCAGAATTCTTATGGGCGGCTGGAAAAAAGGGGCTCTTTGGTGACAAAGGGGTTAAATTGATAACATAGTTGTTATTTTTTTCCTCCAAAAATACATAATTTGGGGAGATGTGTTGACTGTTGATAAGCAGACCTGAAATAATAATAGCGGGGGCTGCTTATCACGGGCAGGCAATAGTTCTATGACAATGTTCCAGCTGATGAAAAAAATGGGAACAAAAATTAATAGTGACAGTACTGGTAGAAACAAGCCATAAATTCGATACCAAGTCATAAAATACAGGCTAACCCAATAAACACATGCTACTGTTATTATATTAATATTGTTAAAAATATCATAACATTTTAAAAATGGAATAAAGGTGAGGAGCACTTTTTTTAGAGGTAATTTTCACTCCATGTGGCTTAGAGGCAGAGGATTTTTTTCTCCAACCAAAAACACTAAAACTCTAACTTTTATAATAGAGTAAAGAACCTGACTTACAAAAAAAAAAAAAAAAGGTGATGATCACATTTGTGTCTACTGTATGGAGGAAATGAGAGATGGAACTAATATTTATTGAGGTTTTTTTTTTTTTAATGAGCCAAGTATTTTGCATTAGCGATGCCAATTAACCATCGAAATAAAATCTTAGGTACAATTTATTCTTTACATTTCTGGACTAAGGAATCCTAGAATAGTTAAGTTCACTGTGTGAAGCAACACAGTTATCAAATGGCAGAGCTGAAATCCAAATACAAGGTTGTCTGCCTCCACATCAGGTTTTGTCAAGCAGGTGTTACAGAGGCCCCAGCCTATGGCATAATGGAGACAAGAAGAGATGGTCAATTTATGGCCCATGGAGAGTACAGGGCCCATCTAATCAGAACTGCCAGGGCTCAGAGACAGCTCATTATTACCACTTTCAGACTGGTTGATTTTTCCAAAGCCAAAAACCTACATTCTAATGTGAAATCTCACTTTATCAGTGTTAGCACTAATGCATTAGATGGAAGTCCACATATCACCCATGGGTGGGCTTTCAAGACCTGAGTCAACTTTTATTCCTTCTCCTATACTATACTTACCTACATAAGAAATCAAGACACATTTTTTTGTTGTACTTTTAAGAATTTTGAGGTAATGCCTGTTATACTTTGATTATTTCCCCTCAATCAATATTTTCATTCTAGATGCTCTTGGCATATTATCATATTATATCTTTTTCTTCCTGTAAATCTCCAAGAAAATCACAAATATTACTTGCAGCTCTGTGCCTTGTCCTATAGGAAAGAAGAACACCGGTTTCTGTGAATTTTTCAAGTCTGGTCTTCATAAGGAGCTCATGCCAATTGCTCAACTTTTGAAGTTTGAAAGATCAGTAATGAGAAAATACCCTCCTTCCAAGCAATAAAAGACTTCAACATTCCTGTGTCAAATTGGTGAACCCAACAACAAAGTTCACTGGACTAGACCAGGTTTGTACAACTTGCCAGACTCTCCACAAAACTCAGGTATTGCACAATCCTGCTCAGGTTCTCGAAGTAAATTTGATGGGAGCCTCCAAAAAATGTGCTGATATGTCTAGATAAAATGCCTTGGGTCTCCAAAGCCTCTTGTTTGCCTAGCTTAAATATGGTCAGCATGACATAAGCTTAAATGTTTAAGTTTCAGGAAATCACACGATTTACCAAAATTAATTCTCTAATATTTTTAATCTCCTCGTGGCCAGCCTTGTAAATAACAGGAATGAGTTCACCACCAGCTCTACATTTTATTTCCATCGCCGGTTGGTGTTTTGCCCTTTCTTCCAGCCCTGTGTGTGTGATAGGCTTTCATTCTCGACAAGACATCAGAACTGGACTTAATAAGCTGCAAGGGTAAAATCGTCAGCTCTTCACATGTAGGGAATCCTGAGGTACATACAAGCCTCGTTCTAAGATGTGATAACGTAATCTAAAGCCAGGCCCAGCCTGTCAGTTCAGGTCTAAAGGGATTTGATTCAGTGTCAGAACCTTTGGCTCACGAGGTCACTTTCTGTTCTTGCTTTTCTTATAACAAAAGCAGAACGGGGGGGGGGGGGGGGTGGTTGTGAGGGTGGGTGTGTGTGTGTGTGTGCGTGCACACACGCACACGTGTTTTTTCAAACCTTGTGAATTCTTCAGCTGCTGTTTGTTGAGCACAGGGCCTTTATTTCAGCCTCCTGAAACATTTTCATTAGACAGAGGCCTCTGAAGTATGCTCAAGACGTGGATTGTGCAACTAAAAATCTTAGGCCTCTCCAGAAGCAGCCTGATTGAAATCAGCACTGTGTCAGGGCCTGTCATATCTCAGAAAAGACATAAAACACACGGAAACATCAATAAGCAACAAGCTTCTGACAGCTCTGAGACATTCCAGCTGACAAGAAGAGAAAGGGGGTGAGGTTAGGGCTCAGGGGGGATATTTAAAATGCCTAACAGCCAGTGGAAGTGTTGGCAGGCTTCAGGGAGGCCGGGGGAAGACAAGATAAAGTCTATCAGGTTATCACCTGGTTCGAGGTGGATTCCTCCTTGCAAGGCCACCGGGATGAGACAATGACACAACGCTTCACTCCCCATCCCACCGCCCCCCCCCTTCATTTAAAAATATTTCTAAGAATCAAGCTGCATTTATATTGTTGCCCAGACAACGTTTTTCAAGAAAAGATTTTAAAAAATGTAAAAAAGGGAAAAAAAGGAGAAATCTGTGAGTTAAAGAATTCTGCTTCTAGCTACAATGTACAGAAATCAAAAAGGATTAACAAGGGTTTTTTTTTTTTCATTTAATTTCCTGTACACCAGAAGCTTTTGTTAAGAGATCAGAGATATTGCTATTTATTGAATTTTTAATATGATCTTTATTAAAAGGCAGCACACATGTTTGGTTTTCCTTCTCGCTCTTTTTTTTTAACATGCATGGATATAAAAATCAAAGGCCACGAATGAACCATGGCTGTTTGATTTCAGTGCTTTTATAATATGGGTGTGGATTCAGATATAGTACGTATTTAAAATTTCTTAA
Source organism: Spermophilus citellus (assembly GCF_964194105.1). NCBI lineage: Eukaryota > Metazoa > Chordata > Mammalia > Rodentia > Sciuridae > Spermophilus > Spermophilus citellus. The sequence continues at coordinate 58,238,081 of NC_138185.1, forward strand.
AAAAAAAAAAAAACAGAAAAATGGCCTTCGACTCTTGTGTTGCAAAGAAAGAATTGGTCATTATGTGTTAACCCTTCAAGTGCTTTTTTGCCAGCCAGAAGAATTTCAAAAAATATCTTCTGATCCATTATGATTGGGTACTGGAAGGTAAACAAAAGAAAGGGGCAGTCATTTGAGTTTATTTCCTTTCATGGGCCATGTAGGGCCCATATTCTTCCTGTGCACAGATCCCTGGCTGATATTCAAAAGAAGCTTTCTTCATTAAGAATATTAAAATGCATTCTTAGAGGATGAAAATTTGTAAAAATGAGTTCTGAAGTCAAAAATTATAGGTTCAAAAGGACAGGTTCTTACACCCTTGTGAATTTTAAGACTAAATATGTCCTTTAGGCTCTAGAGGTTAGAGATTCAGATTCTAAAGAATATGCAACCATTTGTTCACATTCTGCTTTCTCCATACTCCAGTTGTACCCATTATAAGTTGATTGTTCTGAGCTCATTTGTGCTTTCATGCAAAACCAATCAAATTCAAAAATTTGCGGAAGATGGAGATCTAGTAAAAGGTGGTGTGGTAGAAAACCAAAGGGTCCTGCACCATTTGATGATTTTCCTATTGTCACTCATTTCCAGTTTTTCATCTGAGAAATGAGAATAATGACACCAGAGGTTGTTGAAAGGATGAAATAAGATATGTGAAACTGCCTTCTAGAGCACATATTGCTTCATTTTAATAAAAACAAAAAGAAGAGGAAAAAATAATGCAATAATGAAGGAGAGAAAATGAATAGCACAAAACATAGGGTACAGTGAGCAACTGGTATCAGACAAAAAGTGGAATTCTGTACTTACCACTAGTAATGCTGGATGAGTGCTGAGATGCAATTCCAGCCATCCTAAGGCAGTGCAGTCAACAGTTGGAGAGAGAAGCAGAATGCACATTCCTGTGGATGACTAATTATAATCACGGGAAAATGTTATCTGGTTACCCGTGCCCAATGGCTCCCTTTACATGTTGCTGTAGTTTGGATCTTGAATGTCTCCTACTGGCCCATATGTTAAATGTCTGTCTTTAGGGTAATGCTATTGGAAGGTGAGCATTTTTGTCCACCACACATTTTTTTCTCCACCTGGGCCAAGCATGCATTAAAACCTGCCAAAATTGTGTACCAAAATAAATCTTTACTTTTTTATAAGTTAATTGCTCCAGATGTTTGTTATAGTGACAGAAAACTAATAAACATATCCTCTTTCTCTTACAATAGTATGAGAAACAAAGTATTTTTAGCTCCATATTATAGACATAAAACTTTTCACATATAGAAAGTTTGAATTGATCCTCTAACATCCTCTGGTTAAAATTCTTTGTTTTATTTTAAATACATCCTCTTTGCAGTTTCTTTTAGTCTTGTCGCCCACAGACTCATGATAGTATTAGAGACTGGGAAGAAGCCATGTCTAGGTATAAGACAGCAGAAGAAAAGGAAAGAGGACAGAGTGAGGTCTTAGCCAAGAATTTCTGTGTGTGATGATGGGTGAAGTCTTCAGTACAGACCCAGCCTGGCCCTTGCTCTTGCTAGGGCTAAGAATCCTTGCTTTACTGTTCGCTTCTACCGGGAAGATTCCTCACTGTATGCTGAATAAACAAACAAACAAACAACAACAACAACAAAAAAACCTTGAACCAGCATCTGTGAGAAATGAGGGAGGTACAGATCATGGTATCTCCTCATGGTTTGTTCTTTCTTCTCACAGGTTATTTGAACTCCCTCTTGGTTGGTTAGATAGAAATTCAAGTTCAAAACCACCTTGAATCTGAGGAAGCCTCAGTGCTCTAACAGGAAGCCTACAGCAACCCATTATGAGCTGCCTTAGATCACTAGATCACTACTGCTCACACCATTGATTTAAAAAGGTTTCTGTCAGAGAAGGGTTAAGGGAAGGGAGGAGGTATGGGGGTAGAAACGATAGTAGAATGAATTGGACAATATTGCCCCATGCGCATATATGATTACGTTACCCGTACAACTCTACTCCATGTACAACCAGAAGAATGAGAAGTTATACTCTATTTATGTATGATGTGTCCAAACGCATTCCACTGTCATGTATAACTAATAAAATAAATAAATACAACAAATTTTTTTTGTTTTTTTTATTTTTTATTTTTTTTATTGGTTGTTCACAGCATTACAAAGCTCTTGACATATCATTTTTCATACATTAGATTGAAATGGGTTATGAACTCCCAATACAACAAATTTTTAAAAGTGTCTGAAAAATCACTTTTAGCCACACAGAACTACACCAGGAAATCCTACTATCTTATTAACTGATTGCCAGTGAAAAATTCCAACTCAAGCTTATTTTAATGTCCTGTTGAGCACAGGTTGGCCAGAAATTCTTTTGAGTGAGGCTCTGTGATTCTTCATCTATGTACTGTCATTTCCTAGAACAATACCCAGAACAGGATGGAGGTTGAAGCAAAGCATTTCCTGGTTTTCACAGCCCTCTTGCTATTTTGACACATAAAATATCATAAAGTAAGAATGTCCAAAAATTAATATGTGTAACTTACTATAAATGTAATGTGTGATTCAAGATTTTTAATATTTATTCTTTGTTCTTTGGTTTTTAAAAAATTATTCAGTGAACACTTACAGTATGTTAGATGACAGGATTTATTGGTCAACTCTCTTTGGGTCCATAGCATTTATTGGCACAAAATTTCTGTTAGGGGAATCTCAGAGGCCAGTGAGAAACTAGAGTGTGGTTTCCCATAATGATATCTATCTTGATAGTCCCCAATGTTCACATTTTAGACTTACAAGCAAAAAAAAAAAATCACTCAGTTTCCTGGGCTTCTATAAAAGGACTCTTCTTAGGAGGAAATGAGGATTTTTTTTAATAGAAATGGAAATTGTGTAGAGCTTGATTTTTATTTATACAGAAAATATCACCCTGATAAAAGTTACAGTGGTCAACACTTTTAAAAATGAAGAGAACTATTGAGATGAGCAATGTAGAAAAAAGCTGCATGTCTATATTACCCAAGCAATAATTTCAGGTGCTGAACATATTAAGTGCTTCCCATGATTTTTCATTACACTATAAAGTTTAATGATAATTTTTCATGTCTTAAATGTTGATTATAACATTTTAACACCCTTTTCTCTAAATTTTGATAAATGTTCAATTACATATCATCATGATGGAGCAGTTAATGTGTATTTTAATGTACAAGAAAGCATACTGAATTTAATGACTGAATATGAAAATAAAATCTAGGGAAGTTGCAGGTGAACAGGTATTGCAAATCCAATAATTTAGTCACAATGGAAACTCAAGAGCGATGTGAAATGAACACTACATAATTTCTTATCCTGATTTACGCTTGTTAATTTTGCTCTGCACACAACAGGGACATGTTTGGGCCATAAAAAGAATCTGGCACCTTTTCACAGTAACTTTGGCATCTTTCTACCATCACCCTCCTTCCAAAAAGGAAACTAAAAATCAGAAATTCACCTTTGTAATGCACACAGTTAGCTGATCTTTATCCTTATCTTCCTATCACTCTACTTGTCTGGAAGCCTGCAGAGGGGACAGAATGCATTCTGTATGGCCTCTGAAATTCCTTTATATCACACTGAGTGGCATTTAATAAATGCTTCAGGACCACATTTAATGTCAATACATTTTGTCAAATATTTTCAACTAAATGATTCTGAACTTAAAAAAGCATGGAAGGCACCATAGCATAAGGGTCAGAGACTAGAAATTATAGGACACCTCTGCCTTGAAATCCAGGAAATACCCAATTCTGGTCATGAGATCTGGGTTAGGAGGGATGGGTTTAATCTCACTAAGCATCAGTCTTCTCATCTGCAAACAGGGAATAAAATTAGTCATTGTGAGTATAAATTAGTTCAGATGAAATACTCAGCATATAATTAATAGTAACTACTTTGTGATCTCTACTAAATAACTTTCAATTGCTTTAGATAACTGAGTCTTAATTGTTGGCCTTTTCTTTGCACATCTGTTTTAAATTTTATATTGACACACAATATTTGCACATATTTATGGATACTACATGATAATTGGATACATGTATTCAGTGTATAATAATCAAATAAGAGAGGTTAGCATTTCTATTTCCTCAAACATTTATTTCCATTTGTTAAGAAATTTTGGACTCTTCTTTTTAAATTATTTTTGTATATATAATGAATTGTTTCAACTACAATTATCTTATCATACTATAGAACGCTAGAACAAATTCCTTCTATCTAATTGCCTTTGGATATCTTTTTAAAACATTCTCAAATCCAAGCTCTGGAAACAGCATTACACTCTTTTTTTATATTATACTTATAATTCATGTAGGGATATAACTAATCAATTGTCTGAGTCATGATATATTATGGCATTTAGTGTAATCCAAGAACCTTTTATTCTAATAATTAAATATAATATTAATTGTCTGAATCCTCTGCTTTTTAAATATTCTTACACTTTGATTGCAAATTTCAGAAAATCTTAAAATGTTGGAAGTGTTTCAGTGATGGCTAAAACTATATAGTTAAGATGTATTGTTTTAGTCAGATTATTTCTGGATACCTGATGACTAAATTTTCCTATAAGACATTTATGTAGAAGTAATTACTTTTTTGTTCTAAAATAAAACAAAACACTAAACCAAAAGTCTTCAATGGCATGCTATTTCCATGCCCTTTTGTGATTTAGAAAGCAGGTGTTCTATCATAGGACTCTTCCCCTTAGCATTAGCATAAGTGGATACACAAAATAAATCCAAATACTCAATAGAATGAATACAAGTAAGGATTTTATGGGAAAGGGATTTTTGAACTGCTATCTATTATGAAGAGACCCAAACAGTCCCCAAACCTTAACTGCTTCATACACATCATCCTCGATGACAGGTAGAACAACACCATGCTCATACTCACTGGGGCTAACAGCTTGACAGTGCTCACATTGTATTGATTTTCTTGCTGCTTCTGTTTGGGGATGAAATGTTACTGCCATAGGTAGGTATTTTCCATCAGGCAGAGGCAGTCAAATACTGTGGACAATGTCTCAAAAGAGGATTATTCTAAATCAACACACCTGAAAAACATAGGTCACTAAGTGTGTTTCCACTTTTGTTTAACAAATGTACATTTCTAAATTTCTCCTCCCAGAAAGCATCTTCTAGGGCACACTTGCAATCCCAGCGACTTGGGAGGCTGACACAGGAGAATTGCAAGTTCAAAGCCAGCATCAGCAATTTAGTGAGACTCTCAGAAATTTGGAGAGGTTCTGTCTCAAAATAAAAAGGGCTGGGGATGTAGCTCCATGGTAAAGCGTAGCTGAGTTTCAATCCCCAGGGCCAAAAACAAAACAACAACAACAATTAATAGTCCGCACACAAACTTTCTAGCTTTTCCTATTTTTTTTTTAGTGCCTAATATGAAATTGATGCAATAATAATTTCTAGCCCGTAAGGATTTTTGTGAGGTTAAAAAACATTAATCCAGGTTCTTATTCTAATACCTGGCCCACAGTAAGCACTCTATGAATAGATTATATATTTAAATGATACTATTTTATTTTAAGTCTGAATATCTAATCCCAGAAGGTAGCAACACATTTGTTAGAGTAAATGAATTATAAAATACTAATATCATTAATTGAAAGGTAGGTTTTTAAAAGATTACATAATTTTGAAAAAAAAACTAAACAACTTATTTAATTATAATTATATGGCATGCACTGAATACTGGTAAAAAAAAAAAAAAGGCATATTAAATTCTTCCCCAAAATGTCTCCTTAATTTTCACATGAAAATATAGTTGTGTCAATAAACAAATATGTGAAAATCAGAGAGATTCTGGATATTGGTAAAAAAGCATATTAAATTCTGCCCCAAATGATTGACATCTGGATTACTAACCCATTTTCATTATCATCTTGGAATGATTATCAGAGGTGTAATATAGGAGAGCAACTCCTAACTTTCTACAGGAATTAGAACAGTGAAATACTCTCAATTATTATAATATATAGGCATATATTTATGCTGACTCTTATCAAAAGCATTATTTGAAAATATAGTAAATCACTAAGAATTGACATTTTAATCATGCTCGATCTCTTTCATTAACAGATATTGTGAAAAAAAGTTTTCACTCATTTATGCAGTATTGAAAGCAGGAGATGAGGAAGGAAATGTTAAAAGAAGCCTGCTTTTAAATCCACATGTACCAGTGGGATGTTTATGATTCCTCAGGAAGTGATATCAAAAACAAATGATTTATCAATACTGCAAAAACTTTAATTGTTTTTTCAGATCATTTTATTAGCTATTGCAATTACTATCTAAATATACAATTTGTTTTCTAAACAATTAAGACTACACCAAAAAATAAAAAGTCCAAAAACAGACTGTCCAAGTAAAAGAAGAATATTATAATGAATCAAAAGGACAGAATTGGAAACAAGCAGACAAATCCAAAAGGTGGGACTTTCTGCCCACAAACTGGCCTATTCTCTTTAACAAGTCATGATCACAGGAAATGGAACGTGCTGAACTGAAAGAGATCCACAGGCATAAGTCAAGTTCAATGTGTGGTCCTGCAATGTACATTTTAAAGGACATTTGGGTCAATTGTGTAATCCAAGCATAGCCTGAGTATCAGTCCATGAACTTTACTAAAATGAAAACACACAGCTCATCCACTGGGAAAAGCAGATTGCAAAACAGTATGTACGGTATGGTCTCATTTTACTAAAAAAAAAGATATTTGTGCAGAGAAAAACCCAGGAGATAGCTATTATAGTAGAAATATCTGTAATAATTAAAGTAATTAAAGAGTTTTTTTTTTTAAAGGACTCTCCTGATTTTCTATTATGCTGCTAAAAGAGCAATGAGAATTGAATTTTTTGTGTGTGTTTTAAAACAAAATGGGCACAAATAGAAAGTGGAGAAAAGATTCCACTGAAGTGGATGTATCCAAGGTACCACATGGCCATTCTCACCATACAGCCTTTTGCATTTGTCAAAGTCAAGTTCTCTGATCATTTTCTTTTACATTCATCTGACAATCAGGGCTATTTTTATGAGTTAGAGGGAAGAAAACTGATTATCCCTTTGCCTACAGCTATTCAGAGATGCACTTTAACTCCTGATTAGAACCTGGGTCCTGAAATACTTAGACAGTCCTGAGTGAACAAATGGAAACCTATTTGGAGACTCTTGATTCTTAGAATCTGGAGTAGCACTGTTCTGAAATGTTCTATTTGGACCCTTAACTTCAACATGCAGTCAATAAATTCTAAGCCACAGCAAGCCAGCCTCCCTTAATGTGATTTTACTTATAAAAACAATAACCAAAAATAAATAAAATAAATGAATAAAATCTGAATTTACAAACAATAATCAATGCTCCTGTGTCCCCTTCTGCTTCTGATTAAGAACTATTACTTATAAAAAGGTTATCAAATTCAAAGTAAAGTTCATTCTCTTGTTCTTTTTATTATATCACATGTACCCATTTTTAATTAAAGGCCCCTGAATTGTAATGAGTTTGCAATTTATTTGCATCCACTTAATGAGCTTTGGAAAATAACACTATCCAGCACTCTTCTCTATTCTTTCCCTTTTAAAATGCTCTAAAGAGAATTCTTTAGGAAATGGAAACTCTGAAATCGGGAGTTTCGAAACCATTCGAATTGCATTTTAAAGAAATCATTAAGTCTAAACAGTTGTTTTATGACGGTTATGTTCCCAAACCTCAGTCTTGGATTCTGGTTTGCTGATGACATAGCTCTACTTTGGCAAACTCAAAACAATACGTCTAAGATTCATGGGTACTTAACAGATTCCTTATAAGGAGGAGGACACTGCATCTGTAGAAAATGAGGATACCATTGTTATTTGGAGATTTTTCAACTTGAGAAACAGACATTGTTTAGTAATTTAAAATTTTTTTGTGATATTTTCCCTGTGATCATTTGATATTAATCTTATCACTTTACATTTTTTTCTTCTTTTTCTTCAGTGAAGGAATACCTGATCCATATTTCTGATATTTTTACACTGAATAAGGTCAACTGAACTTTCTTCCATTTTGGTGGGGGTACCTGAGATTGTAATTATACCCTGGCTTTAGCTTTCTCATTTATGAATTTGAAATATTCCACATTATCTGGGTTTCCATTTTTTCCCCCTATCTCTCATGAGAGGTGAAATCATCTTAATGTTCACTTCCTTGTTTTAATTCTTTGATGTCTCATTCTCTTTCCCATCTTGATGAACACCCTCTAAGGCAATAATCCTATTCCTTTGCAACAAAAGAATCTGGACTTTTTTTTCATTAAAGTCCAGTTCAGCAAAATACGGCCATCTGTTTGACTCTGTCTTAAATGTCACATTGCTTTGATGAGTGAACAGATGCCCAGCCGACAACTGTACAGATATAATTGATCAAATACTGAATATCTAACTCCAGGGCCACTTCCTAGGTAGATATTTGGACCTCGACCAGTTTTATCCCTAATTGATGAAAACAAGGGGGAACATTTGAGTCCTTTTAATAGGTTTATTCATTTGTGCCTTAGTTTGCTCTTTTTGAAGATTAATTCTGGTCTTTGTTTCTCTGCTTTTGTAGCTACCAGTCAATACTGGTTTGGAAAATGTCTGTACTCCTCCCTCTTCACTCTGTCCCTTCTGAAGATCCTGGGCCCTCAAGGCTCCCTCTGTTCTCCACAAACTAAACTTCTTGGTGTTTAATTTTCCCACTCCTCATTTTACACTTCCTCCACGCTGGTTCTGAGACCTGGAAGAATGCCCTCCCTTTCAAGTCAGCCCCTCCCATTGCTTAGAATCCCACCTCCTTCACAAAGCTCTCTTTATGTGTTTTGTGGGATTGGGGAGTGGTTTGGGGAAGTGAGTAATGAATGTATTCATGTATGTAGTGGAGGGTGAGAAAATAGAATGGATAATTGGATTTTGAGCAAACAGGCTCATTACCTAACTCAAGACACCAAAACATGAAATTAAAGTAAATGGCTTATGTATCACTCAATTCTGTGATATATTCCAAATTCCACAAAGGTAGGCGTCAGATATTTTGTTTCTTTTGTGTCCGATCTCTTTCACAAAGGATAGAACAACAACAACAAAAGAAAGGGAAAAAAAAAAAAACTCTTGACTGCAACAGATATAACCCTCCAGCAGGAGAAAGGTGCAAAATGATATTTCTGAGTTAGATGAAACACTAAAGAACATCGGGGAAAACGTCTAGTTGTTTCACAGGTGGGCATCAAAGCAAGTTCTGAAAACTTCTGGATTCTGGCAAGGTCAAAGGCTATGTATACCAAAACTGGAGTCTCCAGGGCTCCTGGCAGCACTGGGAATCACTGTACTTTTAGAGAAATAATTAAGTTAGATTTGATTTTTCTTACAATTCATCTTGGGCATTTGTATCTCACAGAAAATCCCAATTAACACTGACTTCTTGGTCAATATTTAAGCAGTCATTTGCTTTGGTGGCCAAAAATGTGTGCCCAGGTAAAAAAAAAAAAAAAAAAAACTGTATGCAGTGTTTGGTGTAAGCTCACATGGTCTAAAATTGTTTAAGAAAATCAATAGACGTTTTACCGTATTTCTCTCTACCACACTTCTGAGGATTAAGCAAAGGGCCATGGAATTTGGAATAAATATCTTCTCATCAACTCAATATATTTGCCTTTGAAGTCCACTTCATTAAGCAAAATGTGAACAACTGCCAAAGAAGACATGCTGAGAAGCTACTATAAAATGGTGAGATTCTAGAAGACAACTTAAGCAAGAAAATCACAACTACTCCAGTGGGGAGAAAAGGAGGTCTTCAGAAGGAAATGGTCCCTGATTCCTACCTATAGAATTTGAGGAAAGAGCTTGAAAGGGGAGCAAAGGACTGAAAGAAATTATAAGATAATTAAAGAGAAGAGATGGCCAGACTAGAGAAGGAATAAAGGGACAGATTTTAAAACCTCCATCTGTTGTGAGGGCATGGTGGAATGAGATAAGGCTCAAGGCACAGCAGAATGACAAGATCTGCATTTCAGGGAGGTCACGTGTGCAGTGGCGGGTGGGGGGGGCTAGGGGCAAGGAGACCACAACACTACTGTGAGGTGGTATCCAGATTGCTTCTTGAGTATAATGGCTGTTGCTAAACCCCATTTTGTTTTTTTTTTTTCTTTTCATATCCTTAACTGTCCACCTGGAAGGGTCCTCATCCCACATACCAGACCAAATCCATCCGGTATAGCCTCACCTGGGTCACAAAGCTGAAGGACAAATGACTACTAGATGTGTGCATGAACCTGAAACCTTACACTGGTCTCAAAGAGTGTTCTCACAGAAACTGATAATAATGGTATTTATTGAGTATTTTCTGGGTGCCCAGCAGAACTCTCCAGAAAAACCCAATGTGGAACATGTTATCATGCTACTTTACATGCATAAAATGAGCAGAGAGAGAGGGGAGGTAGTGTGCTCACCATTACACAGCTAGGAGGAAGTAGGTTTGGGACTCAAACCCTCAGATTATCAAACTTTTACCCAAAGGCCCTGATCACCAAGGCTATTGCCTCCCTCTTTTATGAGTCATAGGCCATGTGACTGTGACCAAGACCAGACACCAAAATTATTACATCATGTCTATGGAAAAATCAGGTTCCAGTTTGCCAAAAACTAGCAGTCAAACTTGCATTTTAAACTGGTGGCACTGAGAAACTGGAAGGACCTACATGAAGAAATTCTCAAAGGTTGATAAAGGACATAACATAAGACCCAGATAAATAAGGAAAACCCCTGTCTTCCTACAGGGTGAACCAAAAACTGCAATATAACAATACCCTGTGAGATGATTTATAAACTTAACAAAATCCCAAAGAAAATATCAACAGTCCTTTTTTGGAACTTGACAAATAATTTCTAGTGTTTGTCTTGAAGAAAAACAGTATGTAAAAATAGCCATGAAAAAACAGAGAAAAAGATAAAGAACAATGGCTTTTATAGGAATTGTCATACTAGTAGCAAAATAATTATAAAATCATAATGATTAACAGTTTATTTTGCTATTGCCTTAAATAGGTAAATCACCAGGGAGAAGAAAAAACCCAAAACCAAATATACACATAAATAAATGACATGTGACAATGAAATGATTTTGATATAGTATGTGAAATACAAAAATATAACTATTGAATTAAGAAAAACTATGTCACTGTGCTGAATATTTGAAATAAATTACACATACATTTAAAAAAATTTTAAAAAGAAACCAAATTATTGAAAGAAACTCTTGAAGGAATTTATTTGGTCTTTAAAATTCTTTTTATTTATGATACAAAATGTAGATGCCAATAAAGGAAATCTCTGTATATTTGGATTCACCAAGTTATATAAGTTTAATTGGAAAATATCACAAATGGAACTGAATTTCAATTGCTAGACTGGGAGAATGTTTTTACTTTTGCAAATAATATTATTTAGAATATAAAAGAACACATCTACGTCAAGAAGATGAATAAAATTTACCCAGTAGAAAAATTGGTGTGCAGAAAAGACAAAACTATCTTGAAAACAAAAATATTTTGGAAGGTTCATATTTCAAGACTTCAAAACATACTACAAAACTACAATAATCAAGACAATGTGGCATTGGCAAAAAGAGACAAATGAAGCTGTGGAATTTAGTGGAAATTTCAGAGAAGGAAAAATGCTTTTCATTTATGACAAATTTATTTTTGACAAAAGTTCCAAGACAAGTCAGTAGAGAAAGAAGTGTCTTTTAGTAAATGATTTTGAGACAATGGATATACATAGGGAAGCTGAAAACTGACCATAGCTTACATCATATAGAAAAATTAATTCAAAATTGCATAAATACCTAAATGTAAGAGGTAAGACTATAAATGCTCAGATTAAACAAAGGAGAAAATCTTTGTGATCTTGGATTAGGCAGTGGTCACCTACAACAGCTAAGCAAAAGTAACAAAAGAAAAATTAGACAAATTGAACTTCATCAGAGTTTAAAACTATGTACTTCAAAGGACATCATACAGAAAGGGAAAAGACAACCCATGCAAAGAATTTGAATAGACATTTCTCCAATGAAGACATACAAATGGCTAATAATACACATGTAAAAGCGCTCAACAGCACTATTCAAAAAGGAAATGCAAGGGAAAATTAAAATGTGGGGCTAGGGTTGTGGCTCAGTGGTAGAGCGCTCACATAGCATGTGTTCTAAATGAGTTCTAGGCTCTCTGGGTTCAATCCTTAGCACCACATAAAAATAAATACACAAAATAAAGGTATTGTGTCTACCGATAACTAAATTTTTTTTAATTAAAATATGATATGATCTGCCAGATGTGGTGGCACATACATATAATTGTAGAAGCTTGGGAGGATGAGGCAGAAGGATCATGAATTCAAAGCCAGCTTCAACAAAAGTAAGGTGTTTAGCAACTCAGTGAGACCCTGTCTCTAAATACAATACAAAAAAAAAATGTGATACCACTTCACACCCATCAGGATTGGCCATAATTACATAGATAATAATAAGAGTTAGCAAAGATATGAAGAATTTGGAATCTTTATACATTTTAATTAGAATGTTTAAGGGTCTTTTGTAAAGCAATCTAAAAATTCCTCAGAGGATTGAACACAGTTGCCATAAACCCTTCAATTCTATCTCTTAGGTCTGTATTGGAGAGATTGGAAAGCGTGTTCACACAAAAGCTGGTCCATGAATGCTCAAGGAAGCACTGCTCATAAGAGACAAAAGGGTAAATTCCATGAAGTCCACAAAATATTGGTGAGCACAAAATATGGTGTATCCATACAATGGAATATTACTCAGCAAGTAAAGGGGATTAAGTACTGATACAAGCTACGATGTGAAGAAACTTTGAAAACTTTATATTAAGTGAAAGAAACCGCACACAAAATGCCACATACTGAATTATTTTCTTGATATGAGATGTCCAGAAGAGGCAAATTCATAGACAGAACCAGATTAGAGGTTGTCAGGAAAGGATAAGAGTGATTTGGCTGTTAATGGGTATGAGATTTATTTTGGGAGAGGACAAGGTACAGCTTGAGAATTTTCTCTTCAGTTGCTCTTTAAACAAACAGCAGCTTCTTAGAGATATAACTCAGACTTTAAAGTTCATCCTTTTAAAGTGTACAATTCAGTGGGTTTGTATATTTACCAAGGCCAACACACAAAAGAACATGGACTCAACTTTATTGGTAATTGGAAGATATTCAGAAAACCCACTCCCACTCCTGTTGAAACCCTAATAAAATTCTTGCTTATACACAAATTTCACTCACAGATATTCACTAAAGCATTGTCATCAAAAGAAAATCATTGGAAATAATATGTATCCTAATCAAAAAAAGAGCATTTATAAAAGAGCTATGATATACCTGTGCCATGGAATATTACGCAGCATGTTAATGGAATTGGGCATATCTCCATGACATATGTAAAGTTCCTCCGGTTATATTAAAGTGCAAAAATTGCAAACAGTGGGGAGAGTTTAATCACATTTGTGATTTAAGACACACCAAGTTATTTTTTACATGTAAATGCATATGTTTGGACTCGTAAGAAAAAGACACATAGAGATGTAAAACCCAGTTTACACTGGTTACTTCTGAGAAAGGAGTGAATATCAAGAGGATTTTACATCTTTCCTACACTGATGAGTATTATTTCTCTTGTATTATTAAGAAGAAAGATAGGAAGGGAGTCAGGAAAGACTGAGGGGAGAATAGGCAGAAAAAAATGTCAAATCTCAGCTTATAAAGTGGGAAGGGAGGCTGCTTGTCATTTGGCTTGCTGCAGGGAACCTCCGAGAGTCAATAGTTTTGTGACTGTTAAGCTAACAGTATGGCTTATATTGACTGCATTCTAATTGATGTCTTCACAGCAAATGTTTCCATGCAGCCTCCACAGAAGTAACTATTAAAATACTCTGTTCTGGAAAATTATGAATCACACTCCCCATCATCAACAGAGTCAACCTGTTGGATTAAAGCTATCAAAGACTGTTCTCCAAGCAGTGAGGCTGCATAATACACGCGCTCAGCTCACAGCTCGCTGCTCCCTCTGCTACTTTGATTTAAGAGCATTAGGAAACTGTGTAATTTTTTTGGTCCTCTTTTTATTTCCATGGTAATTTATGTCTGTGGGTAAGCATTTTATTTTATCAGAGACATGGGGCTAGAGTTATTTTCCAAGGCGCTTGAGCTTTCCTTTGATGCCACTGAAATTAAAGGCAGAGCGGCAGAGAGTACCCATGCTGTTTGTCAAAGAGTCAGAGGTTAGAATTACATTGGCTGCCATTTATTGTGACTATTCCGTGCCAGGAGTTAGGGTAGCACTTCTCATGGGCAATGCGGTATTATTAATATTGCAGACATCAAAACATTTGTGAATGGGATATAATTGACTTGTCAGTCACATTAACAATATCCCCTATGGAATACCCTTCCAACAATGGCCAAGCAGAATATTGTTAGGTTATTTACATCTGACTCTTTAAGTCTTAAACCTTTGAAGAATACTAACAATTCATTTTAGATTTAACACAATATCTGGATACAATCTCTTATGTGTATGATATATATATGCAAGTTGATAGCAAAACTTACTATCAAGGCTACTAATCAATACTTTTGAAAACAAAGGATTGTTTCCATGAATAAGAAACTGGCCACCCTGTGAAAATATGATCCAAAAGTCTAGATAAATTTTTTGAATGAATGAGGGTGTTCTAATGTCATACAATTAAGGTAAATTCCACAAATTCTTTAATTAATTTTTTCAACAGACAAAATAAGTATGTGGAGTTTTATGTAAGGCTTAAAAGATGATTTTATAAAATAGAAAGAAATAAAAGTCCAATGTCATGAAGAAAGGAGGAAAATTAATAAAACATTAGCTAAAATGTAAAATCTGAATGTATTTTTAAAATTAATTTTATCTTGAAATAGATCCTGAGGCAGGTGCTGTTCTCTATAGCTAAAAATGAAATTTAAGGCCTTGACTGATCACCATGCAAAATTAATAGAGGTTAGTGATGGATATGTAAATACTTAAATATTCAGAACACAGGAAAATTCCGAGGTATTGTTAGGAAGTCAGTTTTTAAATGGTATGTAACATTTGTTTTATAAGAAAAGTAGGTTTTAAATTAGAATTCCACTGATGTTTGAGAAAAAGAAAAAAAAGATTCAATAGAGTTGAGTGTTTTTCAAATCAATTTACCTGCAAATTTTTACGAGACATGCTGCTTTGTTACTTAAATTTTTATAGGAATATCTAATAAGGAACTAATAACAAGCCATTTTATTTAAACAAGAGCCTTCTGCTTGTCACTTCACCCATATTATCTACCCAGCTCAGAAAGGATCTCAAATCGAATGGATTGAGTCCCTTTTGTACATAAGTAAATATACTATGAGTTTGTTGTTTGATGGAAACATTTCACTGACTTTAACAAATGAATCCTGCTTCAAGACATTTGGGGATTTCTTGAAGCCTTCTTCTTATACTTAACTCAATAAGCAAAAAGAAATGAATGAAAATCTTTGAAAACATGTTCCACAGAACTGAGGTACACCCATCATGGGTCGAAAGTGAGTTCCCTTTAAAAAAAAAAAAGTCTTCATCTTGAATAACCTGTTCACATGAATGTCTGCACATAAGAAATCACTTATACTGTTTAATAGACCCTTTCATTCAGAAAACAAACATTTATTGAGCACCTGCTAGGTGCCATAGCACCTGCTACCTAGCTGGGGAAGAAAGACTTTTATCAAACCCCCTCAAGGATCTATAATTACAAATCTTATGAAACTATGGGAAAAGAAATTGTGGGACTGTATAATGAAATGCTACCTTGTTTGAACATCAGGGTGGTGAGGTTTGAACTTGGGAAGTGGAATTTGTAGACATTAAGGACCTCTGCCAATATCCTATGCTGTCAGGAACCTCATCTTCAGAGCCTCTAACTTGCACTGGTGCTTGTACCTACTCTTCTGCGTGGTCTAAGCATGCATGCTGAATCAACCAGGAAATCCAGAATGCAAAGATTTCAACTGATGTCTGAAGGAGCAGCTCTGCAAATCCATATCTCTTGGGAGTGTCAGATACAGACTTGGTGGTAGCAAAGACTCACATTTGAAACTTAAAAACATTACCATATAATTTCTGGGAGTATTTTTTTCCTCTGTAGAATATCTAAATAAAGTCCCAATTTTTTATAGCTATAATATTCTATGTTTAATCAAGTTACCAAAACACAAATACTAACAGTTCTCTGCTTATCTTCCCAGATATTTATTGAAAAATGTGTCAGACATGTCTTTTCTCTTTAGCCTAGATTATTTTAAGTTTGATCAATGCAAATAATTAGGAAAATGTTCGTGGAAAGGAAAATAGCAACCAAGAACATTTTATTGTTGACATTTACCAATAACAAGATCACCTCAGAATTAGATACACATATATATGTGTATATATATATATATATATATATATATATATATATATATATATATATATACACACACATATATGTACATAGTATGTATTGTATATATGCAGGGTACTATATATAAATATAATATGCATATATTATTTATTACTTACCATATAGCCTGTAATAAAAACATTAAAATAACCTGCAGTTATCTGCTAATAATTTTTTTGAGTCCCAGACTGACTTTTTCCAAGCAGCTCTTTCACAAGATGACTTAACTTTCTGAATTTTCCAGCATTCTAAATGATCTATATAAAGACCTTTGATAGAATTATCTCTGGAAAAATAATTCCCAGTGAAAAATAATGGACAAACATTGAACGAAGGTGGAAAAGGTAAGTTTTGTGAAGAAACAGGGTTTCTGTGTTTTAGCCTGTGCTATTTTTAAGTGGGCTGAGATTGATAATTCCAACAATACCTACATCTTTCATGTTTCTCCATAAGGAAAATGCCCTAAAAATATAAGGCATTTTGGGGGCACACTTGACCAACAACCTGGGTCAAATATACCATGGCATCAATTTAATGTGATTTAATTTAGCCAGACGTGCCACCACCAAACACTCACCTGCTCTAATGCTATTATAATAGCTTAGTTGAATCTTACCATATGCACAACATGGGCCAGGTTCTGACTGATAATGAAACTAGTTGCATTGATTAAACACTGCTATAAATCTCTCTTCTAAAGTAGCTGTGATATAGCCTTCCAGCAACTACAATAATGTAATTCTTAATCTTTTTCTGTGGTATTATTTAACTGTAGCCTGCAGTAACGTTCACTGTAGGTGTTGGGGTGGCATGAGGTGCATGCAGCCCTGTGAGAGGGCTGTGAGGAGGTTAGAGATCCAGAGTTATTTGAGTAAAATATTGGAGATTGGAAAAACTCGTAAATGATCAAATCGCTCCTCTGCCACAGATGTGGAAATAAGACACAATAAAACTCTTAAAATACATCTTTTAAAGCACTTCTGTAAAGATGTCCCTTGATATTTCCATCAATCCCTTTTTCTGAGAGCAATTCCCTGTATTTCCTTTCCATGGGGAGTAAGTAGTTGGTAACTATTGAAATGGGCAGGTGTGTGATTCTTCTCACATTTGGTTTTATAGTCTAAAGAACAAATGTGGAGGAGAGACGATTCCTGTGGCATTTGCAATCTCAGAGCTTCATCCTACAGAAACCTATACACTTTCTTAAAGCACACACATCAAAATGTATTTTAACAAAACTTGCATTCTTCTAAGAAATTTCCTAGTGCTGTAGTCTTTTGGAAACAGCAAAGTTTCAGATAATTAAGTCACAGTTTTTATTTAGGAGGGACTTCCCCAACTTATTTTAAAGCTCTCTTTTAGTACCAACAATCTCTATAGTGAGAATTAAAAAGGAAAGAAAAGAAAAATAAATAAATAAAACCTGTTCCAAAGATCTTAAGCATGGACAGAAGGAGCTTGCTTCTTGCACCAGCAGTTTTAAGATTAAATCCCTCTGTAGGTTTCTCAGAGTTATCAACCTTGTCCAATGACTGAATAGTCTGCAGAATTTGCTCTAAATTTTTTTTTTCAGTATAGATCTGTCTTCACTCTAATTTTCCTGGCCATGAGCAATTTTGAAACCACCTGGAATTATGAGCATTCTGATTATTTGCTCCTTTTGGATGGAGACTATGAAAGCATGAAACTTAGGTAAGCATATAGGTGCGTGAGATTCTTAAGCTACCCTCAATGCAGTGGTTTCCTTGAATTGAACACTGGATTCCAGTGTTCCCCAGTTTGTAGAGTTTATGAACAACTGCATGCATTATTTTAATTTTTTATTTTATTTTATTTGCATGAGGTGGTTTAGTTACAAAAGCAACTTATTTTGTCTCTCTCTTCAACTAAAAGCAGACTCTACTGGTAAAGCCCATTTCAGTCTTTATAAAAAGCAAACTAGTTCATGGTGCTTAAGGTTGACCTAGAGGGCTTAGACTCACCAGAGCCAACCAGGAATCAGTCAGTGCCTGGCTCACCTGCCCAGCCCTCAAGTCAGGCAGAAAGGGCTGTGCAAAAGTGGGATGTCATCAACGTAGGTCTTGAGTGGCCCCGCCTTTCCTGCATTTCTCAGAAGAAAGTGAAAACTTCCCTATTGCTGGCTGTAAGTATTCTTCAGAGGGGATTTGGTTTGGAAAGGAATAAAAAAGCAGACCATGTTATAAAATTATAAGCACGATGCTAATGTGCAGAATGTTCTATCACTTCTGGGCAAGGCCATCTATCTGGGCTGGACAATTCCCTTCCTATGGTCTAAGTTCAGGACGATTATGATAATGTTCTCCCACAAATACACCAAATAGGAAGTCGTTGAAGGAACAAACAGAAATATCTGTTTTTTAAAAAATAAAACAAACGTTATGTTTCCTGGAATGGATCTCCTGGATCTGATTACAAATTTCTAGATAATGCTGTCAAAGTCTAAACCGTCCTATTACTTGCTCAATATGCATGTGTGTGTTGGGGAAGACAGAGGGTTTATGAAGATTTTGTGCTATAAACTTGATTGGGTTTCCCAGGGATATTGCAGGTAATGACTACTGTGAACATGCAGATTCTAAATTTGGTTATACCTTGGCCTCAGGCCCAGACTAGGCCTCCAATTGCCCAAGAGCATACAGAACAGCATCCAGGAGCCTCTCCTGGAGCTTCCCCAATCTGCCCAGAGCCCAGCTGACCAACTCCTTCCAAATAATATCTCTGTTCACCCATGGACTAGGATTTCCTCAGAAATGCAACCCTCCAGGCCAAGTAGATTCCTCCAAGCTCTGAGGGTCCCTCCTTTCTATGGCCTTTCACCAGGAGCCTGCTTAAAATAATTCTCATGTTAGCTTTGAAGCCAACTTTTATTCATTCTGCTTCATATTCCATCCTTCCCTGTCCTCTACTCAAGATGGGAGGCTCCCCGTCCAGTGCCCCTCACCATGGCACCCAGTGCCACCTACCCTCTGACCCAAACCCCATCCGCCTCCGGAGCCAAGTAAAGTACTTCCACTGTGCCTTCTGGGACCATCCTCCTACTCATGTCAGCAGTAGCTCCAGTACCAAAATATCCAGCACCTATCAGTTAAGAGAGCTTCTTAGTTGTTTACAATCCAGTTTAGCCTAACAATCTGTAAAACTGGGCATTTTGAGAAAACCACCTGTGGCTCAAAGTTAGCATGGCCATTAAATAACACATTAAATCAAGGTCAGATGCCCTTAATGAATGCATGTAATGGGCTCGGAACACACATCACTGTCCTCTCCTGGTTAAGTAAAAATTCACCAGAAAGTG
Source organism: Spermophilus citellus (assembly GCF_964194105.1). Taxonomy (NCBI): domain Eukaryota; kingdom Metazoa; phylum Chordata; class Mammalia; order Rodentia; family Sciuridae; genus Spermophilus; species Spermophilus citellus. The sequence continues at coordinate 58,258,002 of NC_138185.1, forward strand.
TGCCTCTTGTCCTTCCTCTTTGATCCTCATTTTGAACTGAAATTGGCATTTCTAAAAGAATAATGGCATCCATTTCTTGAGAGCTGGCTAGGGAACAGATGCTGCAGGATGGTCCCAAAGGCCATCCGTATTAACGACCCCATTTACAGAGGTAGAAACAAGACTCAGTGAGATGGGAGCAGATAGACCAAATCTTCAGGCAAATGTTTTATAATCACTAAAAGCACCCAAACGCCACCATTAGGAAAGGTTTGTGAGAACTTCATCTCTTGGCATGGCTATGATTTTGGAAGACAGAGGGAAAATGCAAAATGTATTGTACATCTAGATATCAGGACAACTTTCTACAAAATTAAGGATATGAAAAAAAAGAGAATATGATAAAGTCAGGGATTGCAACAAAATATAGATGCTGACATGTACTAGATACTTAATAAACAGTGGCTCAGTCTAGAGCTGATACTGAATCTGTGTACAGTCTTAGCCATGCCGGCTATCGATAACTAACTTCTCTCCTTAATGATCAGTGCCCAAATATTAAATATGTTCACTCTCACAACAGGTGAATAAAAGAAGAGATGTATATGTATAGAGATAGATAGAGATGTAGGTATAGATAGAGCCATGCATAGAATTTAATGTGAGCTTGAACCTCTTAAGTTACAATTTCTAATTTCAGGAACTAAAGAGATTCAAATCCATATGTCTTGAACTGTAGTTAGAAATTGGAGTTGCCAACTGTAGCACATATAATAAAACCAATAAAGGTATAAAATTTTTATAATTTTTGTAAATTTCCTTTGACTTCTTTTTGTTAATCACATATGAAAATGGAAACATGACCACTTATTACTACCTGGTTAATGTTGCTTTTTAAAATTATCCAGATCACTTGGTTAAAATGGTCTGAAAGTGTGCTAAGACTGAATGGGGAAATTTGTTATTCTGTAGTAAATGCTTTTCCAGAGTTGAATTTATTGCAAATAAAAATATTATTTACAACATCATTTCTAAGGTAGTTGAGTATGAGGCTGAAGGGAAATGCTGGTGGGGAAAATGTCCTGCACCCAGATTGGGTTCATCTTTGGTTTCTCATTCTTCCCTGTGGGGTTTCTTACCTTGGGTGCATCTTTCTACCACAGTAATTTTAACAGAGGAAACAGGGCAAAGAAAAATGAGAGCAACTCAAATAGGTGTTTGTAGCTATATAATAAGAGCTGTGTTCAGAAATTTGATAGGAAAACAAAATCTGAACGTTACTTAGGGTTTAGAAGTGATGTGTGACATGCCAGTACTTCACTGAGATTCTTACAAGGAAAACAAGAAGAGTGCTTGTAGATTTTATCCTTCTAAAGCTTTTGTCTCACAATAAATATTTCTATATAAAAGAACAACTTTTTGAACCCCCACCATGTCTTCTAGTACAGATAATGACAGCTACTTAAACTGCATTTTAAAAGTGCTGAGTAGTTGATCCCAGTACTTAATGATGTTACTCATCTCCTCAGAGTCTGATTGACACTAAAAATAATAAATTAGAACAGAAAATGATTTTACGAGATCTTTGGTCTGACGCGCGGGCTAAGTATAATATCCTCCATTACAGTTGTCAATGAATTCTATATGGTTCAGATCTGAACTAGGAAGATATGATTGTACTATGATTTCATGATTTTTATCTTCAATCATTTATCTCTTGAATATATAAAATTAATTTTCCTACTCACAAATTCAGGCAATGAAAAGTGAGGACCCAAAATTGTTCTCTGTGGTGATATAAACATTATTGAGGGCAGCATATTACACAGACAGGAGTGAAATAATAAATTAAAAACTGTCATTCCTAGATTATCTAGAATATAGCTTGTGAGACAACTATTTGCTTCATCTGATTTAGTTAACATTACAAAATCAAAATCAAAACCTATACCTACTGAGTCTCTGATTCATTTGGAAACTAATTTTTAAAGTGCCCTCTCAAAACTATCATATATAGCACTATGAAGCCATGGGTTTGCTTTCAGCTGTTAGAGAGCCAAAATTATTCTTTACAAGTAAGACAGTTGAATAATTATATTTATACCACAGTTTTTTTCTTTTCTTTCTTTCTCTTTTTTTATTTCAGTAAATCATGGTACATTTGTTCTTTGAGTTTTGAGGAAGAGAAACAAAGTTCAGAAAATGAAGTTTAAAATATTCCTATTTTTCATTTTAAGTAATGTCCAGGAATCATTGAGGATGATTTTTAATTTTGATTCCTTCAATGAGCTCTCCTAATGCAATGATTTTCTCCATGGAAGTGCTTAACCACAGTGGCCATTTGCAGCTGATGATTTTTTTTATATAAATAATTTATAAAGCCACTATACTCTTATACTTTTACACTGAAAGGAGGGGGGCAGAATTGCATCTTAAACTCTATTTACAAATTTACCTTGGCAGGCCCTCTTACTGCCAATAGGAAACGATGTTGCATATTTAATTTGCTCTTTTGTTACAACGGGGCTTAGGTTAGTTAATTTCAATTTTCGATTTCAAAAGCTATCAAATATGGCTCAGATGAGAAATCAATTTTTCTCAGCTGCCTCTGTTTTTGTGATGGGCTGCATTTCATTGGCTGAAGGTGAGCCATGTGACATGGCAAGAGATTAGTTCACCAGACCCCGTGTTGCTGCCACCTCAATTACTGCCTGCCTCTTGTAATTTAGCCTTATAACACCTAATTTCAAGACAGAACTCATATTTAATTCATGAAAGCTTCCACAAGAGTAATTGTGAAATAAATTGCCATAGAAGATATCCATTTGTGACTCATTTTAATTTTGTATGCTACTAGCATGCTATTTATTCTACTTGTTTAACACTTTAGCACAAACATTTTTTTTTTTAATATTGAACTTTATGCACTGATAGCTGCATACTTTGCACCATTTTCCCACATTACATCATCTCCTTCACTGGGATTTCCTTTCACAAAACTTCCACCCAGTGGTATTTCCAAAGGTTGTTAAAATCAAGAACTTATAATCTCCTAATTATCGAATGTGTTGTTATGATCTGCACAGAACTTTAAAAGTAGCAACTAAAATCACAAATGACAGCAGATAAATGGTAGTTAGATGACAAGGATCATTCAAGGGGCTGAGAAATAGATAGAGTTTAATTTAAATAATATTTTAAACAAAGGCATTCATTACACATATTGACATTTTCATTTCAACATTGGTATAGATTTTAGAATTCTTGAACCAAAACATATATATTTCCTGTGTGTACACACCATTTTGTCCTTTTCCTCCCTGTTGCTATGCCAACAAGGTGGGTGAGGCCTTCTCAACTGCCAAACTCAGCTGTCATCCCTTCACCCTAAAAGCCTTATAATTGCTTTTATTTGCATACGACAATTAGGCAGGATGGCTCACAGCGAGAAAAACCAACCTTTCTCTCCCCAAGTGCACACAACGCCAGCCTGTAATTTATAAAAGATACGCGCCATGTGGTGGAGCACTAAAATAGAGTGATGAGTCCTTTCATCTGATTGTGAGCCATTAACAAAGGAAAACATCCCCTTTCAGGCTGTAAAAAATGCCTATCTGGTGTGAACCTGCAAAATCACAGAGTGCCCCCCTCCCCGCTCCCCCCACATAGACCCTTCACATTCATTATCACATTGAACTCAAAAGGGGCTGTAGTAAAAGAGTTACATTTGGGTGTTTATGAGTAATGGGGTGCAAATAAAATCCACACTGGGCTAAAATTGCATGCAGAGCAGTTGGTGTTTGGGGGTAGATTTCTTTTTCTTCTTCCTCTTCTTTTTTTTTTTTTTAAACCCTTGTTTTGCATCGCGTTGCATGTTGAAATGTCATATTAATATAGTCATTATTACCCTTTTTCTTCAGGGAAACCATGATAGGATTTTCCAATCAGCATTCAGGTCTGTGAAAGCTCAAGTCAGGAGGAATGTGGATGGTTTAAATCATTCTCTGTTTCGGTTTTCAAAAGGTCTTCAAAAATTAGTGTCTAATGTAAAAGGTCAAAACACGGTTGGGAATCATTTCGGTGATGTACTGTCATCATTTTTTTTCTCATGACTTTAATTCTAATTATTAAGGTATTTTAATTTTGTTCTTCCATTCTGCACTGTATCTAAGATAAAATTTTAAACAGAGTTTTTAAAGCAACATTTTCAGTAATCAATTAGGCAGTAGGGTTTTTCCAGGTTTTTCTTAGAGTTTGTGCCATTAGAGACCTTCGCTTTACAGAATAAGTATCAAATATGAACTTCATTTCCTCTAAATTGTCCCAGCTTTAAAACTATTATCCAGAACACTAAAATTGTGACCTCTTTCCTTCTCTAAGAATCTCTTAAAAAGCAGTCAGCTCTCCATTTTTATTCACCATTTACTGAATAAATATTGATTATATAGGCAATTTGGATCCATGATCTGTAAATGGATATAACTAATCACAAATCACACAACTATGTGTCTATTTCTATGCTTTAGAGGAGACTGTAATTACAATAACATCTGGAAAATATTTTTTTCTAGAATGTTTTATAACTGAGTTTTTATTCAAACATATGCAATTAAATTGAGATAAAGCATTTGCTAAAGCAACAAACTATAAAAATAAAGAAAAACACAGGAGTTGCTCATGACAATACAATGACCTTGACATATCATACATTTGAATCAATGAAATTTAAATCAAAGCATTGGCTATCTGTTCAAAAAAGTCAAACTCCTTCAGAAAGTTGTGAAAGAATGCAAAAATAAAGAGTGGTATAATAAATTTGTATGAAGGGGATAAAGGCAGACACAATTCTCCAAAATAATTGATTGTCAATAAATTTATGGAAAAGCTGAACTTTACCAGTAAAGAAAGAAATGCAAGTTTCATAAAACACACATTTAAAATTTTCACATATTAGAATGTACAAAATTAAAACAGTGATAATAACAAGTTGGTAAAAATAAATTAACAGAAGCATACAGTCTACTGTTCCTACTTTTCTAGAACACAACTGGGCAATATACAATGACATCTTAAATGAGCATGCTGCTTGTTGCAAGAATTTCACTCCCAAAATTTATACTAAGATGATAACCAGAGAAGAATGAACAGAAGTATCCAAGAACATCTTGGCATGGTATTTGCTATTTTGTTAATACCAAAATTTTGAAATAAATTTAAACACATTTAATGTGTGTAAGACACATATTTGAAACACATTTAATGTATGTTAAATAATCTATACTCTATTCCTATGGTTAACTATGATGCTGCTAGAAAAAAATTGACAGAAATTGAGATAATTGATTGATTGTTGATCTATCAATCAATTACCCATACATACCTATACTTATGAATATATTTATCTAGAAGTGCATATTATGTATACTTAAAAGAAAAGGAATAATATGTAATACAGTATTCTGGTCATGTCAATAGATATTTATAGATATGTATATATGAGGCATACATATGTAATCATGTATGTGCACTTGGCCAAAGATTTGACAATATGCTACAACTTAAGAACAGCATTACAATGAAGTAGATAGGACTTGTGAGGAGTAACTTTCTATATGCTATTTTAATGCACAACAAACACCACTTTTAGGCAGGGGGTGCACTCATGAGTCGCTTTGACAAGTAGTACTTTTATTTTTTAGGAAAACCTGCGTAAAAGTTTCTCAATATTGTGGTTTCATCTTTTTAATCCCTTTTATAACCACTATTTGCACCCCTGCCCCTCTCTAAGTCCCATTTCGGAATCTCCATGACCTCTTTACCTGTTAGAGCTACAACAGCAACACTCTTCTTTTAGCAGAATGTATCAATATGTTAAAGAATCATCAAGAAAAGATGGTACAATAAAGATCTAGAAACTTGGCATTTTCCTCTCAAAGTTATTGCTATTTCCTGCCAGAGTTATTGATATCAATTAAGGAATAAGAAAAGCAAATTAAACCCCTTTCTTAGGAGAGGGCTTTCCTTTATGAAAAGAAAATAGACATGTCCAAGGAGCAGTAGGCTGTGTGAAGGTTTGGTTCTACCTCTGTCCTGCTGAGTAACAAAGCTCACTTTCTCTTGGGTTTCCAGCAAGGATGTAGTTAGTGCTGAGTAAATAGTTTTGATTCTATGGGATAAAACTGAAAGCACTGAAGTCAAGTAGGGAACTTCACAGCATATGTTATTCTATTCATAGCAGAGGTACTGGCAACCTTTAAGAATTGAACTATGAGTTACTTCTCACTAATAAAGTGAGGAAGAAAGCTCAGCTATTTTTCTGGATAACACAGCATATAATTACTGAACTTTTTTTTTAAAAGAAAAACTCAAATGATCCTAACAAATACCTTTTACAAGGGCTTGGTTGTGTTTGCTAGATTTAGTTCAATAATATCTTTATTCTCCATCTCACTTTTGCTAGTGACTGCCAACTCTGAGACCACAAAACTTTAGAATTCAAAATTAAGAATTCATTAAATTAGGGGCTGGGGATGTGGCTCAAGCGGTAGCGCGCTCGCCTAGCTTGCGTGCGGCCTGGGTTCGATCCTCAGCACCACATACAAACTAAGATGTTGTGTCTGCCAAATACTAAAAAATAAATATTAAAATTCTCTCTCTCTCCCACTCTCTCCCTCTCTCTTTCTTTAAAAAAAAAGAATTCATTAAATTAATAGTCAGGAATTCACTCTTATTGGAAACATGGAATAAAATTTCAATGGTATCAATGCTTGAACAATATATTCTGAATTTTGCTAAAACATTATATGCAAATGAAATTTCTTAAAATGGAAGGGGACAAATGCCCTGATTGATGCGTATGGTTTCTAAGCTCTTCCCTTTCCCATGGAAAAGATGAATTTCTCTCCCTCTTAATTTTTCAGGTCATGATGAATATTATGAATCATTGTAAAAAGAGGAACAAATGAAGGGTGCTTTTTTCCTGAAAACACATTAATGCATAGCTTAAGTACATTCATTAAAGAAAACAAAATATTAAAAATTTAAGTAAAGGCAAATATACTCGGTGAAGTTTTCTAATATTATATCTAATTTACTTATACTTAGGCAATTCAATATATTTATGTCACTTTGGGCTCTATTACTTCCTTTTAAAAATAATACCAAGATACACATTTTATGATGCAATTCAGAGGCAGGCAAGGAATATAAGAAGACATTGAAAGAATGAAATTTTGGTGTTTTTGGAGGAAAGGGGAGTGCACTATTTGCATTTCATATAAATTTTTTTAAAAAAATATTTTTAGTAATATGGCTTTTATTTTAAGAAACTGTTCCTTATTCAGGAGAATATCTGCCCTGAGGTGAAAATACAAACGGATAGCATCCTGAGAAAAATGCTCTATGGGGCAGCCGAATTTTGTCTATTGTCTGTTTCTTCTAAGCTGCCTTTCATTAGTGGCCGGGGCTCTGGAAGGTGAACATAGTGACTCACTGAATATTGACTGCCTGGGAAACATAAAAACCTGCCATAGAAGTGTAGGTACCGGCTTCATCTTATTCAACATCCTCTTGCTAGAAAAGATGTACAAAATTTGCCCCATGACCAGGAGTACACAATTATCAGGAACCATTATGCATTATTATTTTCTATTATAACTGCGGTTCACATCAGATCATTCCAATGGAGAAAGAGCTTACACTTTTCTTTTGCAAGACCAGACTTCAGTTCATCATCTGATTAGATTTCCGCTGCAGTATTTGTTGGGAGAATGCCCTACTTAAATCACAATTCCTTTGGAAAAAAAAAAAAAAAAAAAACTGTCCCAGCAGAATGTTGTAACTTTTGGCTGTAGTCTCTTTACAGAGCTTTCTTTCTTATCTCTGTTTGATTTTGTCCCCACAGCTGTAATAAAAAGGAATCCCTGGCTAAGAACTCTAAGCCCTAAATGAAACCTTGTAGGGAGTGAATATTCGTGAGACATTAATAATGAATTTGGAGAGGGGCTCTCTTTTGTACCTCGGCCCCTGGTCGGTGAACTGTGGAGTTGACTCTGACACTTTTAGGGAACAAAGTATCTCCAGCACTATCTCTCCCCCCTCAATTCAAACCTCATCTGAGAACTCCTGAAATGAAGCTGTCACTCAGGGCTGCTTGGGGACCTGTCAGCACAACATTGAGCCTTTTCATTTTGATGGGTCAGCCTGCAATCCCCTTGAAAGAGAAGTCCGTGCCACCGTGGTTTCTCTTTCCACAGGAATTCTGAATTCTAATGAAACTCCAAATCGCTCAATAAAGGCAGGGGCACGAGGAAGTAATCCAACGCAGATCTGAGTGAAATTTGTATTTTATCTTTTTTTTTTTCCCAGCCCATTATTCTAATCACTTAGGTGGTTCACAAAGGGTTGGTTCGCAGGGCAGGCGCAAGAGGAATGAGGTGTCCTTTGTCCTGACGCTACACTGAGATTAGGTAGCAGCTCTCTGAAAATGAAAGGCCGTGGCTCAAATTTCCTTGGGTAAATATCCACCCACCTATTGTAGTTTGCACCTACGGTGCTACACATAGATTTCTAATGTATGCGGAACCGACAGAAAAGAGAGAATATTCACATTAACGCATGTTGTGTGTGCATGCATCTACGCAACTGTCTTTCAAAACCCTCACGTAAACTTTTGCCATAAAAGGAAGAAAACAGCATTACTGTTCTTTACTTTGTGATCAGAAATCAGGCATGCTTCCACTCTGTCATGGACAGCATCTTATAAATTATTATTTTCTTTAGTTTCTTTCAACAATGTTCACTTGTTTAGCTACTTACCCTGAGTGTCATACACATTCCAATCTTGTCTGCTTTTTTTTTTTTTTTGATGAAAAGCAGTGAAACTTTTGTAAAGAAGGCATGAATGTCATCAGTGCTAAAATCAATTTCATACTATATTTATACAGTACATCATAGTTATTTTATAGTACATTTTCAGAGTATATGCTATTATTATATGTGTTGACTCACATAAAAAGACCATTCCCTGAGTTCATCTGTGAATTTCTTTATCCCATTCCCAGAATACTTAGAGGATGTACTGTGTTCCTAGGTCATCAAAAAGGCAGACAGTAAAAAGGTAAATAAAGAAATAGATATGGATTTATAGGTACACATGATTTAACTGTAGATACAGATGAAATAAAGTTGAATTTATCACTTTGCAACAAGCTGAACCCGTTAACTTTCATTTTTAATTATTTAACCTTCATGAAGAGCTAACAAGCAATATTTAAAATATGTTGCCATGTCCTTCAACCTTTCCAGCTCTACTATCATACTGGTGTTACTTATACCTAAGAGCCACCAATCCATATTGTCTTCTTCCACTATGACACATCAGCCAAATATGTCAACTGCTTGTCCTTTAACTGTCCAAAGAACATCTGTTACAACTCCAGGTGCTTCAGAGTCCAGACGTTAGCACTAATTTTTTTCCCAGTTGATATAGAGACTGCAACAAACCATTGCATATAAAAATAATTCCTCCCTATCCAATCTGGTTGTCTGTAGTCTGTATGGAGAGGAATATTTGGGTAAAAATACCACAAATATTAAACCACAATTTCTGTAGTGGTTTTTTATGATACATTTTATGCTTTATGTAAGTTTTACTAACAAAGAGTGAAATATTTGTAAAAATGGCAATCTACCCTATAAGGAAAGGAGTTTGAGAATGAAAGAAAAAAGAAAGAAAAAAAAAGTAAGAACTTCTTTTTCTTACCCATTCTTAGTCTAATAGGGAAATGTTAAGATGAACTACAAATTCAGGGCAGTATGAATTGTAAATATCCATTTTGGACCAAATTGATTTATGTCATCAAGATAGTGTTGTACACTGTCCTTCACTTTGTCCTTCCTGTAGTTAATTAATTATTTCTCCTTTTGGATTTTTTTTTAATCAGTGTTAACTGCATATTGTGTGTATGTGTACATATAGCAAAATATGTATGTATATTTTGTATAAAAATATATGTATAAAATATATTAATACATTTATATTTATCTGACACATACACAAAACATAACACATTTTGTCTTGATTCAGTTTAATCACATATCAGCTATACACACATGCATACATATTCCGAGGCTTGGGGAGAACTTTAAAATTAAACATTATGGGGCTTTCAAAACTACCTAAACCATATATATATATATATATATATATATATATATATATATTCTAAAACTGCAGAAGCCACTAACATTGCCCCAGGCTTTATTGTATTATTTTGTGTCATTTTCTAACTATGAAGTATAGGGACCCAGCGGGGAAGTTTGTATTAGATTTTAGTTATTTTATTTGTTGTAGCTCAAGGACAGACTTAGAATGTCCATGTTCTTCTATCCCCTCTAAAACTCTTCATTTCTATTAGAGAGAAATTATAAACTATTTTTCTCAGTTTACAAATAAATGCCATAGTTTGAAAGCTAAATAATCATTGTGACTAGCCATGGCTAGTTAGCCCTTGCTCACTGAGCCTGTCTAATTCCACTCTTGGTTAGTTATCTCTTTACTATTAAGGTAAATTGGAGTAGCTATTTTAATTTTAATTCTTATTTTTTTACAGCACAAACAGGTAAAATATGAAAAAAAAACTGTGCTCTGATGCATGCTAAAAAAAAGTCTACTTGAAACACTGACCAATTACATGCTTGTTTATCTGTATGAAAAGTGTGTCTGCAACTCAACTTTCACTGCTGGTTGAGAAAAGTCATTGTTCACCTCCTGGGGATTTACTTCTGAAGTCTTGCAAACATTTTCAATGCAAAGAAACATTGCCAGTTACTGGAGCAAAACTACAACAGCTCATAAAACAATATTCACATACATAAACTGTGGAAAACAAGCAGCTATATTTATATTCAGCTTGGTAATTCTTCAAATGGATATTTTAATGGAAAGTTAAGTTTAAATGACTCAAATGTAAACCAGCCTAAAAATGGACTTCAGGAGAAAATGCTTGAATTTGACAAACCCCCTTGCTCCTGAATTTTCATATTTAATAAAAGGACTGAAAATACTTATCTTCCTCTCCATTGACAGATTCAGTTATACCAATCAATTTTGGCTTCCAGATCAATTTTATAGCCAAGAAACCTGGATCTATGCTTGAATATCATTTATGTTATTTGTATAAATCATCTTGGGAAATATTTGGGACATGCCCCATGCAATGAATTAATTGAGGCAGAAATATGCCTTGGCATTCCTGGGAATGGAAGAAGCCCATGTTCCTTATAAAAGTGAGCCATTTCTCTATAGGAAAACATTGCCAACAGTTCTTGCAGGTAACATTACATGTTTTAAGGAGGTCCATTCTTTATTTGCTATCTCCCCAGTACACATTATCCTCCTTATTTACCTCTCCACTCCACTTCTCTTTAGCAAATCAGTCAAAATTCCTGTGCATTTTGACTGAGTTTCCCAACAAAACAACAAACTTCTACATAACCAAGCAATGAACTCCAATCCAGTATAACACACACTTCACCCTGGGAAGAAGGTCTTGGAGGATGTTCTGTGCCATGAACCCTAAGGAACCATGCAAGCAGTTGTATATGCCTCCATTTCTTTACTAAAGAAATACAACAAACACTCATCTCCTGCCCAATGTACCCCCTAGTAAGAAGAAATAAGAAAGTGCTGGGAAGTGCTTTGAAGCTGGAGGCAGAAGATGCCATGTAAGTAAACAGTAATTTTATTAATTGCTTTGAAATAGAAAATGTTGAGTTTAAATCAATGCTACTTTCTTCATAGTAAACACCAAATATAACATCCAAAGCGATACAGTTAAAATTAACTTGCAGTTGCTTTTCAAGCTGGTGAGATACAATTAAAAAATGGGGGATATTGCCAAATCTCATTTACTGCTTTCTTTTGTGTAAATAATATCTGTACATTCAGGTCTTCTTCATAGTGCTCAATGGCATAGGAATCCCATTGCATCTGCATATTCCTGATTTTTATCAATGGAAAAAATTATTAAATTCCTATGCAACATCAAGTGCCACAATAATACACTAGGGCTTCTGCAGCAATCAAGAACTCTGCTGCTATCCCCCTCACCAGTCCTCCCTCCCTCCCTCCAGTTCTAATCATATGTGCATGTGGGTGTGCAAATGCACATACATGTGCATGTGGAAGTGTGTTTTCTTTACTCTCAGGCTGTGGTGTGCAATGTGACTGTCATTGACTGCTCACAGGATGCCAAACAGCACTGAATGGGTTAATTGGCATTTTAAAAAGGTAATTGTAAAGTGTAACCGGCAGGGTTATCACCAGAATTGGGAGGTGGAATGTAGGTCTCCCACCCACTGGAGACTCTTACATCTTGAAGAGCAGGCTGAAGACAAAAGCGATGCAACTGCTGTTTCTTGATTTTTCCTTTCAGCTGCAACTGCTAACCCCCAATGCTCTCTTTTGAATTTACTGTATCAAGCCAGTACTTACAGGAGAGTAGTCTGCACTCTGTCCTGACCACAGAATTACCTTGGGATTTGATTGTAGCATAAATATGCAGCAAATCATTATATGTGTGGGGTGTTTTAATCGTGCATAATGTATACATACAACATTTGTTTAGGAAAGAACTATGAAATGACTGGAGTCTCAAAGAGACCAATACATTGTAAGACATTTCCATGACTTTGAGTGTCATAGAAATAAAAAAAAAATAAATGAGATTTTAAACAGGTAATTGTAACATATACCTAAATGCCATTTACCTTAAATAACTATTACCACAAAATAGAGATACAACCACCACAAGGAATGTCTGCCACTGGCACCCAACATAACTGCTTGGTTTAAGTCGGAAAAGGAAGTGTTTTATTTGATAGCCATGTCTCTGTTGTTACACAGGAATACAAGAAAGACAAGGAAAGGGAACTATGGCAAATCGTATTTTACCTATGCACCTCTCCAGACACACATGCAAATGTGTACCAACACACTCGACTATGAACTCCGGAAGTGCCAGAGTTACTTCTTCATCACCTTTCTATCCCTTGCCACTCCCTGTTCTCTGCTACAAATATGCATTCAAAAAATATTGTCAGTCAATGGCAATGAGAAATGAATTTGTAATAGAAAAGTATTGTGGGTTTTAAATAAAAATATTGAGGATTATGAACTTTAGACACATCAGAAATAAGCCAAAGAATGGCCTCTTTGTTGTTAAAATATACATATATATTATAGCATTTATATATATATATATATACACACATATATATACATATATATATTCATATTTACATAGCATGCCAACTCAAGAGGAATGAAACTAAGTATACTAAGATTGTATTGCAATAATAATTTTTTTTCAGTGGCCCTATTCTTCCATTGATGGAAAAAGGGGTCATTATAAAGATATATAAACCTCTCAACTACATTATGGGACTTTACTATAAAAAGAAAAGACATCAATTGGCACTCCGCACCTGCCACCCTGCCACACACACACACCCTGTTCAGTTATCCTGTTATCCCCCTGCTGGCTCTAAGATTATTGGCCTGAGAACACCCATCACCCTCCAATGGGAGAGTCAGAGTCCTGGCACATTGTGAGTGTAGCCCAGCGGTCTGTCAATCAAGCCTCAAAGTCTGGGCAATGCCACACACTCACACACACGTGCACATACCCACACCCACACACATGCACGTGCACAAATGTGCCATCCCGCTGGGAAACTCTGAATTGGCTTTCCTGGTTTGCAGCAGCCTGCAACCGTGCAGGAATCCATACCAGCTCCAGCCCTCTCTGCTTTAGGCAGCTTCCTTCTTTGGAGAAACAAAGTAGGGGGGATTGCAAAGGATCAATACCTCTTCTGGTGCAAACAGAAGGGTGAACAGAACTGTGTTCATTTTGGACTATGAAAATTGCTCCTTTTTACCTCACCTCCTTGCTATTTATAAAAGAAACCTCAATTAATACTCAATTAGTATAATTAGCACCAATTTGCTGTGACTTTAATAACTTGGGATAATTTCATTTAATCTAGTTCATATCCATAGCCAATATTACCACAATAAACAGTTGCATTCTGTTTTTGGACTGGTGTAAGATAGCTTCACCCACTTTCCTTAATGGAAATTCATTGATGAGTACTACCTTGTGTCCCACTAACAGGTATGCATTTAAATGGTTGCCAGTGGAATTCTACTGTCAGTACCCTGGAACACGTGGACCGACGTTCCCCTTTGCCTTCTGCATCTTTTACTTCTTGTGCCCAGGCCTAATGCAGTATAATTGAAACAATTTTATTGTCTGGAGCTATTCATTCTAATGTTTCAATGACAGAAAATACTGGTCAATTTGACAAGTTAATATGACTTCAGTGGTCATTTGAACTCCTTTAAGCCATTGGGTGCTAAAATTGCTTGTCACCTCCCTTCACCTGAGAACAGAATTCAACCAGCATGTGAGGTTGGTGAGGAGGGGGTGGGGAGTAGAGAAAGTTTTTTACTGAAAAGCAGCTCTGTCAGGAGTAATTGTAAGTTTTGATAATTGATAAGACACTGGCAGCATTGCTCTCAAAAGCAACACTTGACTCTCCCGTTCACCATTGTCATTGAAAGCTCCTAAACTTTGTGTTTTGTGTCCTGTGGCACAGGCTTCACTAGTCTCATCTCCCTCTTTCAAACACATGAAATACTGTCCTTAAAAGTACTGAGGAATCAAATTAGGTGAATCATTATGCAGGGCAGCATTTAAAGGTCATTCTCTAAAACTTGAGCAGGCCTCTGCTTCTCAGCCACCAACAAGGCTGGCTCTGTCCTTCTCAACATCCTGTGTGCAATCACACACGACAGGACTTCAACAGTAACCTCCTTGTGGGTAAGCTATGAAAAATAACAAAATGATCTTTTTTTCTGCATATTTCTGAACCATTTCCAGGTGACCTACGAATAAGTTGCTTTAAATATAATGTTTTAAAAAGTTTGTGCGTGTGTGTGCGAGCGTGTGTGTGCGCTCCCGCGCAGAACATTTTCCTAGCACGTGAAAGGCCCTGGGCTCAGTCTCCAGCATCAATAAATAAGTAAACAAATAAAAGTTTACATGTAACCCAAAATCCAGTTTTTCAACTGAAAAACTTTATTTGGCCTAAAAAAAAAAGTTTGAATCATAATATGGAAACCAGTGTCATTCTTTCTGCATCATTCCAAGGAAATCCTCAATTCTACTACATCAATAAGGGCCTGACCAGTATATATTGGCTTCTTCTTACAGAAGCAAATCTTTTTCTGCAATTTTGGGTACTATTTCTTCTTGGAAAATATCCTCTAAAATATTCCATTTGCCAGGCACGGTGGTGCACACCTGTAATCCCAGCAGCTCCGGAGGCTGAGGCAAGAGGATCGTGAGTTTAAAGCCAGACTCAGCAAAAGCAAGTTGCTAAGTGACTCAGTGATACCGTGTCTCTACATAAAATACAAAATAGGGATGGGAATGTGGCTCAGTGGTCAAGTACCTCTGGGTTCAATCCCTGGTACCAAAAAAAAAAAAAAAAAAAAAATCTTGTTCTTGAGGAGTTGAATTTTACTTCAGTTCCTCAGTTAATTGGCACCCTTTTATCCTCCAAATTTAGCAAGGCTGTACTTGTAGAATATTATGACCATGAACATAACCAACAACTTCTACTTTCAAAATTTCACTGTGCAGAGTATTGTACTGGCCATGGTCAGCACTTTAACTTTAATCTCCTACTGTTTTCTAAGGATTCCCATTCCTGCTTCACAGTATGGACACATATCCTTTTGCCTATTTAGGAAAAAAGCATGTGAATAAGTTGTGAAAAGTGTGATATTTAACTAGAAAAGTCAAAGAAGTTCTTAGAATTTTGAAAATGTTTCTCCTATATCTCTGATGCTCTAATAAAAAACAAATTCAATTAAAGTTTGTACAAAGTAGAATAAATTCATAACTTTCCCGACCCACCCCAAACAGCTGTGATCTAGTTCATACATGAATGTTTTAGACTATATATCCAAGATTACCCATTAAAAACAATTTCCTAAGACTCTCATATTTGGACCATGATGTTTTCTTTGCCTTGGTAGGAGCTAATATTTTCTCCTTTAACCCCTTTTGCTTTCTTTTGATGCTCAGACCTTCAACATCGGAGTATGCATGCCAAAATTTGCTCCTCAGAACAGAAGGTGGACTAATTATTAAAAGGAATGGACTTCCTGATTATGATGATCTGTCTACTTGTGTAGAAAATTCTACAACTGTGAAGGGCCTCATGCACTGCAGAAGGAGAAGAGAGGAAGAAAGGGAAAAAAATATATCAAAGTGTTCAGGCAGGATGCATCAGGGCTGACACAAGAAGGGAAGCAGAATTTCAGAGCCCCCAGAATTTCTAACCAAAGAAGTAGTTAGTCCTAGGTGTACATCAAAAGGAATTGGCATTCTGAGTCATCCCTAGCCTTTGCTGTGGTATTTTTCCCTTAGTCTCAGAGTAATCAAAAGTCACATTAAAAAAAAAAAATAGGCTATCCCTTTAAAATTAGATCATCGCTTTGTATTAATATGCAGAATGAGTTGTCAATTGACCAAGCAACAAATGTACTTCCTCATATCCTCATTTTCACTTCTATCTATGAATATTTTAAAACCCTAATGTGCGCTTGGCCATTTGGGTTTTAAGCGAAGACTTATCACAGTGTAAAACCCTTCATTTTTATCCCTTAGCTGAGGGCTTCTTTTTCCCTTTTCCAGGGTGTCATTAAAAATCTGATGCCAAGAGCCGGGACTTGGCAAGGTTTGCAATATAATTTGCAATCTGCAGTGTTTGCTGGCTAGCCCCCACCTGCCCCCCCCCTCTTTTTTTTCCCCCTTACCAGCCTGCCTGCTAGAGTCAATAGGGGGCATCGCTCATCTGTCTAAAAGAAAAATAGCAGCATACTAATTAGAATTCTATTTGCCAGAAGCCTCAGAGTTGCTGTGCTTATAGATTTCAAGCTTCTTTTGTTTGAATTAAATTGCCAACTTTTTTTTTTCCTTCCTTCTTTGCAATAGCATGAGAGAGCGGGTGCCGTGTTTGATTGAAGGGGGGTAGGGGGGAAGGTTGCACACAGGGAGAATCTTCGCTATGGAAATGCTGAGGAAATGTCAGGGTTGTGTTTTAAAATGCCTGGTATGCTTTTCAGGGGCTGACTCCTGTCTTTCGAGGAGTTGTTTTGGGGGAACTGGTGTGAAGGTGGGAAGTTCAAAGGGCAGAGGCGAGCTCTGGAGCAGAGGCCCTAGTCTGATGCTGAAATTCTGGGGGAGAGCTGACACTCTCACCCCACGCAAAGCCAGATGGTTTGTGCTCTGAGTAAAACCCTGGGCTGGGATCACAGAGCTGGTTCATAATGGAACACACAGCCTCTTTTGCTCTGTTAGATATTTCTCTTGTGGGTGAGAGGATGGAGCCAGTGAGATTAAGAAGCAGTAGTAGCCTATTTTTAATGACCCTTTAATAAAGTTTTGTGGCCCCTCATTAAAAGTGGCAAAATTTCCCATCAAGGATTTGAAAACAATATTCGTGTTTGATTTCAAAAATAACACATCAGCAGAAAATTTACGACTTCTGAAAAATATCACCATGTTTTGTAGAGGACCATACAATGATTCAGCATAATCCCATTGTCAGGGGTTACCATTTAAGTCTGAGTGTGTCCCTGAATCCTTTAAAGACCTGGAACTAACCAAATGGAAGGCCAGACCTATGAATCCAACCTCACAGATACTTAGCAATTTGGCTCTGAACTAAGCTAATATAAAGGCTCACAGCAGCTCATTATTAAGTTAATTGTCCTTTGAAACCCAAGAAACAAGAAACATAGACCCCATTGGATACTTAAGTACTTGGCAATGAAATTTACAGTCCAAACACAATTGTCTGCCAAATAATGAGATATTTTCCATATGAATGTGTAAAGACACAGTTGTGTTAAATATAATAAAATTGGAATGACTGATACAACATAGAGGTTGGGGTTCCTGTTTTATGTAATTTTTATAAGGAAATTAGTTTGCTCTAAATCATAGACCCGGGTCTCGAACTGAAGTGTTGTATCCACTCCCAGCCTCCAATATGTATTTTCCTTCCTGCTTATGGAGGGTGATAACCTGTCAAACCCAAACGACACCTTTGTGACTTTTTAAAATGAAGTATAGCCTCTATCATTAATACTAACTTTTTAGCTCTTTAGTGTATTTCTGTTTTTCTTTATTATTAGACAACCCAATTCAAGAGGAAAGGGTGAGATATTATTTTGGTGAAACTATGAATAACATGAAAACCAGTTTACCAGTTCAATCAAAGTCAATTATCGAAAGAAAGAAAGAAAGAAAGAAAGAAAGAAAGAAAGAAAGAAAGAAGGAAGGAAGGAAGGAAGGAAGGAAGGAAGGAAGGAAGGAAGGAAGGAAGGAAAGAAAAGAAAAGAAAAGAAAAGAAAAGAAAAGAAAAGAAAAGAAAAGAAAAGTCACATATGATGAGGGCTCAATCTTTGTAGCCAAAGAGAGTTTCTATAAGACACCAGAAATGAAAAAAAAAAAAAAAAAAAAAGAAAAGAAAAGAAAAGAAAAGAAAGAAAAAGAGAAAGAGAAAACTTGCTGAACAGAACAGAATATGTGCCTGAACCAAATGTGTGTACAGATGTTAGCAACACAATCCTTGGAATTGACAGGTTTTAATTGAAGAGTTTTGAAGTCTGAGTCTTGCCTAAGCAATAACCTAATATTTATATGTCTCTCAAGAAGGAAATATTTAAGATGTTTAGAAGTTATTATTTCTTATACTCAAAATAGGAATGTCTTAGCTACACATCTATTTCTCCTCCTGTATACTCTCTTAAATTTCTCACTAGCACTCAAAGCTAGAAAGCAAAATATTGATGCTTAGGGTGTCATGTAAAGCCCGGAGCCAACTCTGCTCACATCTCTTTGAATTACTTTTCTAATTCTAAGCCTCTAAGAATCTAGTCCTCCTTTATCTGTTCTTGTTATAAAAAGTGGCAGGAGGCAGAGTGGCAGAATGACCCACAAGATGGCACCTGTCACCAGGGGATTTTTCCTGCATTCGGCAGGCCAAATTTTGTTTGAACTCACAGTGGCCTCTGTCATATCCTCAATTTCCCTCCACTCTTGGTCCTACCTCTTAATCCCCTCCTTGCAGGCTGAGGCCGTTTACCGGGCTCCTGAACCTTTTTCTTCAAGAAACCAAAGTAAAACTTTAATTTGAAATCTGGGCTCAGAATTAAGCAATGGAAGCAGCGACGAGGTATTAGATGGTGGGTTGCTGAAGCTGCCTTCCTGGACTTGGAGCCAGTGATGGAAATGATGGTTTGAAGGCTTTGATTTTCCTGGTGGCATTGCCCTGACTTGCAAAGACCCTGGGCTTAGAGGTGAGGAAGCTGATTGAAACACTAATGAAGCCACAGGGTTTGGGTTTCTTTCAGGCAAATGCATGACAAATGGCTGAAATAAAAGTGTCTTGAGATGCTATACTGCATTTTCACCCTGGCTAGATTTAAACACACATCTCTGCACACTGAATTCAAATTCTTAGTTTGCAAAGGAGTCAGAAAGCCTCATGAAGGGATAATGTATTTGAAGAACCAACAGGTTTAAAAGAGGGGGAAAAAAAGGGGAGGGGGGGGGCCTAATCATTCCAGACAAGGACACAAACAATGTTATGTTTGGCAAATTAGAAGGAGTTTCTTTTTCTCTTACCACTAAAATGGTGTTATTTGGAGGAAACTGAATATCCAGGAATTTGTTAAGGAAAAATTATTAGATTTCTGTGTATTAAATCAGTCAATGTGTGCAAAAAGACTGTAACTATCACGGCCAAAGGTTAGTTTTATTATCAGAACCATGAAATGTCTTTAAATGTTAAAGCCATTAACTTATTAATATGAGGATGAGGATGAATATTACTTTATCAATATTCTTTGAAATGAACTCAATTCGAATAACAGAGAATTTTTGTCTCATATTAATTAACTAGACCATTCAAAATAATTAAGAGCCAAACTGGAAAAGGGAGCACAGAGCATGCAGGATCTGGGGGTTAGGGAATGCCACTCATCCTTCCTGGGGCAGTGGCTGCATCGTATTCTGTGATGGCCAGGAAAATGACAACGCCTCTGGATCATCGACCTCTGCCTCCCTCCACCTCTTTCTGTACACCTGCCTTGTGGAGTCAGGGAAGGCAATAGAGGAAGCCTGCCACAGGCAAGGCACAGTGACCCATTGTGTGACAAGCCCCCGCCTCTTTCCTCAGTCCCCTCGGGCGGGGACTCTGTGACTGCCCATCACCCATCACCTCTACGCTGTTCCACGGAGTTCTCCCAGCATTTCAGCAATGGTGCTAAAAAGGGTCTTGAAGCCTTGTAATTAAACTCATCTACAGCTGCTGTAATGAAACAAATCAGAGAAATGCATTGCATGTCAAGGACAGCTAACGTTTGTGCTTTTTTATAATCCTTTTTTTTTTAAATCATTGTCACTTCCCTATGTTCCCTGTGAACACCATTACTTCTGCTTCTTTTAACTACCATCCTGCTCACTTGGGAGTCATTTTTAAGGTCAGCCAGTATACATTAATCCTGCCTGGAGTAAAAATTTACTCCTCATGATAGAAATGACAGGCCTATACAATAACACATGAAAAAAAAGTCATTCATTATTTATTTTTAAAAAGCAAAAGGAATGGGATGTATTTTTGCACATTACACAAGTGCTATGTGAACACTTTGTGTGTGTGTGTGTGTGTGTGTGTTGTTATAGAAGTCCTATCCCCCACAATGTCCACTTGCTTTTCTCATTATTTTAGGCTTTGTGCACGGAAGGCATAAAAAATAATATTTTTTTGCAGCTCTCCTATGGAATACCATTGAAATCTTTCCTTCAAATTTGCCTCCTGTTTCCTTCTAGTGTTGATGCTGTTCATCTCCCAGTGGATGATTTTATTTTTTTTTCCCTGAGAGATTGAACTATGCAAGGAAGGGGAGGGGTAGGAGCAGAGAGAGGGGCAGGAAGGAGAAGCCAAGATCTTTACTATTTGTGCATTTATCTGTCTCTAAGTCAGACTTGAATATAATTCGGTGAGACACTCCTCTCCCTTTTGAGCTGGGCACACAAACAAGCTCATGAAATCAAACAAGAGGGCAAGAGCTTATCTTCCCCCAACAAATTTATCAAGAGAGAGTTTGTGGTGGGCTTATGAAACTGTCATGGAGGGACAAGGTAGAGATCAAATGTACTGTCGAGTAAGGAAACGAAGCACAAACTTTGCCCAGAGCTTGGGGACAATGATGCTCAAAGATTAACCCACCCTCTCAATTAACACCTCACATGAAAATCCCCACAAGGTCATGGGATCTGTGCTTCGGTGCGGTCAATCAGCGCCGCCCGCCTCCATACAAACTGAGATCGAATGCAGAATTAACACCGGTCCCCAAGCCCTGGCTCACAGACTCACGTCAGATTAAGCCCTTGCACAGAGAAGATATGAAAAGCATTTCTAATTAGGGTCTGAGGTTACTGGTTAAAATGCAGTCGAGCAGTCTACCAACCATTCTTCTCCTTTTTTATAATTTTAATTAAACTCAGATACTATTTAATTCATACCTGCATAGATTTAGTGCTACTTGAATGCAAACCTGATAAAGAATACTCCTGATCCCCACTTAGCTGCCACAAGGACTTATTAAAGAGGGGGCGACTGTCTCCAAGATCTTCCAGGAGAACCTTTGCAATAATTACTTTCGTATCAAATGAAAAGCATAATATTTTCCCATAAATAGGGGTTTTTGTCCCCCCTGTGAAACTTTGACTCACGACTCTTTTGACAACATTGTAATTATAACTTCACTTTAGGGGTTACTTTACCATTGGGCTAGCCATTAGAAGCTTTTTCTTGCACACCAGAGCTCTGCTTCCTTGTGCTTACAGAAACTTGAGATGGGCGCTAGAGAATTTTTTTTGTACAAATGTATTGCAACTAGATGTGATGTGTTTATTGCTTCTATATTTAACATTGCTATTGACCAGACCCTATTTGAATTATTACGAATTCCAGGGTGTATCTGAGTCCGTCTGCCACTGTCTGATTAGTAGTCCAGAGCCTTGGTACCCATTTTTAATAACTGCAGTGACCCCGGAAGCCTCAAACAACATCTTCAGCATACTAAAGCCTGGTTACTCCCAAGCACAGGTCTGAATAATTCAGGATCTGTGACGGCAGCTTGGCTCTTAGGAAACCATTTGGGCAACTTTAGGATTCTAGAATTCATAATGCAGGTTTTCTTTCTATGGCCTTTCTTTTTCTCTTCCAGCAGTGGTTTCGAATAGCCACTGCTTCAAAAATATTGTTCTAAAATCTTCTTGGAATAATAACTGTTCTACATTTATCCAAAATAAGTTTCCATTTTAACTAGCTGTGGCAGAACTATGACTTAAGGCCTCATACTTCCCTTCAATGGAATGAAAGTTAAAGTACATTTTGCATTTGATTTTTTTAAGGATGTTTGACATTTTTAAGAGACAAAATGACACAGAAACAGAAGGTGTTATCATTAGACAATCTACCTTACATTTAAGCAAAGACATTTCTAATAAGTGATAAATGTGACTAACGTTGTAAGTATGTGGATATCTACATAAACACAAGATTTGAAAAAATTTGGAATGTCAGGATTACAAAGACCCTTAGGGACCATGATATCTAAAAATTTAAACTACGATACTACTAAGGCTCTCTCTCTCTGTCTCTTTCCCCTTTCCCCATAAGTCACTGACTGTAACAGAAACACCCCAAAAGGGCAAGACTCTCAAGAAGTAGCCAACTGTGTGCAGGTACCATGGCAGTGCTGCTTGCAAAAAATGTTCTGGAAAGGGCTAATGTTCCACAAAGGGCTAAGGGTTTCACCAAGCATTTGTCCAGGATGTAGAGCATGGAGCTGGTGGTGTGACACACATCTGGAAATGCTCAGATTTGTCCCCACATAGACAGAAAACAAGAACACTTTTTGTGAGACAAGTCAAGGTCTCTGTGGAAGTTTAATGTGATCTTCACAATGTCTCCTTCTTGGCCCCTGTTTCCATCCCGACTGCCACACATCTGAGTCCCTCTTCACCCCATCTGTCACCTGGATTATTGAAAGAGACAAATAATTGGCTGCTCTCCTGTTAATCTCTTTCTTATTTCTTACAATCCATATTCAACCAACAATGTTTTCTTCCTAAAACACAGACTTTGTCTTATGCAATGGCTCACGGTTCCCATTTTCCACAAAACATCTTCACATTTTTTTTCCCTACTTTCTAAACCACATCCACACATCCCTCTCCATAAAGCTATTGCCTAACTCTGTCAGTATATACACAGAAATTAAATACACTCTGAATTTTTCTACCTCAAGGTTT
The DNA here is from genome assembly GCF_964194105.1 of Spermophilus citellus. Taxonomy (NCBI): domain Eukaryota; kingdom Metazoa; phylum Chordata; class Mammalia; order Rodentia; family Sciuridae; genus Spermophilus; species Spermophilus citellus. The sequence goes on from NC_138185.1 coordinate 58,281,449, forward strand.
TGAGAGGCAACCTAGCCATGTGATAAAGACCAGACTAGCATCCTCCCTTCCCTACTTCCTAGGTAGGAGACCGTAAGAAAAATTGCTTAACTTCTCTGTAACTCAGTTTCCTCATCTGCAATGTGGAGATGAGTATCCCCACCTGATCCCAGGGTTGGTAGGAGAAGAAGCAGGTTGGTACATGTGGAAAGTTTAGAACAATACTAATCCAGAGCACCAGCACCATCATTGGCTTTGTTTTGTGTTGGTTTTGTTCTGTTTTGTTTTAGTGCTATGTTACTCAAGATGTTCTTCCCTGGCCTAGATTTTTTTTTTCTGACCCTCAGCCTGTTGAAGACCTAGTGTTTCTTGAGGGACTGTTATGGTTTGGATCTAAAAATGTCCCCTCAAAGAGCTCATGTGGTAGGCAAAGTAGCAGTGTTAGAGGTGAAATGATTCCATTCTAAGAGTTTTAACCCATCAGTGAATTAATCTACCTGATGTAATAATAATTTGAGTGGACTCCTAGGTGGTAACTATAAGCAGGTCGAGTGTAATTGAAGGAGGTAGATCACTGGGGCTCCTACCTGCTCTCTGCTTCTCTCTCTCTCTCTCTCTCTCTCTCTCTCTCTCTCTCTCTCTCTCTCTCTCTCTCTTTCTCTTCTCTCTCTCTCTCTCTCTCCCTCCCCCCTACCATGCCCTTCCACCATGATGTTCTGCTTCATCTCTGTCCCAGAGCAATGGAGTCAGCCAACCATAGACTTAATCTCTGAAACTGTAAACCAAAAACTTTTGCTTTTGTAAATTATTTTTATCAGTCATTCTGGTCACAATGATAAAAATTAACACAAGGGCTATTTCTCCCAAAAAACTTTCCCCTGATAGGTCTGGTCAGAAATGGGGGATTCTTTCTATTCCATAGGCTACTTATAGCACCTAAGACATTCGGACATTTCTTACAATGCAGTTGTCTAAGCAGGTGAATGGGCCTCTGGCTGCATACCACATACTCTGCATAGTTTGTTCCAAATTTTGATCAATGGGACTTTTGTTCTCAAACACTGATGACACATGTTTGTCTTGGTTGTATCAGACAGAAGCAGAGCAGGTGCTCCTGGAGGGCAGCCTGCATCTATTTCATCCTTATATTTCTCATAGCTCTAAGCACAGGACTGTGAACAAAGCAGATGCTTGGTAAATGTTTGTTAAATTAAATCTCAGGCAATTTGCTTCCATTTACTTAGAACTCCCTGGGTAAGTAATCAGTTCCTATACCATTCAATGAGTTTTTAATAGCATTTACATTGGACTCACTATATAGGTTAATCAGAACCAGCTCTCCTAACTCCCTGGCTTTAGACTCAGATTTCAGACAAACAGACTCAAGTCACTCACTGCCTTTGCTCATCTTAACTGAGGCTGAAACCGAATGAAAATGGCCCTGACTCTACACAAATTTATCTCCCCTTTGCAAAACAGACACTATAGAAAGAGACTCATTTGACAGGTCAATCAAGTCAAAGATTTAATTTCCATGGGACCATGTTTCCAAGCAGTGATAACTTGTCTAAAATGTTAAAAACTGATTGGATTGTTTTGAGAATGCTCCAGACCATTGGAAACTGGTAAGATTATTTCAGGATTGGTTGAAATTTTTCAATTGCCTGAAATGTAAGAAGAAAAAGGAAGACCCCCAAATTTAAAGCCAAAAATTATCTCAAATTATTTCCAAATGCATCTGCTCTATAATATTACATCTGAGTTGAAAATGGGTGAGATTTACTTTGAACTTCAATTCTAGCTGGCTTTTTTTTTATTTTTAAATTTCTATAAAGTTATAAAATAGTCAAATATTTAAAAAGGAAACTAGAGGTATAGAAACAGAAAATTAATGAAAACACAGATGATGTCTAAACATAGAAGAAAACATTTTGCAAGGATCAAATGTTGTCAATGAGATCATGAAAAGTCATTAGACACATGACATTTTTCCCCATTTTTTTTGTTTGAAAAGATATTTCTGGGTTTCATTAATTGCAATGAATACTTAATTGATTAACATATATTAAGTACAATTTAGAAAACATAAAAATAATATAAACAAAATAAATATCTTCCAATATAATGCCTGGGAATTAAAACTAAAGTTTGAGAAGCTCTAGACTATATTATCACTAAATTCTCATACAGCTTCTTAACCTAACCAGTTATGTGATATAAATTGGTATAATTAAAAGGGTTGACCTCCTAGGTGAAATTGTTATCTACAAATAGTAAAAATTTGAAAGAGTGCTTCCAATTATGTAAGATTCTTATTTTACAGATAAAAAACAAGTTCAAAGAAAAGTAACATGAACATAACAGCCCTATTAGAAATTGAAAATGTCAGATTTAGTCATCTTTCAGCCCATGCCCAAGTATTTTCACCTATAGAAGTGTGATGCTTTCTTCAAAGATTGTCTTATTCATCATATATTTATTCATTCAGGAGAAATTTTGGGGGATCTATCTAAATCACAACCATCATCTAAAGACTCCAAGAATATGCAGTAAACAAAAGAAAAGACCTATCGTTCCTTACTCCTCCCAAGATACGGGATGCTGGCAATGGCAGTGGACTCAACTTTTCTTTTCCACTGTCACTCTGCTCCTTCCATCTCTCCAACATCTAAGTCAAAACAACAGTTGCTTTGCCTTTTGCTAGAGAAGTGGGGAACTAAGCATCCAGGTACACTCTTTATTGAACCCCACCCCCCAATATGTTCCATAATATCATCAACTACTATTTCACCTCTGGTCATGGCAGCTGGCAACACAAAGAAATTTGTGATGGCAGAAATAAGTGAGACCCTACCAATTAGTATCACAGAAACATGTGAAACTTGAGTCTACAGCACTTTCTACCTCTAGGTAAATGTTTAACAATGATTGACTTAACCGAGGGCACTCCTAAAATGGATGTTCCACATTTTTTTCCATCCAGGCATCCGTTTGACTCAAGGACATCTGGTTCATGTTCAACATTTCATATTAATGAGTTTCGGCCCACAGCAAAGCCAGGTTAATGTATTTCCTTGTTGCTGAATCTGATAGTTGCTCCATCTGATATATCGTGTATTAATGCCTCAGAGAGCTTACTTAACAGAGTAAATATGAAAATCACCAAGATTTTATTTCTCATAAAGTCTCTAGAAAGCAAAATCTTCATAAAGCAATATTGTGCAACGTAACAACAGTAATGGCAACATAATAATGATAAGCAATCCTCTGCCAAATATGTAATTAATATTTTAATTATTTTTCTCTGAAATATATGCATCCCACTGTGCAAAGTAACTGGGGCTCCTAATTTTCAAAGATGACAAGATTACCATTATTAATGTAGTAGGATGCATGTATTTATTTTTAACGTTATTAATGTTACTGATGTTGACTAATGTAAGAGTCACCATGAGGCAAAGAGGTGATGGTTCTTACTCATGATGTCAAGACTATAACATAGCCTATTGATCAGTAATTCGTCTGTGGCTAAGCCACCTTTTTGGATATCCCAGTTGTACATCCACATGTCTGCTTACCTACTAAATTATTTTTAAAAGCTCCAAAATAATCGGCCTAGTAACTCATGCATACAGTTTTGATTGAGATGAATAGAACTTTAGGAAATATAAGCATCAGAATAACTTTGTTAGGTTTTTCTCTCATTGTAAGAAGAAGAAAATCACCTTTTCAGCCTTAGCCTTCAGGGATGTGATCAGCAAAGTCTCTGGAACATCATTGCATAGCTTATTTTCCAGAAATTCAAGGCTATTCATAAATAGCATTCTGTTTCTTTTGGTCTAGAGCTTTGAGATTCAATATGCATAGTCACTATCCTCACATGGATCTTGAAATGTAGGTAGTCTGAATTGGCTAGTATAAAATACTCTCCAGAATTCCAAGGCTTAGTACAAAACAACAGATTTCATTAATGATGTCTTATTATTAGTTATGTGTTTAAATAGCAATGTTTTGGACATATTGGGCTAAATATTTTCATATATCTTTTTCCTATTTTTTAAAATATAGCTACAAAACATTACCATATGTAGCTGACATAATGTTTTTATTAGACAACCCTACTCTAGAGTTCAATCTTTATACTAGTTATCAACCCACTTTACAGATGAGAAAACCTAGTTAACAAAAAAAATCTAAGTGACAGATTGGACATCTAAATTCAGGCATACTGGCTCTTGATGCCAATTTCTTTAACTCCTCTGCTCTCTCTTCCCCTAGAAACAGGTTTCCAAGTTCCAAAGTTTTAATGCCTCCCCATGGGTAGATACCCTGAGATCAGTGACTGATAGGAAAAATCCAGACCCATCTGCTGTCTAGCACCTGAAGAAATGTCCCAAATAGGCCTAAATAGCTGCAAGATAGAACAGCCACAACCTTTGTTATAGAAAAATATTCTGAGACATGATGTGGGCATTGCCTGTAAATGAGATCAAGGGGCAATTTTTTGCTGAGTTAATTCTTCAGGAAAAGCAGGGACTGTCATCATGCTCCTCGTCCCCATATTTGCATCAGTGACTGGCACTCTATTAGGATTGGTATCAAGGGGGTGGGATCCTGGTTTCCCTGGATTTGGGCCTTTCACGCCTTCTGATTGATAGCTTCTACTTGTAAAGCGGTCACCCGCGCAGCTGTCTCCTGCTCCTGTCCGCCTTCCACTACGGTTGATGCAATTCTGGTTTCATTCATCAGCCCCCTTGAATAGCAACATCCTCCAGTTGGAGGAAAACCTGCTGTCGCTGTGCACGGCTCACATTTGCATGCATGCACTGTCCTGCCAAGCACTCAGTGGCACTGTGTCTGCCAACTGACAGGCAGCCCGTGGATCCCATCCCTGATAAGTTTTCTAGTTCCTCAAATTATCTGTGTTTTACTTCACTTTCATGCTCAAAGCATAACAAATTTCTTTGATATGTTTCTGTGTGCTGTGGAATGCCAATAGCATCAATTGAACTGTATCACACCGTGGAAAAAGCTGTTTTGCAGAGCCTCAGTTGGCCATAAGCTATAAATATCTGCTGTTTCATGATGTCTTTGATTGCTACATAAATTCTGATCATTAAACATTGATCAAAGATAGCTCGGGATCAAATGGCATTATGCTATGATGCTATAGGCAGGGGTCAGGATCAGGATCTGTATGCACCCATAACCTTGCCATGGACAAGCAATGGATTCAGATGCATCAGCTTTTCTGTCTTCTGGGGAAATTTTAATGAAATGCATTTTGCTGGGATTTTATGGCTCATAATATATTTCTTTAGAAATTACATTTTATGTGACTATTCTGACTTTTAGGACATTTGCAAATATAGAAAGATGAAAAGTTGGGAAATAATGAATAAATACCTAGGCAGACAAAACAGAGACAAATAAAGATTGATAAATAGATAGGTGTTTGTAGTTTTAAGTAACTTTTTTATTTCCTCTTCATATTGATAACAAATAACAGCTTTTGATTATGAAAACGTTGAAAAATACAGGAAAAAATGCTTCAGCACTAAGAAGCAGATATAATTCTCTTTACTACTTTGTTTATATTTATTTTGATTTTTTACTATGCACAAAGATTGTTTTTCCAAACTTTGTGATATATTGTGTACCTCTATATGTCATTATTCTGAGCATTTCATTCTGGCATCAAATATTCTCCTAAAATATGGTTTTAACAGTTATAAGGTTAAATGGAGTAGATATATAATAATTAACCTAACTAATCCCTTATTGTTGGACATAAATACCTTTTTTCGTAAACTAGTACATTGGGCATCACTGAAAAGAATATAGCTCAAAATGCACTAATATACATTAATTAAGTAAAGATTAACTTACCCATTTACATTCACTTCCAGCCTAGTGAGACCAAAATTTCTAAGTGAATTAGAGTCCATTGGGAATTTTTAAATACATGTTATTTTTCTTGTTCAGTAAAGCAAATACATATCTCAACAGAAAATTATCTTTCCTTGTTAGAGTTGAGGTCTCTTCATATAGGCTGCTTTCTATTCTATTCTCCCAGGACATGCTCACGGACATCAAGTTGATCCTGATTATCTGCCTCCAGAATGAGAGTTTTCCTTTGTAGTATTTCCAGTTTAGATGCAAGATCATTAGCAAAGCCCCCAAGAAATGATCAGACTGTGAATGTACCACTTGATTGGGGCATTATCATTGCAGACTGCCAACTTCCATGATATCAGAACAACTGAATCAATGAAAATGGTTGCTTAGTATTGTCATGAAAACAGGATAAATGACATCGGATCTAATGGAGATAGCACTGAATAGTGAGTTCATTCTCTCATCTGAAAAGAAGAAAGTTAAACCAGATGATCTCTAAGTTCTTTTCTTCCTCTGAAATGCTGTGGTCTGTGGCTACTTCAAACTTTCATTCTCAGATAAGATCAAGTATCAAATGTCGAGTATATTGAATAAGCTTTTCTTACAAAGTAAAGACTACATTTGAGTATGTGGAGCATATGAAGACACAGATATAGAGAAGACAGATAATAAAGAGATATCCATATATATATGGATATAGATATGTGTGTGCATTGTTTCAGTGACCTCCAATCAACCCTACCTCCCAGTATCGATGCCTTCCTTTCCTGACTCTCTGACCTAGTTTAACCAATAAAATATGGCTGATGTGATGCTATCTGAAGTGATGTCTCATACTGAGGGCCTGAAAAATCCCTGAAGACTCTGCTTTTGCCCTCTTCTAAGCTAGCTGCAATGAAAGAAATCTTACTACCTATCAAATACTATGCTGTGAAGAGGCCTGAGCAGAACTGAGGTCCCTGTCAGCAACCCATAGAGCAGCTCCCAGCCAGCACTGCCTACCAGCCACCTTGATGAGACCATTATAGCACCTTTCAACCATCTCCCGACATTGGTGACATCATGCAAAGAAGTGTTTAGTCAACTCACAAAATCATGAGAAATAATTGTCATTAGTTTAAGTTCTTAAGTTTTGGGATAATTTGTTTTTCAGTAATAGAAAATAATATATAATGACTGCTATGGGGAATTCCAGATAAAATAAGATAATTTTTCATCTTTGCATAATGACTGCTACATATATGTATACAGTCAGTCCTTTGTATTTACAGTTTCCACATCTGCAGGTTCAACCATGGATAGAAAATATTTTTTAAAATGAGCCTCTACTGTCATTATTCCCTTAACAATTCAGCATAATAAAAATTAGCATTTTCATTGTTTTTAGATAAGTCATCAGATATTATTTAAATATGTGGAAAAATAAACACAAGTATGTGCAAATACGATACCATTCTATATAAAGAACCTGAGCATCCATGGATTTTGATATCCACATAGGGTCCTGGGACCTGTCTCCAGCAGATAACAAGAGATGACCATATGTGGGTATATATATGTATATGTGTGCATATATATGTATATGGATGCATAAACCCATATACTACATTCTTACTACAACAATAATAAAAATTACATGATCCAGCTTAACAATAAAACCACAACATTGGTTCATCCTGACATAAATTTCTCATATTCTTTACCACTGGAGTAATAATGTGAGTCATGACAGTCTTGAATGAGCATGTGAAATATTTGGATTACATTGTTCCCAGGATAGATTCAAATCAACAGATTCATGAATACACTTTCACTCCAGGTCAGGAGAAATCCTATTCCAAAATAACATAGTTAAATTGAGTGGAATTTGCGCTTCCCAAGTTCTGATCACATAATATGTGTGATAAGTGTGTCGGACTCGCAGTGATGTGACAGGGCCTGACGGGCTGCAATAGAAATAAAGCTGCCAGCTTCTTCCCCAGGAAGGACGATAGACAGTTGTACCCCTCCAGCCAGCCTCCAGCCTGCTGGAAAACAGATGTGTCTCAATTTGACTCCAGGCGACTTCCTCCAAGAGACAGTAGGAGAGTGAAGCCCAATCCTAGAACATCTCCCAGAACCTCACCAAATGTGCAACATAAACGAAAAAAACAACAACAACACTGGTACACAATTTCTCCAGCAGCCACAAACTGGAGGAGGTACTGCCATATCCAAGCTACCTCTATCATGGTAGCCAGAGTAAGAAACTCTCTACCTAGCAAGGTGTAGCTCTAACCTTTCCATTAGCCTCCTGAGCCATTGCTATGGAGGATGAAGAGAAACAAAGATCTGAGATTCTCATCCACATCTTCTTCTTTGAAATCCACAGAGGCAGCCACTGTCGAGGTGAGATGATGTCCAAGGAAAAGGTGAAGAAAACACAGTAAATCACATGGTCTCACTTATCCATAGAAGCTAAACTGTGGATCCCATGGAAGTAGATAGCAGAACAGTGGTTACCAGAATCCAAGAAGGGTGTAGGGCAAGAAGGATAGACAGAAAATTGTTATCAGATATAGGGATACAGTTAAATAAGAGAAATGCCTTCTAATGCTCTGTAGCACAGTAGGATAACTGTGACTGACATCAATTATTTATATTGCTAAAAATAGCTAGTAGTGAGGATTTTGAATGTTCCCAAAACAAAGTCATGATAAATGTTGAAGATTATTGATATGCCAATTACCCGAATGTGGCTGATCATTACATGTATTGATATATATATATATACAACATAAATATTGACATATATATTTAAATATAAATACACATATATACATAAATATAAATATATACATGTATACATATATACATAAATATATACATACATAAATATATAAATATATACACATAAATATAAATACATATATACATAAATATATATATACATAAATATATACACATAAATATAAATATATATACATAATATTGAATATTGACATATATAAATTGATACATATACATAATATCAAATGATATTGATGATATATAGATAAGATATATATTTTATATATCTATTCTACATAATACATATATTTAAAACATATATATATATATATATATATATATATATATATATATATATATATATATCAAGGCATGTGAATAGATACACAGAGAGAGTTTATATACATATATCTCAACACTGAGCATAGAAACACATGCCTGAAGCACACGAGTTCGAAGAGCAGAGAGCAGGGGACCAGTCAGGGCCAGCATCCTTCAGGCCTCCACAATAAATTGGATCGAAGGTTGTCCCTTAGGACACACCTCAGCTAGGTAGGTTGAACTTGTAATCAGGCAGCAGCAACAACAACAAAATTCAATTGAGGGAGCAGAACCCAGAGTCCTTCAAGGGCCATTCACACTTCTCACTGAACTCCTTCACTCTCACCCACTCACCAACGTCAAGAAAGAAAAATAGAGAGACGTCTATTGTTTTGTGGCTTGGAGGAAGAGATCAATAGGTCTCAAATTAAATGAGAAAGATTCAGTTACACCAAGTCAGAGCAAATAAAAGATCTAGACAAAACTTCTCAAGTTAAAATTGTCCAAGATTTTTAAAAAGTGAAGTGTCAAACATGATACATTTTTTTTTTAAAGGAAAGAAGGAACTGATCAAACTCACAGCAGAGAGCAGAATGGTGGTTAGCCAGGGTTGGAAGGGAGAGAGTTATGGCGAGATAGTGGCCACAGGACATAAAATTTTATTTTGACAGGAGGCATAAGTTCAAGGGATCTGTTATATGATGCAAAATAATTAATTACAATGTGTTGTATAGTTGAAAATCTCTAATAAATTAGAGTTTAATCTTCCTACCATCAAAAAGGGGTAACGATGTGAAGTAATAATATGCTAACTAACTTGATTTAGACATTCCACAAGGTAAAAATTTATCAAAACCTCATGTTGAACACCATAAATATATACAAATCTTGTCAACTAAAAATAAATAATATTTTTAAAAACTTTGCATGCTGTTATCTGTTAGCGATCACTACATTGATAAAATTCAGTGAGTTTAAGCAACAACATTTTATTAATTTTCATGCCTCAGCAGTTTGTTTGGGGGGTCAGCTAATGAAAAAATGGGCTCAACTAGGTTGCTCTTGCTTCCTCATTTCTCCTGAAACCCATGGTCTAGTATCAGAGATGTTCTCATCATAGTGAAGAAAAAGGTGCAGGAAGCCAATTTAAACACTCAAGGCCACTCAAGGTCTAGACATAAACTGACACACCATCACCCCCGCCTTCTGTTTACCTAAGCAAAGCCAGAGCCAGACCCACAGTCAAGGGGCAGGAAAGAAATACACTTCCCCTTTAGTGAAGGAAACTGTGAAGTCATAGAGCAAAGAATGGATAAAGGCTAGAGAAAAGAATCGGGCCAGCAGCATGAACCACTGTGAAAGCAGAGATTCCCCACATGATTTTTCCACCATAGAAAAACTCTAAAGTCATTAAACAGCAAGTCAACAATATGACGATGACAACACAGAATAAAATAAAAAGGCAGACTATAGTTCCTGAAAAACACAAATTGGGGACAAAAATATCCCTGTTGAATACCTAATAAAGACTCTTGATGTTGCTGACTCAGATGGCTGGGATGGAGAAAAGGTTGGGGATTACCACTGGGAATGCAGAAGACAGAGGAGGATTTCTATCACATGGGCCAGTGATTCCCAGAAAAAAGGGCTTTCCTATAGGCTCCTCTTCAAAAATATCAGGCAGGACACTGATGAGCCCAATTCAAACTCCATGTTCTCACCAGAGAGTCAGGAAGGACCACTGTGAGGGTTCATTCAGGGGAGGGTAAAGGACAGCTCCACCTGAACAGTATGGTGCATAAAAGGAAATAGTGTTTCTCTTTGCCAAAATAGTAGCACAGGTGTTATTGAGCAGTGAAAACTCAGATGCCCTCTGCATGTGTGGTTGCATTAAGCCCAGAAATCTGGGAAGTCAGGCAAGAAGAGGAACGAATGAGCGTGTTAGTATCAATTGTTCCTATTTACAATTAATGTGAATTAATGTGGTGGTGCACACCTGCAATCCCAGCAACTTGGGAGGCTAAAGCAGGAAGATTGCAAGTTTGAGGCCAGCCTCAGCAACTTAGTGAGGCCCTAAGCAACTTAGTGAGACCCTGTCTCAAAATAAAAAGGACTGTGGATGTGGCTCAATTGTTAAGTGCCCCTGTGTTCAATCCCTGCTACAAAAACAAAAACCTGTTCACAATTAAACCCAAGGATGGCTGATGTTCAGAAAAGTAGAACACATTCTTGTCCTTTCTCATTACCCAATATTTAGGGTGGTATTGCTAGTAACAGGCCTGGGAACTTCATTTCTGTCAAAAATACTGTTTTGACAGAAGGGTATGTTCAAAATATTAGCTGACTTGGTATCAACTTTGGAATACACACCATTTACAAATTGGGACTGTGTGTGATTTGTCATGATGTGATTTATCAAGCATAAAATATGAGTAAATATAACTGGAAAAATACCAAAAATGTTAGCAGTGTTTAATTTCTTTAGATTGCATAAAGTTGATGCTTCGTTTTTGATTCATGTTTTTATGTATTTTTCAAGATTGCTAAAATATACCTGTCATACTCAGGTAATCAAAAAATAATCTATGTTTGATATTTAGGATTTATACAGATGTTAGATGAATTATTTTTATTTTTATTATAATGATAGTCTGATCTGCCTAATTACTTCAAATTGGGCTTTTCAAGCTAGCTAGTTCATCATAACTGGAGCTCTGGTCCAAAGAACTCAATGTATTTTAAATATAAGAACTTGATTTTATCAGTGAATCCATCAGTAAGAGTGTGAAGGATTGATTGACAGACCAAACTCTTAAGAGACTGATATTTAAACCAGAAGCCCAATATATAGACGGCAGTGGAAAGAGAACCTTGTCCTTGGGACTAGGAGGCACACTTCTGGTTATGAGGTCCAGACTGGAACACATTTGGTGTTTGTTAGAAATAAGTACTTTTCTTGTGGTGTGGGGGTACCTGGGATTGAACTCAGAGGTAGTTGACCACTGAGCCACATCTTCAGCCCTATTTTGTATTTTATTTAGATATAGGATCTCACTGAGTTGCTTAGCACCTTGCTTTTGCTGAGGCTGGCTTTGAACTTGTGATCCTCCTATCTCATGCCCAGCTAAAAAAAAGTATTTTTATACTACAGAAAAAACAAATCAATAGTGGCCTGAAGCCCACAGCTTTATCTGCTCACACTCCTTAAGTTTCCGCATACTACTATGGCCATTCCACAAAGTCATTAGGGCTCCTTCCTGCCTACTCATCCTAGATGACTAGAGTGACGTGCAGAATGGCACCTACATAGCACTCCAGCCAAGGCTTACTTCACATTCCAACCACAGGGCGCAGAAAAGAGAGGAGGAGGACAGAGCTCTTCCTTTAAGGACACTGCCCAAAGTGTCCTTATGTAGCTGTGCTTACATCCCCCTGGCCCCCCACAACCTGCAGGATGGCCATATCCAGAGGCAAGAGCAGCTGGGGCATGAAGTCTTTATTCCAGGTGGTGTGTGCCCATCACTGAGGGTCAAGGAGAGAACAGATGTCAGACAAGTAGCAATCTCTGCCACATGTGATGAGGGAAAGTAAATAGGCAACAGAAAACCAATGTGATGGAAGAGTATTCACATTAAACATGCTCCATCTTTCTCTCTATTTTAAGGGCAATTTCATCTTAAAAACAAATAACAATTGTGTAGAATTAAGAACGCCCCCTCTTATGGTCAGTGCCAAGATAAATCTCACAGATGATACCTACAGAGGCTCTTCTGTCTCTACATGACCTACTATTTGCAAGAAACTTCCATCAGGGAAACCTCGCCTACTGACATGCTATAATTCCCCAAGATAATACCTCATCTGATATAAGTTATATTTTTGGCAGCATTTTAGAGATTCAATATGAGAAGCAACCTCATTCTAGTGAGCAGGTTGCTTGGAAATCACAGTATAGACAGGGCTAAAAGTTCTCACATGAATAGAAGGAGACTTTAGCACCAGATATGGAATTTTCTATGTGCTTGAATTGTGGGCAAGAGAAGGTGAGAGTCAGTGTGGTGGGTTCGTCCAACATTTGAGAACTGCTCTTTCTGCTCACCTACTGCATTTATTAGCTTTTATTCTGGCTCTGCTGTCTTTGCTGCCCCTCAGCATTTTTATGAAGTAGCTCGGCTTCAGCTCTCTTTTCTTTCCATCCCTGGGTAAATGGAGTTGATGCCTTCAATGACAGAACAGGTATAAGTCATTTGTTCTCTTCAGGGAGATTCCACATGACCTCTGAGCTCCTACACTTCTAGCCAGGCCTGACAGACCCATCCCATGAGCTCACATTCTGTAAGACTCCCCTATTCACCAAGCTCAGATATATAGGCAGATTTCCCAATATGGTACCAAACCAAGCATCTATCTGTATTAGTCAGATTTCTGTTACCATGATAAAATATCTGAGATAATCATCCTAAAAAGAAGGAAGGATTCATTTTGGCTCATGGTTACAGAGGTTTCAGTGCACAGTAACTTGGCTCTGTTGCTTTGGGGCTGTAGTAGCATAGTACATTATGGTGGGGGCATGTGGTAGAAAAGTTCTGTTGACCTCATTATGGCTGGGAAACAGCTAGAGAGAGGAATGGGCCAGGATTCTAATATCCCCACACAAGGACATACCCCTAGTGACCTAACTGCTTTCCACTGGCCCCAACTTCAAAACGTTCTACCATCTTGCAACAGAGCTATAAATTGGGGAATTTACTTTACATCCATGGGTTTTGGTGGGATACTTATCCAAACCACAGCAACATGTGTCCATGAAGAACAGAGAACTAAAGTCCAGAATCCTGTACTTGGTCATTGAAAAATTTTCTGACCATGTTTCCTTTGTAGGATTACTACTTCAGTGGGAAGAGAGAGCAATGAGAAGAGGGTGAAGGAGAGAGTAAGAATTGACTGATGAACAAAGAGAATGTGTGGGTAATTTTAGCAATTAGGATGACAAAATGCATACATCAAGGTATCTTGAAATTCAATTTCTGTTCAGAAAAATATTCACTAGTATAGGATCATTTATGTCCTATATTAGTATAGGATCATTTCTGATGTTATTTTTTTCACCCTACAATTGATTCACAAGAAAATAAAATCCTACTGATCTAGTACAAGGCAAGCCTGGCCCACTTCTAAAGGCTCAGCATCCAGAACAGCACTTAACATTTACTAATGCTAGATTAGATATTGGTTGACTGATCAACGAATGGCTTATACACTTTAAGTGTATATCCCTCAAAGAAAATTAAAATTAATATGTATAAACTTCTAATACAGTGAGTCTCATCTGTTGCCTAAACAGACAGTATAACAATGTCTGTCTAGCTCTTTTCCTGATTTGTCACTGTTTATACCAGCCTGGTAGGAAATGCTCCTATTTCCCTGCAGAATTTTGTGTGAACAAGCTGGCTGTCTATAAAATTGTGTGTAGGTGTGTGTGCCTGTGAGGTGTTAAGAAGTTATTTATAGGAGAAAGATTCTTCGCCTTCAATTCCAGGGGACCAAAGTCAAGGAAAAGCATGGTCTATCCCCATGTATGTTCCCAGGAGGCATCACTAAGTTGTTATAAATCTAGTGAGATTTAAATATAACATAAACTCCCTATAAAAGATTCTGTCACTGAATAATGAATAGTAATAGCCATCCATCTTCCTCAGTCTGATTTTTTTTTAAGTCAGGAATTCTAAAAGGGGATTAGTTGACTTTATTAACTAAGAATGAAAACATGTATTTATAAATGGTCATTATTTATACATTCTGACAAATAAGAGACCATTTTAAATCATGAAATAGCTTTATTAAAAGTTAGACATAAGGATGTGTGCCTGTTTTAAACACTGCATTACATTCCTAAACTTTACTGGGCCTGTTAAGGCTGAGGAGGGCATCCACTTATGTTCTCATTAACTTTATTAATGCCCTTTTTTAAAAAAAGTTAATTTAAGTCAAATTTTGGCTACTTAAAAAAAGAAAATCAAGGGCTGGGGATGTGGCTCAAGCGATCACGTGCTCGCCTGGCATGCCCGGGGCACTGGGTTCAATCCTCAGCACCACATAAAATAAAATAAAGATGTTGTGTCCACCAAAAACTGAAAAATAAATATTAAAAATTCTCTCTATCTCTCTCTTTCTCTCTCTCATTAAAAAAAGAAAAGAAAAGCAGAACTTTGCTAATAACTAATTGATAAAGAAGAAAATTCAGACAACACCATAAGATTCCTCAAAGTGGAGTTTGAAAGAGTCCCATTCCTGTAGAATGGGGAACAATCACTTTGGATGTATGTTGGAGAGCAAGAACACATAAGGACCCAAGCCTCTCTCTACCTGTCCCACTATGATTGCCTACAAGGTCAGGGTTAGGATCGACCAGGTTCCTGGGACAGATAGTCATACATTAGCAGAGGACTATCAGATTAGTTGGTTTGAATGGTTAGTGCTGGCTAACCTTCACAGAATGGTCCATGGAGTATATCCAGGACTCATTGGGATGGTTATTATATACCTCAAACATAATATCAGCTTAATAATTTTTAAATTAATAACTTAGCAAAAGCACGTAGACCAGGTAAAGGTGCCACTGTGGGAATCACTGAAGAACAGAAGGGCTCTGGTACTGGAGAAGGGTGATGGCTAAGCCATGCAAGCAAGGAGATGCTGTTTCTTGGTGACTTGAATGACATAGGAGCTTCCTTCTCTTTCATACGACTCTGGAGGTAGAAGATTTAAACAGAGGGACAGGACTCCTCTTCAAAAGTTGTGAGTTGCCTCAGGCACCTTCCTTCTTGCTGCACCACTCTCCCTTCAGATGTCATTACCATTTGGGTGGCAGGAACTGGGTCACTCTATGAACACAGTACACATCTGAGGGTGGGGTGGTGGGGGCAGAGTAGGGAGGAGCCCAGTTCCTAGTTTTGAGGTCAAGACCTATAGGTGTCACACAGCACTTTCACTTACATCTATTGACTTTGTGTAACCATCAAAGAGGCTGAAACATCTCCAGTGGTGAGTCATGAGCCAGCAAAATCTATTTCTGTATAAAAGGAGAATGGATGGCAGGTACATGCCAAGATGGGTGCAGGCTATGGAAGAGGGTGTAATCTTTGCTGCAAAGTCAAGTTTTTTCTGTCACTTTGCTCTGAGGCTCATCTGCAGCCTAGGAGCCTGCATGGCCATCATCTTGGGCATGGGCTGGGCGGAGGATTGACAATTCCTTCTCTTCCTAAGAAATCACCCTGTGTGACAGTATCTAACTAATTGAAGTTGACCACTCCCAAAGAGACATTGCTTAAAACTTCAGCTCTGTTTCTCCTGTTTTTTTTTTTTTATTTTATTTTCCTTTTGTGGAAACAGTCTTGACATTAGAATTCTAAAAATGAAATTGGTGTTCTAGCCAGTCCTGTTCCATTTATGTACATTTGAGAGAGTTGGCTGCCAAGCTAAAAGGCATTAATGTATTCTCCTCACTCCAGACACATCAAAGAAAGTATGAAAAGATACTGCAAGTAAAGTTTTCAAAGCTTTTTCTTTCTTTCTTTCTCTTAAAGCTTTCTATTTAATGGAAATGACTACTGTGTAGTCCATAGATTATCCTTATTTTTTTTTAAAGAGGGGAAATCCATTTGATGCTTTGTGAAGAGTAACTTTTCGACTTCCAAGTACTTTTAATCTAGGTGCTTCATAAAGGTGATACTCCAGGTGACTGCTTTTAAGACAGGAAGTCCTCACTTGAATGTGGAAGTAGCCTTAAGGCCAGGCGAATATAACTCACTGAGACTCCGATGGGAAGTTGTCCTAACCTTCTTCAGCAGACAACATCAGTCACTATTACATGTTGCAGTTTCTTCTTTTTAATGCAATCTCCCTTTAAACTTGTCTATATCAATATTGGAGAACATTCCTTGACCTGTTATCCAGTAGTCTGCCAAGTTAAGAAACAGACTATGGAAAATGGTATGGTCTTTGCTATCGAGTTAAGGCCAACTTTATTTTGTCACTTTTCTCTAAGACCTGACTCCGGCATGGCAGGCAAGTGGACTGCCATCCATTTATGCAGACAGACTTTTTTTTTTTCATAGCAATAGGACTTCTCAGAGCCTTTAATAAGATAATGTAAGAGTAAATCTACAAGATGGGATTTAAAATATGCAGCTTTAGCAAAGTTATTTTACAATGGAATCCATTTTTCTCAGAATCTTATGGTACAAATGTACATTAAATTAGAGTTTGGGAAATATTGGTCTCTAAACTATATAAAATGTGTTTTATAAGTTCATTAACACACATCTTCAGTTCTGAAAACCATGAAGGGAAAAAAAAACTTAAATCAAACACAGATCTCTTCTAGGCGGTAGTTTATTGGGACTAGTAGGAAAAAATACCCATTGAAACTATGTTGTAAATGTTTAATTTACTTCTAAGCACAAGGAACATCCTTCTCCCCTAGCTACCAGTAAAAAAGAGTGGAGTTTGGGAAAATGAACCAAGCACAGACTGTCTGCTGAGCTAACATCTGTCTAACCCAGATTGTTTTCTGAGCTCTCTGTGCAGCCCCTAAGCATTGGTAGGTTTTGTGGCATTATTCAGCCCAATAGCCCAAGAAACTTCATATCACGATAAGGCTCTAGACTAGATGTGGTTTACAATACATAACTCTAACAGAGAGAGAAAAAGGTGGAGAGGAGGGAGTCCAGTGTTAGGTCAAAGAATATAAAACCCTAGATTTCACATACACAGACAGATTTTTATCCATGAAGAGAACCACCTTCTGTTTTTTCCTAAAGCCTGGCATTCACCCTTCACCCCTACAGTGTATTTGCACACAGTCCAATAGGGAGACATCTGCTCCCTTTCCTCATCAACTGCAAAGAGCTTGACATGGTCAAGCTTATGGTGAATAGTCAAATGAGGATGTTCTAGCTGTTCATGAGTCTCCTCGGGTTCTGTATTTGCCTCATGCTAGAGATTTTTCTACCCAAGAGCCCCTGAGAATCACTTCAGCTTGGCTCTTCCTGTAGAGTGTACTCAGAGCCTTCTCCTGTCCCTCAAGATCCTTTGGGGTTTTTAATCCCTGCCAGAAATATTGTCCAAAGGAAATATTCATAATAACATCCTATTGCTGCCATAAAAATTTAGCATGAACATCACTTTAAGACAACATATATATTATCTAATAATGCCATAGGTCAGTGGTCCATGTGAATTCGGCTCATTTCTCTGTTTTGGGTCTCACAGGCCAAAATCAAATTGTCTTCCACTAGGTAAGCTTTTAGCACAAGGTTCTAAAAATCATCTTCTAAGCTCATCCATGTTGTTGGCAGAGTCCAACTCCCTGTAGGTGTAAGATAGTTCCCTGTTTCCTTGCTGGTGGTCAGTTGGGGGCTGAAATCACCTTCCAGTCCTTGGGCATAGACCCTATCTAAAAATCAGCAATGGTCTCCCACTTAGAATCTTTCTGATGTCCCATTTTGTAGCATCTGTTTGGTTTCAACAAGAGAAAGATCTCTATCTATCAAAAACTGATGTGATAATATTGGGCCCATTCATATAACACAGCATAATCTCCCTATTTTCAGGTCTATAAACTATAATTTCATCTGTAAATTCTCATTTTCCATGTGATACAGGATATTCATAGATCCAGAAATAAAAGTATAAAACTTTAGAGTATCATTCTATCTACTATGGCGCTGGGCTATGTATAATATGATACAGTGTCCCCTCTCTAAGCTGGGAAGTTATATTTTGTCATGGCAAGACTTAGGTGATGGGATATGATAATGACAGTCAGATTATCTACTTGAATTTAGGGCCAAAGGAAGCCCAGAATGAGCATGAATAGTTGTGTACACTATTGTTGCAAAGTGGATAAGACCTTAGGTAGGTATGATTGGATCTGTTTGGTGGTAGTTAAAAAATAACTTTTTACATGTATTTTATTCTGTCATGTACTTATTTACATGGTTCTATAGTTACTCTGCATATTAGACACTAGTTAGTTATTAGCACACTCCTGGATTCACAAAGAATTGAAATGCTGTGTAATAAATAAATATAATAAAGTAGGTATGAGAGCCATCCTAATAGATTAAGAGAAACCTTCCCTAGGGATTTATGACTGTCAGTGAAACATTTAATATCAGATAGCTCACTAATGAATTTATGATATTTCAGTTTGGGGCTAAGTTGAACATCACATGATGGCATTTCAGTGTTTCATGCTACCAGTAGGACAGAAAATTAGCTGAATATAACCCCTAGTCATTCTGCTGATACTAAAGGAAAAAATTAATATAATTTTTTTGTTGGAACAAAGCAGTTTTCTAAGAAATCCCTAAAAAATATACCCTGCAGTCCTACTCTCCTTCATAATTGAACCTACATAATTGGTTTCTTGCTATCTCAGACTCTGGGACAGCATCGATTCCTAGGCTATCCGAAAACAAATACAGATTGTCACAAGTCCTGGATATGAGACACGGAGAGACCCAAATCAATGCAAAGCAGTAAATCTGTCTGCCTGAAGCCCTCTTTCACTGCTTTCTTCCTGTTCAGGAACAGCCCCCATGACTTGGCTCATTGGCAGGAAGCACATTCAGCCACCTTCTCTGGAGGCCAAGAGCCCAAATGTAATCTCTCCCTTCCTGATGGACACTGAAGGGTGGTATCCAAACAGAGCTTGACCAAATAAATGCTCTTACATGGGAATCCAGAGCGTAGGGCATTATTCATGCAGAAGCAGCAGGGATGCAGTTAACTTCACCCTTGGTGCCAGCTGTATCAAAGGTCTGGTAGGGAAAGCTGAAGAATCATGGTTCCTCCTGTGATGATTGTTCTTGCATGTTTCCCAAGCCTGGCTCTCAAACAACCTGATATCATTCCAGTAACACCCTCTCCTGCTTCAGTTAGCCAGAGTTGGTTTATTATAGTTTCGACCAAGAGCCCCACCTGATGAATCATTTGTTGTCTCTCAGTTCTTGCTCTGCCCAGCGAGTATACTATCAGGAATATATAAGAAAATAAGGAATACAACAATTCCAAAGATGTCATGTGTTAAATTAAGGATTTAAGAAAGAACCAGCAACAATCCCTGTGCAGTGGCATCTCAATGTCATTAATGGGAAGAATAATCATCCCAGAATGAGATGGATGGCTAGATAGAGTTTTAGCTTTCTTTCACATGCAGAAGCTGAAGAGGAAAAAAAAGTGGGGGAAAGGGGATCTCAAGAAAATAGAAGGGAGACCAGCGGAGTAGAGAAAAGGGGATTTAGGAAGAAGAGAGAAGGGAAAGGAAAGAGGCAGTACTAGGGGAAAAAATCCACCAGATTATGCTATGGGCCTGTATGAATATGTCACGATGAATCTATTATTTATAATTATAATGCACCAATAAAAACATTCAAAAGAAAAACAAACAAAAAATCTGAACTATTTGGCCCTAAGAAAATGAAAAAGTCATATAAAAATGAATTTTGGAATTTGAGCAACATTTTTTCTCTTCCCTTCTCTCATAATCAGGGACACTTAGATCGATGTCATTCAAATAAAAATAAAAACAAAAAAAATCTCATAGCTTTTCCACTTTCAAACTATTTTAGAATGGAAAAAGGTTCCTACATCCCTTACTTTAGAGGATGCATGCCTAGTAATAGAGCTGAAATTGATATCTTTTTTGACAAGACCATCCTGATACTGCAGGATCATGATATTTCTACAAAATATGAGGTTACACGTCTTCCTGACTGTTGTGTTCTTTGCATATTTGAATTTCCAGCCCATGGATACCCTCATATCATCTTTAACAAATTTCTGTTGCTTTTGCTATAAACTCTGAGGCTATCTTTAGTTCCTGATTTTAACATCAACTGTTCCTCTATGTTTCCAATTTTCCAGTAGCTGCTAAACATCAGAAATTCCATGAGTCATTGTCAAATTTTCTTTTAAGTGGGACTAAGTTTCTTTTATACAGGTTCTAGAATATTAGTTAACACCTAAAGAAACAGAGTTGCTGGTTAATCCTACTGCCAGAGAACTTACAGACAGACCCAAGCAAGTTAGTGTAAGTCAGAACTAAAAAAAAGATATCTGACATTACTTACTATTCATTTTGAAGATATCCAATAACCAAGTCATCAAAAAGAAAGTCCCCAAAGTAATCTGCCATCCCAGGAAAAAATTCCTTACTAATTGAATAATCTGTCCTTTCACCAAGCTACCCATCAGGGACACTCCTCATTCTCCTCTTAACTCTCCTGTTTTGACCTGGTGTTGCATTCTCCCATTCTCTATCTCAGGGACATCCCACACTTGATCTTCAGCACATATTAGCCTCTCTGGGTGGTTCCTTTCTGGATCTTTCAATATCTCCATCTATATTAGTCAACTTTTTGTCACTGTGACAAACACAACTTGGGGAAGAAAGATCAATTTTTGGCTCATGGTTTCAGAAGTCTCAGTTTGTGGCCAGCTGGTTCCAAGGTGGAAACATTATGACACAAAGGTCTGACCTAGAAAAGCGTCTCATGTCACAGCAGTTAGGAACCAGAGAAGGGGAGAAGCAGCCAAAGATATGGTCCCAAAGCAACACCCTCTGTCACCAACTTTCCTCAACCATGCCACACATACTACGGTTTCCACCTCTTTCTAGTAGTCCATTAGAAGTATTAACCCATCAAATGGACTGATCATCGATGATATTGCAGTTTCATGATCCAATCACCTCCTAAAATCCCTACTTGTGGACACTGCTGTTTTGGGGACCAAGCCTTTAAGCACATGAACCTTTGGGGAAATCCCAGATCCGAACCATAACACCATCAAAGCTCAGCCCCATGTGGTTAGCACCCTTTACACTGAACCAGCTCCCTAACACAAAAGTCAAAAGAGGTATAGGAGAGCACATTGATGAAATTTTCAACTTGAAGCTAGACTCTTCTATATTTGAAATCTGTACCTGATCAATATCACCTGTTCCTTGAAATGATAACAAACTGAGAGGGAGAAATATTAGTTATTTGCAAAATGGGAATGACAAAGGTCCTATCTCTAGGGATTGTTGTATGGATTCAGTTAAGTTATGCAAGCAAAATCAGTTCTCAATAAATATCAGCCATTCTTGTTAGCTATTACTGATAATCATAAATAGGAATCCCTGAAATGTCTTCCCACAATACAACAACCCATCAGAGGAGGTCTTCCTCATGTCCCTTCCTGGAGGAAGAAGAGGGCATCAGAAAGACACATGTTTCCTGTTGTTCATTGTAAAGAGCCTATGATGATCCTGCTACACATAGTCTGACGACTTGAAGAGTGATTATGTTGGGTGATCCAAGGGACTGTTGGTCAAGGCTTGGGATCATGATCTATTGTTTTAAAACTATATTATTCTGCCTTTTTCTGAGGCCTCATGTTGTAGTGAGTATAGAGTGACAGGAAAAACAACAGGGGGAAGATCATGTAGGATCTTGCAGGCCAGGACAATTACTTATCTCTAGCCGAAGAATAAGAGGACAACAGTGAAAGATTGTAAGTTGGAGAATGACATGATAAAATTTTCTTTTCATCACTTCAAACCTAATAAGAAGAATGGATTGCAGGATGGCTTCTGCAGGAAGGGATGCCTGGTTACTTGGACCAGAAAATGTCAATGGAACTAAAGATGTGTGAGTCGATGCCAGAGGTATTTAAGAGATGAAGTCAACAGAACTTGGTTATGGTTTGAATATGAAAAAAGTGAGATAGAAGGAGTGGTCAAGGAGGACTTCCAGCTATTTAGATTGAGCAATAAACTAGAAGGTTATAATGTGTTATCTACTGCAAGTTTTGTTTAGCTATGTTTTGTGTGGGACATGATTAGAAGTTAAGTTTGGAATGTATTGAAACTGAGATTCTTGAGACACACCCAGGTGAAGATGGAATGCAGGAAGTTAGTCATAACCGGATTGGAACAATAGACACTGTTGGAGATAGTGTTAATACTTCTCATGGCACATTATAGGATTGTTGATTGTCCTGCAAAATTCTTATTCCACTGTGTAGAAGAGTATGATAAATTGTCACAAATTCTTATCTTTACATCTAGAAGTGGACTGTATTTTTCCAGCCTCCAAATTAAGATCAGCCACTTTGGGAGATGGACCTTTAGCAGATGTTATATAAGCAAAGGTTTGATCATGCTTGCATATGGAGGCTTGTTCTAGTGTTAAAATTAAAGTTCCCATATTCACCATTGTCTGAGATTTACCAAGCCCTGAAATTTTAGTTTTATCAAACAAAGGGAAAAAATCCCTTTTGTATTCAACCCATTTTGATTTGATTTCTGTCCCTTGCACTCAAGCATCCTCACCACAACTTGGTCTCATGTGACAGTGGGAGGATATAATCCATGCGTTATTTTATAGGGGAAACTGAAACTTGATACAATTAAATAGCTCTACCAGCATTATACAAGTAATAGAAACAGAACTTGAATTCAGACCTCCACTCCAGAGCTCCTGTGTTCCCCGACATACAAATCTGATACATAGAATTAATAGGCATCTCTTATAGGTGAAATGATGATGCTTGCACGACTGAAACAGGGAATAGTATTTCTGCAGGCAAAGTTTTAGTGTCATTGTCCTTGTGAAACAACTCAGGCATCCAATAAACAGATGTCAGGCTTTGTTTCTTTCTTAGGAGCTGGAAGTCTTAATGACAAAAGATTTACAAGCTTTCTATTCAAGGGGACTTAGATAAGAAACAACAAACACATAACTCTTACCATTTTGCTCTTTCAGAGTTCCTTGAATCTCAGGCACAATCTCCTTATATATATCCCTGCTCCCAAGGTGCATTTTCAAATGGCCAATTACCATAGTCATTACTAACTTTTAAAAGTTAAGATATAATTTACATGCCATACAACTCATATTTTTAAAGTGTAAAAATTAGTGGTTTTAATATAATCATATCATTGTGCAACCATAACCCCTATCCAATTCTGGAAGATTTTCGTTCGCCCAAAAACTAATCCTTACACACATGAGCAGTCATTCTCCACTTTCCCCTCCTCCCTCACCCAGAAATCATTAACCTTCTTTTTTTTCAGGATGTGCTATTCTAAACATTACAATGCAATCATTCAAACTGTGGCATTTGGAGTCTTGCTTCTTTCGTTAGCGTTATGTTTTCAAGATATATCCATGTGTAGCATGTTTCAGTCCTTCCTTCCTCTGTATAGATAACCAATACTCCACTGTGTGGATGTACCACATTTTGTATATTAACTTGTTACTTGATAAATGGTTGAGTTGTTTGCACTTGGGGGCTGGCTGTTGTGAATAATATTGCAGTAAACGTTCATGTAAAATTCTGTGTGAATATCAATTTTCAATTATTTTGACTATATACTTACAAGTGGGATTCCTACATTAAACAGTAACAGTTCAACATTTTGAGTGATTGTCAGACTGTTTTCCAAAGTTGTCAGTACCATTTTACATTCCTACCCACAAATTTCTTAGTGTAGTTATTCTAGTGAGTAATGTTAGTGTCTCACCTGGTTTTATTTTGTATTTCACTATTGACTAATGATGCCATGCAAAAGTTTTTACCTGTGCTAATTGGGCATTTGTGTATCTTCTCTGAAAGAATTTCAGTTTGACTTCTTTCTCTGTTTTCAAATTAAATTATTTGTCTTTTACTTATTAGGTTCTAAGAGTTGTTTTTTAAACTTGTACATAGTCTAAACACTAGATCATTATCATATCATTATTATATATATATGTATATATATAATTTGTAATATTTCATTCCACTCTGTATGTTGTCTTTTCACGTTTTTCATAGTGTCTTTTGAAGCATGGAAGTTTTCCATTTTGATGATGTTTATTTTTTTCTTTATTTGCTATGCTTTTGAGAACATATATATTAAACTATTGCTTAATCCAGTGTCACGAAGACATGCTTATGCTTTTGTCCAAGAGTTATATAATTCTTTCTTTTCCATTTAGGATTTTGGTCATTTTCAATTAATTTTTGATTGTATGAGATAGTCACCCAAATTCATTCTTTGGCATGTGGTTATTCAATGGTTCCACCACCATTTGTTAAAAAGGATATTCTTTCCCCCATACCACTAAGGCTTTTTTTAAAATATTTTTTAGTTGTTGTGGGACCTTTATTTTATTCATTTATTCATATGTGGTGCTGAGAATTGAACCCAGTGCCTCACACATGCTAGGCAAGTGCTCTAACACTGAGCCACAAACTCACCCCACCACTAAGTTTTATTGAGAACCTGCTGTGTGCTGGGCACATAAGATAGTGATCTTAGGTTCTGGGGACACAGTCCTGGAGACCATAGACCAAGTTTCCTCCCTGCTGGTGCTTAGATCCCAATTGGTTCAGACCTGGGAGCAGACAAGACAGAGCACGGTTGTAAAATGAAGCATAGGAAAGAGGGAGGCAAGAGGGTGCTGGGTGAGGTTGCTTTTTTCTATGCACAGTCTGAGAAATTTTCACCAGTAAGATAACATTATTGACCAGAAATTAATTTGATTCTTGCAACTACATTAAGTAGGAGGCATTGGTTATGGTTTAGATGTGGTTTTCCCCAAAAACTCATATGTGAGGCAATACAAGAAGGTTTGGGGGAGAAATGATTAGGTTATAGCCTTAACCTAATCAGCAAATTAATCCCTGGTGAGATTAACTGAGTGGTAACTGGAGGCAGGTGGGGTGTGACTGGAGGAAGTGGTCCATTTGGAGAGTGGAGTCTCTCTCTCTTTGTTTCCTGGTCATCCATCATGTGAGCTGCTTCCTTCTGCCACAGTCTTCTGCCATGTAGTTCTGCCTCACCTTGAGCCTTGAGGAATGGAGCCTGCTCTCTAAGGATTGAGACCTCTGAAACTGTGAGCCCCAAAATCAACTTTTCCTCCTCTACAATTGTTTTGGTCAGACCTTTTCGTCACAGCAGCAAAAAAGCTGACTGACTAAAACGGCACTGCACCATCTTAACTACTTAGATGAGGAAACCAAGACACGTTTAAGCAGCACATGCAAGGAACCGCCCCCCCCCCTCTGCTGTATTGCACAGAGGGATTGATATGCAGATTCAGAGTCTTTTCAGTGAGTAGACTGAATATACCCCTCCTTTACGTGGGTAAAATCAGCCTGGTTCCCTTAATAAAAAGGTCCCAGGAGGAGCAGATAATGCTGCGGCTTTGCCAACACCTTAAGAAGATACACTTGTGCTACTGTGATGGCACTTGTTGCTGACCAAGCTTTCCCCACATCACTCCCTCCTTGAACACAACTGGCCAGATTTCTCTCCCATGCTCACATCCTTGTCCTGGTGCCTGCCTTGGGATCATTGCTCTCCTCACCTGAGGCCTCCACACTGGGATATTCTGCCATGTCAGAAACCCTTACATTTGTAAAATATCTGAATTGTGTCCCAAAATAGAAGTTCATTACTTCTTTAGGAGCTGCATTAATTAATCTACACAGCTCAAGTTAATCACTCATTAATTCAAAAAGTACTGGTCAAGTATTTACAGTATGTACCAGACAATGTAACAGACTCTGAGATGAAGGGGAATAAGATTATCCAGTCCTCTATATTAGTAGGAAGGCCATTATTAGCTTCAGTCCTGCGCATATATTTAATACCTAGTCTTTTTTTCTTTTCTTTTTTTTCTTTTTGTGGTACCAGGGATTGAATCTAGGGGTGCTTATCCACTGAGTCACATTCCAAATCCTTTCTTTTTTTTTTTTATTTTGAGACAGGGTATCACTAAGTTGCTTAGGGATCCTCCTGCCTCAGCCTCCCAAGTCACTGGGATTATTGGTGTGTGCCATGGTGTCCCATTTAGCCTTTCATTAGTTTCCATTCTATCAAATGTCCTTTCATCTCTGAGGTGCTATGTCTCTAGCACTCTCAGAAACTGCAAACCTTCTTCTTGTCTTCAGGGAACCCAAATCCCTACTTTCATTTATTTATCAATGCCTCAAGCGCTCACCCTTTGGAAACTCATGCCGTCAGTGCCTCCAGACCATAAAACACAAGTTGGCAATTTATGTTCAAGTAAGAATTTACAGGTACAGCTGTCCCTTGTTATGCAAGGAGGATGGGTTCTAGGACCTCCTACAGATAGCAAAATCCACCAATGCTCAATTTCCTTTTACCGATAGTCTATAATGTGCATATTACACAGTCAAGTATACTTTAAATCATCTCAAGATTACTTGTAATACATAATACAACAAATGCCACGTAAGTAGCTGTTATGCTGTATTGTTTAAGGAATAATAAGGGGAGAAGACCATGCATATCCCGAACACAGTCTATTTTCCTGAATATTTTTAATCCTCAGACGCTTGAATCTGTGTGTGTGGAACCCATAGATAGAGAGGGTCAACGGTACATGCTTTTGTCTTTCACTCTTCACTTTTTAAGAAATGAACTTACATAGATGAGCCTGGAGGACATTGCAAAGTGAAACAAGCCAGGCACCAAAAGACAAACACAGCATGATCTTACTCATTTATAAAAAGATGATCTCATAAAAATTGAGAGAAACATAGCAGACACCAGAGCCTAGGGAGAGTAGGAGAGGAAAGGGAATGGGGAGAGATTAGTGAGACAGAATACGTTTTGGTATTCTATTGAATAGTAACATGACTATCATTAACAACGTTGGATTGTAAATTTTAAAATATCTAGAAGAGAGGATTTTGAATATTCTCGCCAATTTTTCAATCACTCCCATCCATATTCCATCTACTAAAGCCACATGACTTTACAGCTTTTCCAATCAAAAACAGAGTCTAATATATGTCTCTTGGTTTGGGGTTTAGAAATGTAATCTGGTTTGGGATGTTAACAGATGTGACCTAACCAAGAGCTGACAGTGAGCCTTCACAGTGGAACTTTCCCTGTTTGGCTTGTACCATTGTCGGAGAAGAACATCCCTGACTGACCACTGATTCCAATAGGAGAATGAGAGACACAAGGAGCAGAGCTGCCTGGGCTGCCCAGATCTGCTTGTGAGTTTTTGGGGTCAGAACTCGTGACCAAGAAAATAATTCTTGAGATTTTGCTGTTATTTGTTACACAATATTAGTGTGACAATAGTTGGACAACTGAATTAAAATTGGGGCTAGTAATTCAATCTCCTCGTGCTACCCATCACACTTTTCTGGAAGAGAATGTTAGAGATTATAATGTATAAAACACAGTGTTGGAGATTAGAGATGGACAGAGGGAAATTAATACTCACTGAATTATGCTGAACACTGCTTAGGTTCCTTTTGTAGTTTCTGAATAATATACATACTACTCTCTTCACTTTAAGAGTCATGAAACTGAGGCAGAGAGTCCTGACTGTGGCTTTTCTGAATCCCAAAACCTTCTTTCACTACAACACCCACCACTGGATGATGCTTGACCACATTAGGATAAGAAGTAACTGGCCCTGACTTCCACCATATAAGAAAGGCACTTACTTCCAGATAGTTACAATCTTACAATTTAGAAGGATGGTTTCCTAAATAGACCAATTACAAGTAGTGAAATTGAATCAGTAATTTAAAAATCTCCCAACAAAGAAAAACCCAAGACCAGGTGGCTTTACGATTGAATTTTGCCAACTTTTTAAAGAAGAACTGACAACAATGCTTCTAAAACTATCCTGTAAATGTGAAAGAGAGGGAACCCTTCCAAATCACTCTACACAGCCAGAATTACCCTGCTACCAAAATCTGACAAAGACACAACAAAGAAAGAACATTAGGGAACAATATCCCTGAGGAACATGGATGCAAAAATCTTCAACAAAATATTCACAAGTTCAATTCAATAGACATTCAAAAGATCATACATCATGATCAAGTTGTTTTCATTCCAGAGATGCAAGGATGATTCAACATATGCAAATCAATAAACATAACATAGCATATAAATAGAATCAAGGATGGTTTAACATATGCAAATAAATAAACATAACATATCATATAAATAGAATGAAGAATAATGTGGCCAACTTAATAGATGCACACAAAAAAAGATTCACTAGATTTCAACACTTATGATAAAAAAAATCTCTGAATAACTTAAACATATAAGAATCAAACTCCAGCACAATAACAGCTATGTATGACAAATGAATAGCCAATATCATCCTGAATGGGTAAAAACTGAAAGCACTTCCTATAAAATGAGGAACAAGATAAGTAATAATTATGCAATAAAGCAGTAGGGATCTTAGCCAGAGCAATTAGGCAAGAGAAAGATATGAAAGGCATACAAATGTGAAAGGAGATCAAATTATGCTTGTTTACAGATAACATATTTCTATACATGAAAAAAACTTAAAGACTTACTCCAAAGCTATTAGAGGTGATGGACATATTCAGTAGAGTAGCAGGATACAAAGTCAACATACAAAAATCAATAGCTTTTTTATTTACCATGAATGAAGTTGTTGTGAAGAAAATCAGGAAACTAATCCCATTCACAATATTCTCTTTTAAAAATACCTAAAAATATATCTAAGAAGTGAAAGACATCTAAAATGAAAATAAAAAATTACTGAAGAAAGAAATCGAAGAACACCCTAAGAGGTGTAAAGAGCTCCCATGGATTGGGAGAATTAATATTGTTAAAATGTTCATATTGTCCCAAGTGGTCTACACAGATTCATTTCAATTCCTACCAAAATGTCAATGAAATTTTTCATACAAATAGAGAAAACAATCCTAAAATTCATATAGAAGCACAAAAGACACCAAATAGCCAAAGAAATCTTGAGCAAAAATGGGCAAGCCTGGAGGCATCAAAATACTTGATTAAAAAAATGCAGATCCATGATAAAAAAAAATCATGATATTGGCATTAAACATACACACACACACACACACACACACACACACACATGCGTGCGCATGCACGTATATACCAATGGGACTGAACAGAAAATCAAAAAGTAAATCTGTGCGTCTACTGCCAACTGATTCTTAGCAAAGGTGCCATAAACATACACTGGGGAAAAAACAACAAATGGTGCTGGAAAAACTAAATATCAACATGGAGAAGATAGAAATCTGACCCCTATTTCTCACCCAGTACAAAAATCAACTCAGAATAAATCAAAGATCTTAATTTAAGACCTGGAGCTACTAGAGAAAAACAGGGGAAACACTTTGAGATATTGGCATAGGCAATGATTTCTTGAGTCGCACCCCAAAAGTACAGGAAACAAAAGCAAGAGTTGAAAAATGGGATCACATCAAATCAAAAAGCTTAAGAAACAACCCACGGAACGGAAGACAACCTTTGTTAGCTATTCATCTGGCACAGGATTAGTATCCAGAATATACAAAGAATTCAAAAAATTTAAGAACACAAAAACAAGTAATCTGATCTAAACATAGGCAAATGAACTGAACAGATACTTCTCAAAAAAAAGGAATACAATTGGCCAATATATTAAAAAATGCTCAACATCTTTTAGCCATCAGGGAAATGCAAATTGAAACTACAATGTAATTCCATCTCACCCCAATAAGAATTACTATTATCAATAACAACAACGATAATAACAACAAATGAGGGTGAGGATGAAGAGAAAAAAGAATATTTATACACTGTTGATAGGAGTGTAAACTGGTATAGCCAGTATAGAAAATATAGAAGTTCCTCAAAAAACTAAAAGTAGAACCACAATATGTTCCAGCTGTCCCTTGGTTGTGTATATATCAGTATACAAAAGAGATGACCTGCATACCCATGTGACCTGCAGAACTAGTCACAATAGCCAAAATACAAAATCAATCTAGATGCTTCTCAACAGATGAATAGATGACGAAAACATGTTATTATACACAATGGAGTATTACACAACCATAAAAAAGAATGAAATACAGTCAGTTGCAGGAAAATGTACAGAACTGGAGGACATCATGTTAAGAGGAGTAAGCAAAACACAGACAATTACCACATGTTTTCTCTTATATGTGAGAAACAAAGAGGAAAAGAGGATGACCTAAAAGTAGAGGATGGACTATTGGCAACTGGGAAGAGGGTCAGGAGAAAAAGAATAGAGGGGAGGTGGAGAGAGGGTAGAAGGGTGGATAGACATAATCAAAGAACAATACAGGCATGTTTGGAAGTATCACAATGAATCCCATTAATTTTTATAATAAATATGTGCTAATAATTATAATTTTAAGAAATCAGAAGCCATGACAGTCCATTCGTCTCATTAGATAAGGAGACTTAATTTCAGAGGACTGAAACCACCAAATGAGTGAATGGTAAAAATCAGGACTGGAAATTTACCTCTGGACCCCCAGGGCATTTTCCAGCCTCTCCAACTACTCCTGTCCTTGAGGCTTTGATCCCTGCCTAAATACAATTTTCCCTGGGAGGAGGGCTTCATTAGATCTTTATACTTAATGCATTGATGGTGGGAAGCAGACTCTGTAGTTATTTTCAGCACCTGAAAAAATAAATGGCCCTGCCCACCTCCTGCTAAACCTGGTTGTGCTGGGGGACTATCCACACCCCTCCAGCAGAGCTCCCCGTCCAGATGTGAGCACTGCTTTGGTCTAAGTTCAATACAGAAGGAGAGCTCTAGAGGCACCTTACAGATCCTCTCATCAGGGACAAAGATTTAAAAGACTTGCCAGGGGTCAGACCACTAATTAGGGACAAAAGAAGGATTAAATGCAAGCCCTCTGATCTTGGGGAAAAACATCATGTCTTTATATCTATTCAGCTAGTGTTTGGACACCCCCCCCCCCCCCCCCCGCTTCCTAGGTGCCCAAGATAGTTACTGTCTTGCTTGTGAGGTACATAGATCATTCTTACCTTCCAATGAACCTTTAAAAGCAACCACGTGTATTCTTAACAAGGAACTAGATGAAAGAAGCCTACCTAAGGCTGGTAACCCTGCGTTTCATTCATTTTTGTCTCCCAATCTAATTACATTGCAGGAAATATTTGGCTAAGACACGACTACTTATGATATCTACATTAATAACAGGATCGGGGAGGTTGCCATTCGTTCCTCTTTTTTGATTCGACTTTTCCTTCTCGAGTAATATCACTTTTCCTGTCTCATTTGTAATGTGATAGCAAAATAAGTGATAAGGTTTAATTGTCTCTGAAAGAAAAGCTTTTTAAAATGTATTCTGTAATATGCAACATATTTAGAGCTTACGATAAGCAATTTCTCTCAGGAGGAAGTTTTTCAAGGAAAAAAAAAAGTGAGTCTAAAAGTAATTTCAGTGGCAAAGTAGATTAAATATCCCCCATATTAGTCACAGAGCATTAGATGGAATTGAATTGACTGAGCAGAGGTCAAAGAGTGGCTGAAGTTTTTAGCCCACCAGAGGAGCAATAAAATCCAACCATACTTAAAATCATTAACTTTAAACCCTTTGATATGAGATCCAAAACCTCACTGCTCATTCCAGGAACTTCCAAATGCCATGCCTGGTAAAAGAATAAATCCCTTCAAGAGATCTACATTTCTTGAAATACTTTAAGTAGAGGAGAAGGCAATGGAACGAAAGTGGGGTTTACAGGTTCCTCCAAAGAAAATATATTTCTATAATGTTTATTAAACAAACAAACCTCTGCTCCACCTTCCAAAACACCCTCGGGACAATCCATCCCTGACTGAAGGTGATGGACATAATTTCTGAACTCTTTCAGGTCCATTTTCTCAGTCTGCTCCATCATTGCCACCACCTGGGAGGTCCTGGACCCTTACCTGAGGGGCACTAGCTTCGGGGCTATTTGAGGTGTTGTGTTGTTTATACTGTCAAACTGAGCTACAGATAACTTAAAAAGACACACTGTGCGAGGAATCTAAGAGCTATGGTGCTCTTGCCTAGTGGAGAAAAGCAGCATGAAGTAAATCTCTGAACTTAGAAGTTGACCTGCAGAGACAACAGAAACTTGAAGCAAATGCTGGCAAAGAATCAAATATACTGGAGAAAGGGTCTCCCTGTGTAAAGCCAGTTCCTAAAGTAGAGGCCATAAAGACCAATGTACCTTTCCTATCATTAAACAACTCATCTGTTCCTCCCTCCGTTGCTAATAAATGCACTGAGTTCTGTATCCATCAGTTAACAAAGTCAATTTTTAATATCTATTAAGATATAAGCAGTGGAGCTGTAAACAATGAGATGTTCTCTTTATGGTGGTAATGTGAATTAAAAAAAAACACTGATTGCAGGAGATTGTTGGCTTCTAAATATAAATGTACTTATGACTAAGTATATGTGTTTCTGAGAAAGCAGGTAGTCTATAGCATTGCCTGGGTGCTCAGAATAATATATATTTGGAATAATGTTGTAGAAAAACTTATTCAATGAAAACAATGGTGTGCACCTGTGTGAGATGAGAACTGAAGCATTTGAAAGGACTGTGTGGTTACTTTACCAAGAGGAAAGTAACTTTTTATTTATTTAGTTGTCGATGAATCTTTATTTATTTATTATATGTGGTACTGAGAATCGAACCCAGTGCCTCACACATGCTAGGCAACTGCTCTATCACTGAGCTGCAATCCCAGTCTAGAGAGTAACTTTTGACTATGTGAGTGGACACAGTCTCCAAGCAGTGAAGAATTAGACAGGGGAGCAAATGCATTCCTCTGTGGGTTCAGCTGTTCTTGGGCAGGTCAGGGGGTTCATTAAGCCTTGAGGTGGATCAGAAGCACATACAACCTCAAAACTTCACTGCAACATGACAGGCCATAATACTATTTAACTGAGAGGCATTTATTAAGGGGAAAGATTGTCAAACCGATAAGATTGTGTGTGTGTGTGTGTGTGTGTGTGTGTGTGTGTGTGTGTGTTTGCACGCAGATTTGTGTGTGACTGGATAAAAGGGACCCAAAGTTCGTAAGCCACACATGGCCTGCATGAACTTAGACAAATGGCCCACGTTTCTCTGGCCTCGTTTCACTAATCTCCTAATTCTAATCTTATATGGTTATAAAGATTCCATGAGTAGTTCCTGCAGGCATTAGAATAATGCCTGGTAGAAACTAAGCACTTAAGCATTTGCTTTTATTATTTCATTTTCAAAAACTGATAGTGGGGACACATGGTACAAATTTTTAAAGGTGCAAACCAGTGCATAGTGAAAAGTAAATTGACCTCCTATTGTCATCCCTCGGACCCCCCTCTTCTTTTCTCTGGAACAGCCATAATTACCAGATTTTAGAAAACCTTTTAGAGATAGTATCTACATATTATATGGATATATATGTATGCATTTATATATATACACACACACTTTATTTTATTTTTTTTAAAGAGAGAATGAGAGAGGAGAGAGTGAGAGAGGGGAGAGAGAGAGAGAGAGAGAGAGAGAGAGAGAGAGAATTTTTAATATTTATTTTTTAGTTCTCGGCGGACACAACATCTTTGTTGGTATGTGGTGCTGAGGATCGAACCCGGGCCGCACGCATGCCAGGCGAGCACGCTACCGCTTGAGCCACATCCCCAGCCCTACACACACACTTTAAATGGTGCAATGCTCTGCACTTTATTTATATCTTTCAATATATCTTGAAGACAGTTCTCTATCAGAATTTAGAGATGTTTTTCTCATTTCAATGATCAATGCATGATGTTTCACTAAATATAACTGCCATGATTTATTAAGCAGTTCCCTATTGATGCATATGTAGATTGTTTCCAATCTTTGCTACCATAAAAAAAGCTTTGGTGTATACCTGTGAACACACATCTTTGCGCACATGTATGTTTGTATCTGTAGGAAAGATGCCAATGTGTGAAATTACTGGGTCAGAGAATGTGTATATGCTTAACCTTGACAAGATCATCCAATTGTCCAAAAAGGCTCTTTGGATTTGAAAAGACTTTGTCCAATTGAATTATATTCCAAACAAAAGATGTAATTTCGTATCAGTTTTTAAAAGGAAGGAATGTTTCCAATACCGTATATCACCTAAAGCAAGATGCCTTATAACTTTCAAAATAGTGTTTGAGGTTACTTTTACTAAGTTGTCTTCTCCAAAATTACAGAGTTAATTAGTTTCCTCAACTTATCAAATGTGATAAAGTATTTGTACACTTTAGCTCTTCATATTATAAGAGTAGAATTATGGGCTGGAAGTTATCATAGCAAATATTTTCCATCCCTCTCATCTGACAGATGAGAAAACAAAGGACACACAATGTAGGTGATACACCTGTGATTACATGTGGTACCAATGGCAGGGAAAGTCCTAGAATTTTGGGGGTCTTTATTCAGGGTCAGGCCTCTCTTGATTTCCTCCTCCCAGCTTTGGAGTCTTAGAACCCCATGAAACCCAAATCAGAGATCAAGAAGCAAATTTAAACTTAAAAATAATTTTTAAAGGCTTAAAAAATGGGTCAAAGGAATGGCTATAATGCGAAAAGACTAAAGTTCATGTGTCTGTCTAGTTAACTGGTATACTAATGAAATAAATAAGGTCTAACCTAGCAACAAATATACAACACGTCATAAGTTGAATCAATAATACCAGCACTTCCATGGTTCTTTTTTGATGAAGTAATACAAAAATTTCTTTCCATGTATTTTGTATTTTTAGACATGGAAAGCATTATATTTTCAGAGAGGTTGTATTGTGCAGTTTTCTAAAGAATGAAGCAAAAGTCAGTGAAATGAATATAATAATACTTCTACATAAGCTAAGGCTTATTTCATAGATAACAATAGAAAATTGAATTATCCCCCTCAATTTAGAAATTCTCCCTCAAAGCCCGACTCCCTGTGAGGAGCGGTTTCTCAGAAGGCAGTTGACAGTTGCCACACGTGTGCACAGCACCCATTTCAATGTGGTGCATAAAACATGACAGACTACGAGTGTTAATTATAAGTCAAGAAACTGTTTTTTAGCGTTCACATTATAAACAGAACATCATAACACATAAAAAAGCATTTCTCTATTATAAAAAACTTATTAAAAATTAGGCTAGCTTACATAACATAAATTCATATCTGATGAAAGAAAAACATAATCAGATGCTCCACAGCATCCTTTAAGGAAGGCTTAAGAATGAACTATGTTTAATAAATGATAAATATGACTACTATAATGAGACAGCAGCATTTAGTATCCTATGATGCACGATTCCTTACGGAACATCTTTTATTTACCCCATACACAAAACGCCAAAGTTAAAAGTTGACATGTTACTCAAATAAAATTAGCTCTGCTACAGATCCCAAACCATGTACATGGAGTGACTAATTATCTCCCTGCTTGTTTGGCTGGTATCATTAGAGTACATCTCATTTTACTGTTTTTGTATGTGCTTTTACATGTTTCTCCAATTTGATATTATCTGTTACAAACAGTGAGCTACTTACGGACTGCTTCCACAGCATTTTATAACAAGCCCAGGCGGGCCCTTAATGAGCCTATTACAAGAGTTTCGGGGAAAAGAGGGGAGAAGAGGCTTTTGTGAGCCCCTTTCTGCCTATCCCCTTTTGAGTTTATAAGGTGGATAAAGCAGTTGAGAGGAGAGTTTAAATGAGCTTTTGCTGGTCCACACACCTTGAATAGAGCTGGTGTGTTTTGTTTAGGAAAAGAGGGAGTG
This sequence comes from Spermophilus citellus, assembly GCF_964194105.1. Taxonomy (NCBI): domain Eukaryota; kingdom Metazoa; phylum Chordata; class Mammalia; order Rodentia; family Sciuridae; genus Spermophilus; species Spermophilus citellus. The sequence continues at coordinate 58,318,067 of NC_138185.1, forward strand.
ACAGGGAGGGAAGGATGAGGACTCCAGAGAGCATCAATTGGAGATAGCTTTGAGAGCCCCCTAAGATTTCCAGATGGGTCCATCCAACGGTCTAGAAAGATGAACTTTTGCCTTCACATCAGCATAAACTTGGATAAATAACTCTTTCCAGGCTCTGGCATAATCCTGAATTTTGAAGGATAGAATCTAGCCCCCTACATATTACTGGATATAGATAATTAGATTAGATTGAATTGGATTGGATTAAGTTAGAGTCAATGTGATCGTGGAAATCTCTAAGAATTGTGGTCAGACCAACAAACAATCTAATTCTACCTCTGCCCTTTACCAGCTCTGTGACTTTAGCAAATTGCTTTCTAAAACTATGCTTCAGTTTCCCCATCTGTAAAATGGGTATGATGGCAGTGCCTCCCTCATTTGTTTGGAGAACTAAGTTTTGCATGTTAATTACTTACTGTGCACAGGTTTCTGGTCATTTGTGGCTGTTCCCTGTACATAGTGAAGACTCCCTGGATGCATCGTGTATTTGTAACATCCACAATGCCCACCAGAGAGCCTGGTAAACAAATAGTAGGCATCCAGATACACACTGAATAAAATTTATAAGCATATTAACACAACACAGTTGTCTTTAATAACATGTATTAACACAAAGTAGCAATTCTTACTTTTTTTCTGCCTAATAACTTATCTAAATTTTATTTTGTTATTTCCCTTTGAATTTCTCCAAAACCATCAGTCCAGTCAGAGCTGGTAGTCCAGGCCTCCTTTGTATTTTATAATTTCTCTTCCTCGGGGAGTTTTGTAGAATTAAAAGTAGATGTTTAGAGGTTCTTCCTGTGTTTTGTAAAAGATTAAACACAAGCTGAGATTTTCGTGTGTGTGTGTGTGTGTGTGTGTGTGTGTGTGTGTGTGTGTAAGAGAAAGAGAAAAACAGAAAGAGAGAGCTTTAAGTTGAATTTGAAAGGCTTTAGATATTTGATTACTCTGCATTTCACCAAAGTCCTACCCTTTCCTTCTTTTGTATTCCTAACCCACTCCTTTTCTTTTTCCTTATCTGTTTGTCCCTGAAGGATTTAAGAGTCAGCAGTCCTGAAACCCCATGAACATACTGTGCTGTGTATTATGGAAAGAGAAGGAAAAGAATACAGTGCAGGAAGGATGAGACAGAACTCCCTGAGTTAAAAGAGGTCAAACAAGAAGAAACTTTGATGTGGGAAACTGAGCGCTCTCCTCTGCTGGCAGTGGTATCTCAGAGAGGAGACCCCAGCCAAGGATTCCCACCTTCATCCACATTTTACCCATACCCAGACCTGATTTAAAAGCCATAGAGCCACTGGACTGAGTGACCCTGAGGAAGTCAAGGGGTGTGTCAACAACCATATCTGACCTGATGACCTGTGGTGGACAATTGAAAGGGCCCTTCCCAGTGCTTCAGTGCTGTCACATATCAGGACCTTGGGCAACCATGGAAATGGAGAGGAAGTTGGAAAGAGAACCCATATCAACTGCGACTTCCTGGCCACCAGCCCAGCAGGATGGCTGATGGGGTCAAGTTAAATCAGCAAAAAGAGAAGGAATGAGAACTTCCTTACACAATTTGTCAGCTGTAAGTCAAAGCCCACTTCATCAATTAGCTTTTTAATATGATCGGTTTTTATGCTGAATTAAAGAAAATAAATTCTACATTTCTATGGGAGAATGTTATAATGAGCCCACTCTTTTAAATGGGAGTGCATATGTCAGGACCGCTTCATACACAAAAACCTTGAACTTCAGAAATAGAAAGGTTTTCCCTGTTTACAAGTATAGTCCTTTGGCCCATCTGGGAAGAGGCCATATTTAAGTAAAAAATACAAAGACAAAAACATACATATTTTTCAGAGGGTATGCATTCTTCAGTTGACTACAGGTCCAACCAGAGGCCCCATATTATTTCAGATCTTAGGCCAGCAATAAGAGCATTTGAGTTTCAGATTTGGGGTACAGAGGATAAGGGAAAACACTTTCAGACATCTAAACTTCCTGTACATACCTCCATCTTCATTCCATCTCCTTGATTTGGATGTAACAAGAATCTAAAATAGGCTTTTTTTCATTCCCCGGAGTACATGGAACTGATAATATTTACTAATAAGAGGAAAGGGCTTCACAAAATAGCTCAAAACCACTTCCAGTCACTCTCTACTGGAGATTTCGAACAATGAAATATTTTTTTTAGTTCTAGATGGACTCAATATCTTTATTTATTTTTATGTGGTGCTGAGGATCAAACCCAGTGCCTCACAAGTGCAAGGTAGGCACTCTACCACTGAGCCCCAGCCCCAGCCCCAATGAAATACTTTTAATTTTGTCTTCAAATTTCTGTTGTTGTTTTGTCTTCCACCTTCCTTCTTCCCTTTTTCCCTTCCTCCATTCCTTCCTTCCTTTTCTTCCCTGAGAAAAGAAATGCTTGATTCAGATCTTTGCTCCAACTAATGTAAATCTCAAAAAAAGTATGGCTGTTAATTACTCGTGGGACCCAATGACCACTAGAACCCAGATCAGCTTCATGTGTAATTTCCATTGTTTTCTCACGCTTGAAACTATTCAACAGTAGGCTGCACATTACAGTTTGGTACAAACCAAAAACTTGTTCTTTTAGCATAATTGCTGAAAGAGTGCCAGTTCATATTTACTGGGTTTAAGTTATATTACCCCCATTTTTAGGAGAAACTGTGATACTGTCATCCCTTCCTAGCAGAAGAGATTTGGCCTCTCATAACACAGATTCACCTCTAGTTTTGACCTCCAGAGCAAAGAGAGAAATCCATTTCCATGTTCATTGAGGCCTTTGGCCTGTCCACTGAGAAGTCCTGCAAGGATGAAAACATCCTAATTACCTAAGTGATTTAATTCTGATAATGTAATAGCTGACTGTTAGATATCAAGCCAGATTCAAGTGGGATTTGCTCTGCTTGTGATGTCTGAATTGTCCATGATTAGGCTGCTTCCTGCAGATTTTTATTTATTTTTGAAAGTATTTTTAAATAACTTTGAAGATAAGAAAATCATTAAGAAATCTTAAAAGTAGAGAGTATATTCTGGTTCTTACGCTTAGGTAAATACACAATTTCAGAAGACAGAAAATTTGTACCCGACTTTAAAATGTGATGTATTTAGATTCTGAAAAAACATTGACTAGATTTCTTTTTCTTCTGATCCAAATTCCTTATAGAAAATGTCTTCTTTCAGCCACTTTGAGTTTAATTTGGAGAAGTCTTGTAGAAAATTGATCCCAGGTACTGTGATATAGTCAAGAAGAGACATCATTTTAAATATTTGGCATTAGGAAAATTACCAAATATTGCCAATATGTTAAGTTTGTCATGTGTAGTGACTTTCTCTTGCTGCAAAGATTAGCTTCTTTAAGATATATTAAGTCCTATAGAAATCATATATTCTTGTTTTCAGTTGTAGAAGCTTATTCAACACAAATTAATCTCTCAGGACAAAGATATAAGGTTTGCTGCCTTGATTCCAAACACAGGAACTTCAAATTTGTCCTCCAGAATTTCTTCTAATAGATTTTATGGAAATGTGGGGACATTCAAAAGTAGCTAATACATGCTTCAGCGGTTTGACATCGTGAATAGAAATCAATAGAAACAAGACATCTTTTTCTCTAATTAGGATACAGAATTCTATGTGGTTTGATTTTTGGTGACACCAATTGCCCAAGTACAACTCTTGAATCGACTCATACCCACTCTCATTTTGGCTTCCTGTTCCCATCCCTATAATTCTGTTTTGGGGCAAAATCATGGTCATTTCTAATTGTACCCACAGTTACTTAATTACTAGAGTAATTGGGCACTTGTATAGTCACAATCAGAGGCAAATGCCTGATTTCCAGTGCCAACTACAGGTATTAATTTTTAGCAATATTTCCACCTGAAATTAGAAATGGTCACCAAAATTACAGGTGCAAAAAAAAAATGTCTAAAACCTGGGCTGGATCAATTTCTCTTTTTGAGAGAAAAGAAATGAGTTTTGCCTATGTGACCTTAAGTAATTCCTGCAGAAAATTATGAAAGTCACTGGGGATATGACATGGAGGGTGGAGAGAGGAAGATATAGAGGAGTAAAGGAGAGAGAGGGAGAGAACCAACAGTCTAGAGAAAAATAATACCTCCTTATCAAAATGTGCATGCTACCTTATCAAAGTAAGCCGGACTTCTATCATTTAAATCAGAAGTGCAAGAATGTGGCTCAGTCGATCAATTTCTTTTCACAGATAACGGATGAAGAGAATGCTTAACATCCTAGTACATTTTTCATCATTAAAAATTACCACCTTCATGCTTGAAGGCTTTTCCCCCCTAAAGATGTCTTGGGGCCTGGGGAACCACTTAAAGTTCCATGCCATGCTTACCCAAGAAACACAAAGTGTTGGTGAAGTATAAACAGAGAGCGCTTTTTCTTTGACCCACTCTGCAGTGTGATGGGGTAGTGTTGTTAGTTTATGTGAGAGAAAATAGCATAGGCTTTCTGAAAAAAAGTGGAATTGGATTAAAGGCCTTTGTGTGCGCCTCAATGCTGAGGGGAATTAGCAGGAGTTGTAGGCACTTAAAGGGGCCCTCATGCCGAAGCTTATCCCAGATTTTGCACAATAAACATTTGAATATCAACAGTGTTTTGCAACTTGCAGCACTAATGTATAAACTTCTCTCTTTTGAAACTCCCAAATCCTTCCAAATGTCTGTAACACCCGCTACATAAACACATAGGAGCTAGAGTAGAAAACACCTAGTCAATGATGTAACTGTGCTTTAAAAAAAGATCTTTCTCCTTTTCTATCTCCAGGATCTAGAATGTTTTATAATGGCTAGCTGGTTTAAGGACTTTAGATGCTCTATTTAATTTTAATCATTCAACTTTCTTTCAGGCTTTGCATTCTGATATGGGGGAGGGGAGCATCCTAGGAATGGACAAGGATGTGCGATTGAGTTCAGATCCATTTTGACCAAGATTTTTTGATGTTTTTTTTAAACATTAGAGTCCTAAAAGAACTTTTGTTTGAGAAAGAATCCTGATGTAGGTTTCAAAAAGAAATCCACCTTTGGAAGAAAAAGACTATTTTGTCTATTCAAGCCTGCTGACTCCCTCATTGGGAATCCACATATGCAAACCAGTTCCCACCCGGAAAACTAATCTGATACCCAGTCCTCTGGATTGGAGACAGTAGGCTGATTTTGTAGCAAGGGCATCCAACATCAAACACTTATTTGATGTTCCTGACATTAAGTAAGTTCTATTTTTCTCTTTTAAGAATTCCAAACTCCCAAAAGTTAAAGTGTCATAGAGCCTACAGGGGATATAGGAGACAAGAAAAAGTGTTAATTTCACTCTTTCAAAATTGATCAGAAGACAGACATATTTTGTTTTCTGAGAACAGGATATTTACTTCGGTTGCTGTTGTTAACAGCATTTCTCCTTTCAGCTCTTTGTGTGATTTGGGCCATGTGTGTTACTTTATGAGGTTTGACGCTCTTAATTTCATACTAACGCAAACACTTGCGAGGCAAGCACATTTTTCATCAAAATCTACACCAGCAGTTTAAGGAACTTAATGAATAAACAGATCCCCTTCTTCCTTTCCAGCATGAATTATCTAGAGAGGATTCTAAGCAACTCAGCCTGGTGGTAATATATTCCATCTAATTGAGGAGTTTGCAGGAAAATATATCTACAGTGACCCAACAGAGTAGTAAAACACTTGTTTGAAATTATTTTTTCGTAACTGTGCTCATTTCATGCCTGAAAAGACGGTGGTAAAAATCTCATTGCGCTGGGGGCTGGCTGGGGAGGGTGGAGGGAATGAAGACATAACTGTCCTGTCCAGCTCTGAGGCATGTTGAAGCAGTTTGCCTATTGAATTTGATACAATGATGTATAGATGAATAAAGTTATCTCCGGTTCTGAATAGGATGGTGTCAGTGGGAGGGTAAGAAGGGGGGAACTTGGGATCTGAAAAGAATTCTTTTTTTTTTTTCTTTTTCTTAGTTAAAAAAAAAAAAAAAAGAACTTGAAGGTCAGGGTCCAGCTGCCGGGCAAGAGGAGAACACAGCAAAATGCTGGACAGGCCTAAATAAAGACAACTAAAGACACCCAGACACACATATTGCAAAACTTGCTTGCTTCAAGTAACTAATGTATTAACATATATTTCTATAGGCAAAGAGCTATTTTTTTCCCTTTAACTGCCTTAGACTCTGATGAAAACATAGGAACATCAAGAGCATCTGTAAAAATTACAGCTTTAATGAAACAGATGAAACAGGCCATCAAAGGTAGGAGAAAAGAAGAAATTCTAATGATTATGGCTTAATTCTAATAGATTATAATTATTATGATTGGTATGAACCAGTTTCTGACTGACATTCCATTTTCCCCCATTTAAGCTTTCATTTAAAAAGGGGGGGAGCGGTGGGCAGGGTTGGGGGGGGGGACTAACAGCCACTAATTATTCTGCAGGATTTGCTGCTTAACTCAATACAAGGCCTTTAATCAAATAGAGTAAAGAGATAAAACCTTTAAATGTGAATCATCACACAGATCCACACTTCTCCTCATCCTGTTCTTTTTAGATTGGTTTAGAAAAGTTAACATTTTGATTTCTAATCATTCTAGTTGTGTCATATAAAGTGATGAACTGAAGAATTTGCGGGTGGTCAGATGGATTATAACTGAAAGGTTGGGACGTTTATGATAAATCAACTTGATCTTCTAATAAATGTGTGTTATCTGTCCTCCGTACTGTTGATTGCTTTCATGTTTTTATTCTCATGTGCTGGTATTTTCCATGAGGTGTAATGGCTGTGGCACATTTATTTTGATCAGACATTTTTTTTTCCTCTGTACTCTGATAAGATTTTTAGAAAACAGAACAAGAAAAAGATAAATGGAGATAGGATAAGGGAGGTACAGGCTAAAGTGTCTGAAAATATTGGTCCTCCACATCCTACTACAGCTGTTTCTTTCCATGGAGATATGTCTGCAGAAAGTAACCTCAAAAATCAAAAGTTTAGCTGATAGGCAGATGTTCATTTTGACTTCCATTTTAAGGTGTTTTTTAAAAAATCTCTCACCAACATGAAGGTTAGACACATGCTACATGAACATTTTATTTCTTTGTACTTGCACAATAGTGAATCAGTTGGCTGAAATAATGCCAAATTATAAAAAGACAAAATGAACAAAAAAAATGCTTATTTCCTTATATTCCAGCCTCAGAATTTTATGTCTCAGTAGAGATCTGAACTTAAAATTGTAAATATTAACATATTTTACGGGATATTTGCATCAAAATTAAATTTCACTCAATATTTGCATACAGGCAAAAGAATCTTGCAAATGTAAAAAATAGTTAACTTTGATGCAAAATCCATGAAAGCACTACCAGTCATTCAGAATAATCTACATTATCCCACTAGCTTGAATGGCAATGTCCTATATTTCCACATTTTATCAAAGTCACTTATACTAGAGTCTTTTCTTCTACTCTATAATGAAGAAGCCCAGGAATAATCTATAGATTTAACTGGGTTAAGCTATAGGGTGACACAGCATTTTAATCACATCAGTTATTCTCTACTTCTACCCCCCACCAAAAAAAAAACCAAACCTGGATGGATTTCTGCATGGTGAATGTTGCCATTAGGCTATTGACACCCTATTGTGTGGTTGAGAGAGGTAAAGTAACCCAGGAGATTATTCAGAATGTGAGATTGTAAACGTTTCTTAAAGATGTCTCTGCAGAAATCAGCTTCTCTCGTGTGGTCTTCCAGGCGGCAGTGTACAGCTCTGGAGCCGCAGTTGTTAAAGGCAGGATTGATAACATGCTGTGTATAATGCAACTCTTACCAACAACTTGCAGAGATTAGGAGACTGGCAGAATGATGTCAATGGAGGTTTAAGGGCTCTGCTTTCTGAAGTTGTTCGGAGTTAATAATTAATGGATATCTTTCTTTGATGGCTCTTTTATATTTGGATGCAGCTGCCTGAAAATCAACCACAAAGAAAACTTGATTTTGTTTGTCATTAATTTTGACTTTGCTTAACAAATGTTTCGGGGTGCTTCAGCATCATAGCCTTTCTGATTTGGCCTTGGTTTAATGTGGAGATGAAATCCTTGATGAACAAAACTGTTTGAATTTTCAGGGGATGGTGACAGCGTGTTTTATAGAGTTAGTACATTCTAAGTAGTTTTCAAGTCTTTCAGATGGGCTGAATCCAAGTAACTGTTCCGTGGTGATGCTAATTTTGATACAATATGTTCACAGAGGAGTTCCTATTCTTATGTTGTGCAATAATTTATTCTGAGTTCTTTAGCATATGACTACTTATTCTGATATTTTCTTCTATGCTATATTTTTAAAGGCAAAAAGGAGAATTACATAATTGCCTACAATAAGAGATGTTAAATGTCTTCTATCTATTCACTAGTCCTATCAACTAATAGACAACAATTTGACCAAATGGATATGAAAGTTATTGAGCAAAAAACAAATTTTGATGTATATCCAGCCTTGAATATATCCAGATAAAGTGTTGCCGTAGAATACACGTAATTTACCCAGGATTTTTATTTGCACCAAATCCAATGTTTCAAAGATCACAGTATGATCTTAGAAATGGAACTGCAAATTTAATGTTTATATTGCATGTATTGGATATACTTTGGTAGAACCATACTTAAAGTCATTTCAAATGTCTTTTTTATGCCAAAACAATTCCTGTTGACTCATTTCCAATTTCTAATTATATGAATAATTATTTCTGAATCCCACAGTTCTCCTAAGTAGCATCTATTTTAATAACTGCAATTGATACTTCCATCAGTTAATATACTGTCTTGTCTCAACAAATAACCAAACATCTGCTGGTTGCATTTACTGTCACTGAGTAAATGATTTTATTTAAAAGAAATCATGTAAATTAGAGAGAAAGACAGACTACACAATTTTCCTTTTTTCATTAGCAGAAGAGTTTCCTTCCCCTTAAGAACTGTTTTTATACCTGAAGAAAATTGCCATGTGCCTTTCTAGCTTTTCAGTAACAAGGTTAGGGAATAAAATTTGATTCGAGCAAAAATTATATAAAAATAAATTCTATTTGATTCAAGATATTCTTTAATATTCCAACTGTTGACATTTAATTAGGTAACCAGGACAGTTGAGATCTTTAATCCTTGTTGGTACTGGTGCTTAATGTTGCTGGTATATAATGCTGTGCTGATATATAACTGAAGCCTTAGAAGATAATGAAAGCTTTCTGTCCCTAAACCTCTATTTGCTAAGGAAAGGGATGAAATGCTCCCAACACTATTTTTCTTATATATATATTTTCTTGTTTTGCCCTGTAAGCATTTTCAAGTCTTTTTATCAGTCCCTTCTAATAGATACAGATAGCTTCTTAAAAAAGAAAAAAAAGGAAAAATAAAGAAAGAAATGGAAGCCTTTTCATCACCCCAACTTCCCAGTGCTATCGGTGATCTCCTGTAATTGATAAGAGCATCTCTTGCTTGTTTCTGTCTGACAGATGTCAGATGCAAAAGCTACTGACCTACTGGGGTCATAATACACTTGTCCATGTCCTTACCTGTTTTTACTGAACAAGTTAGAAAAAGAAACTGTCACTGTCTTCCTTAAGGTGTGATTACTGCTTCAGTTGGACTTGGCAATACCTTGGAATGATGTATTTAAAAGATAAAGGATTCAAAAAATAAAGATCCTAAACTTACAAACCAAGATGCTAAAAGGTAACAAGGTCAGAAACATAAAGAGGGCAAAGAAAATACGTGAAGAATTATTTTAATCAGTGCAGTCAATTATACTGCTTTAAATTTTTTTTGTTTCAAATAAAAAACATAAGTTACAGATTTTTATAAAAAAACGTTTTTTCACATACAACAATTAAACCAATCTTATATAGTTATTATGGAAATGCTTTTTTTTAAAAAATAGTGACAGTTATTGCAAAGATATTCTTTTGACAAGATCTTACATTTACACACTATAAGATCAATTTTTGTCCTCATAGATGTGATTATAAGATCAATATTGCACAAGTCATCCCAGCCCTGTTTGATGATTGGTTCAGTTCTTCCAAAATCAAAGATTTTTTAGTATCCTATTCTAAAAAGGGGGGGGGAATGAAAATTAGCATAAAAATAAAGTAATTCTTTATCATCTCTGATTTAATACTATTGAAGTTTCTCTTTTAGCTAAAAATGGAAATTGTCCTTTTTCCTGTTTTAGTTAAGATACATAATTTATTTCATTGTCAGTTTCCAAATTATCATACATTTTTGAAAGCTTAAGGGGAAAACTAACAGAAATGTTTGCCATTCATAATTATTCACAGAAAATGACATAAATTTAAGAGGGTATGTGCCTTCTAAAAGATATTATTCAGATATTTAAGGCAGAGAAATCTAAAGCCCTACCTGGTTTGTCTATTTTTTTAATCTTGAGAAACTTTACCATAACATTGGACATTATTTTTGCTATTGATTATTACTTTACCTAAAATATATAGATATCTTTAAAATACATCACCTACTGGCCAGACCAAAATTCAAATCTGCACCTCATTATCCTTATTCATAAACACATTTTCAATGGCATACAACCTACACTGAGAACAGAAACCTCATGAAAAATGAAAGGCCACACTGCATTCACTCCATTAGCTTTAAACTACGACAAGATTAAATATTGTTTTTCTTAAATTGATTTTATGTGTTCCTGCTGTTTTTCCTGTGTCCTTCACTTTGTACTTTGGTTATATTACCCTTTGCTCAAAGGAAGTCCACTGCTGGAATATTGGAAAATGAAAAAAAAAAAACTGCAACATTGTCCCCATGTAATAGATATTGTTTTAGAATGTTTGTCCTTGAGTTTATAAGAAAAGATATGCTAATAAGCACCCTATTCAAGACTTTATTCCCTTACACTAAGAAGCTTGTTTTCATTTGATGAAAACTATTAATGATAAAACAAAAATTGTTTTGAATTCATTTATAAGGGATATGCACCTACCTCTTTAGTTAAAATCAGTGATCCATTAAGGCTTTCTAGCTTTTTTCCAAGCTCTGAGCATACTGAGTATTTAAGAATGAATAAGAGTGAAGGTGGGGGGTAGGTTTAGCTAAATAAAAGATTGCTTGATATCTTGGGGTTCTTTGAAGAGTTTTATAGGCTTAGAGTTCACAGTTTGAATGAAGGACATTTTTTTTTAACTTTTATATATGGAAGAAGTTGGTTAACCTGCATTTCAATTATTGAATAATTAATTATACTAATTACTTTAGTGGAAAAAAATTAAGCTGTTAGCAACCTAATCTGAAGACATAAATTAAAGTTTATAGATATGATATAAAAATAAGAAAAAATGTCTTAAGATGTCAGTGCTATTTATTTTTAGTTTAGAATGTTCATTTTATGTGAAACATATTAAGATATTAGATATTCTAGAATATTAGCTTAGTATTCATCAAACTGATATCTAATTATTAAACTATCAAAATGTTTTACCCAAAAAGATCAGTTATTTACCTGTTGTTCTACTTTTGCTTTGGAGATTTGCAAATAATGGCAATCAAAGAAAATAAAAGTACTTATACTTTAAATATGTTTTGTTTGGAAAACTGATTTCTGTCTGCTAAGAAGATTTAAATTAAGAAACAAGGATGAGTTTGTGGCCAAAAAAAAAAAATGCACATTTATCTTTGGAAATTTTGCCTCTTTAAAAGGTATTTTAAAATAATTAACATTACTGAAAATTCTACAAATTGAAGAAAGAGACATTTTGTTGAATGTTTACAGCTATTTTTTAAAACCCTATGCTTCATTTGCCTGCAAATACTTAAATAAGTCTCCAAAAGTATTAACAAATAAACTAAACTGAATCTTGAAGACGTTCATGAAATACTTTTACAAATGAAAATAGTCAAACAGAGTACACATGGGCCAATACTGACACAAACGAATGAGGAACAAAAAAAATTCACTTTTATTCAGCTCAGGCTTTTTTGCCCTTCAAGCGAAATTCTCTGCTACACTATTATTTTTTAAGAAGAAACAAGATTAAAATGGCAAAGTTTTCTTGGTTTCTTTATTGGCCATGATATTTATACAGAATTTTAGCATAGTCATACCTTGAAAAATGTTCTTACATCTTTATTAACTAACACTGCTATGTGGCCTGCACAAATGATTTAGAATACAAAAGTAAGTCTAAGATAAAAATGAGAAAAATTTTAAAGTTGTTACTTATGTCTTATTTTTAATTCAATAGATGGAGATATGTTTGAATCATTTTCCTATATTTTATAATTATTATGGACTGTAGAAACTGAAATTATAATATTTCATCACAATTTTCTAAAATTGGAACACATTTTAAAATCATAAATTATTTAAACTCACAAAATTATAAAATCAAACTACAACCCATAAATCATTTTTTTCTAAGAACTCCCTCAATTGCCTTCCAAAGGACTATTATAATATTAATGCTAAACCATTTCAAAAATATTGTAAATTACCTCCATATTCTTGTTGTCCTAGTAATATATACTGTAGTTGGATTTTTTTACATGGAATTGTAATTATGAAGGAGACTTTTTCATAAATTATAATAGAATAAAAAAAAAGTTATCACTTAAATTCTCTAACTTTGATAGTCTGGGCAAAAATTACCGAGTCTGCATGAGATTAGATTTATTTTTATTGTATTATAGTCTACCATAAGAAACATATTCAAATTTGCCTAAAATTAATTTCTTCAAATATCAAAATATATTCTTTAAAATATATTTTAAAAGAAAAATAAAGTTTTGTATATATTAAAATAAATAATGTAATTGTCAAACTTTGATTACAATAATTTAGTTTAATACTATTAAAATAGATCTACAGGTTTAATCAATTGCTTTGATTAAATTAATTTTGATGGAATCATTTCACTTATTTACAAGAATCTAGACTCATAGAAATATGAAAAACAATATTTTGAATTCTATGTCACTTAGGTCTACAACTTAAAGAGAAGGAATTTTTTTAAAAATTTAATAAATATGAGTATGATATTGAGGACAAACAAAAGAATTCCTACTTCTTGAAATTTAAACTATGAACACAAAAGATTCATTGTTTATATTGAAACAGTATAAAGTCATTTTGACTTTATTAGAAAACATAAAAATAGCACTATTGTTTTTTTTCATAAATAAAGCTTCTTCAGCATTAAACTATAAAAAATGTATTTATTTCATGTATTCAAACTGCTTCATATTTTAATGGATTTAAGCATAGATATATTACTTCATAATATTATAATATACTTAATCTAGCCATTCTTAAATTATTTATTATATTGTCCTTTTCTAAAAATCTCAGTCTTTAAAATCATTTAATTCAATATTTTAGTAATAATCTGCTATATTAAAATTTGAAACTATTTTTTATTATTTGGAGTTGCTGTTAGTTGCTATTTCTTTATAAACTTTTCAAAATATTAAGGAACTGTAACTAGTACTAGGAATAAGTGAAAGTATTACCAGTATTTTGTTTGTAGTGGCTGAAAGCAATGGAGAGATCAAAACTCACTCTTTTGTAACTTTAATTCATGTTATTCATTTTGGTATTATTTTAACATTTCCCTATATATGTATACATTACATTATAAATTGAAATAATTAACTGGTCCTTTATACCATACCCTAAAAAGAGTTAATAGAAATATGATTATAATTCATGAACATTTTTTAGATTTTTCAAAAGACAACATAAATTTGAACCATAATTTGCCTAATGTATTTGCTCAGTTCTATTTACATACAATTTTTTAAAAACAATTAACATTAATTTTCTTTGAGTATTGTTCATGTTAGGAAGTTTTTTATTATAAACTGGTCTGAGGTACTTGGTCAGAAACAGATTGTACAATCAGGAATGAGAAAAATCTAGAATAAAAAAATAGAATAGAGTCTTCCAGAAATATAAAAAACAATTAAACCTAGAGCTTCCTGAAAAAAAGTTCTTCAGGGCTATAGTATAGTTGTTGTTTTTTTTTTTTTTAATTTACTCATGTGTTTTTAAAATGTTCAGTGATTTTATGTGTGTTGTGGTGTGGTGTGTGTACATATATACATGCATGTGTGTGCACATATATATTTAGTGTGAGTGTACCATGTGTTCAATAGAACAGTTTAAATCTTTAGCTTTTAAAGGGTGCAAATATTTTACCTGTCAACAAAGTAAGAAAGACTAGATGAATAACAAATCTTTTCAGGCATTTTGTTGAGAGGGAGTCAAATGACCTCATTGAACACCTTCCCTTAGAGCACATGATGAATAGATAGATTTACAAAGTAAAAAATTTAAATTGAAAACACATCATTACTTGAGCTGAACACTTTACTGATTAATTTAGTTTACTGATTTGGAGCCTATTAAACAAGAAGAAAAGTTGGCTGTTTTCAAAGTACTGAATTGAGAATTATCATTATTTTGACGAGGCCACCCTACTATGATAGGGCAATGTAATCAGAATGTTGAATTAAGTCAAGCTCTAGTCTAAAAAGAATAAACTGTACTCATCAGTAAACGTTCTTAATAGGAATCTTGAAAATATTTCATTATTCCTAATTTAATTAAGAGGCCTTGAACAGTTAACTATGGGCCCACATTCATACTCAAGAATAGATTATCAGGAAAAACATAAGAAATGTTGCATAGGGTCCTTATTTCAACTTTGGCTTTTTATTTTTTCCCCCAATGAAAGATAGACTTATTAACTTTACAAACACACACTTAGTACACAGCTCTGAAACTTTACAGTGTCACTAGCTACATATTACTAATAAAAACCTGCTTGAACCACCATGTTAATTAAACATTAATTTATAAATATTTATACTGGGTTTATGCTAATATGAAGTTCAATTATATTGGCCCTATATATATAATTCATGGGTGTGTGGACCTCTTAATACGTGTACCTCAGTAGTGTATATAACATTCATGAGAATGTGTATAGGCAAACACTCTTCCCCCCTTCTTTTTTTTTCCTCCTAAGTGCAATGTATTGAGGATAACAGAACCCACATCCAGGTGTTCTCAGAATTAGAGGTGATGCAGGCAAACATCTCACACAGTGCCAGGCACACCGTTTGCAGTGCTGAGATGGAAGGAGCTCTAAGCACTATTACTAGAGGGTCATTCTCCCTTAATGGCACTGCTATGTCATTATAGTTTAAAGGAAGTTCACTCGCTGGCACACCTCTTCAAAGTAACCCTTCACATCAACCACACGTTTTATCAGTATGATATGCATTACCTCCCAGTGTTATACATAGCATTAGAAAGAAATTGGTGCAGGGTGAATGAACTTCAGATGAAATGTATGAAAAAGACATAGGCTATGCGTCTGCAGAAGAAAATTCAGAGAGCCACAAAGCAAAGCTGTGTCTTAACACCATTCACAGCTCTGTTGATACATGTTGGCAACAGGAAGGAGCTGCACAAATTGGATGCATGGCACCAAGTCATACTTCAAACTTTCCCCTGTATAGTTTCTTGGTTTGCTTACTTTAAACTTGACTGGCCCCCCCTTGCTTGCTCTAATAAAATGTACAGGGGCTCTAGTAGACATGCAGGCAAAGGGTGCTGCACCACACAATCTATTTGGTGCCCTTTCTGATACATTTGCTCTGAGTGGCAGTGCAGGGTGAAGGGATGGAGCCAGGTGTATGATCTGATGAGCTTGGTGCAATAGGGGGTGGCTGCTCTAGGCAGCTAAATTAAAAACCTCCCTGCAATTCTGATCTTAATCACCCCCTCCTAGGCTGTAATTGGTGATGGTCACTTAACTCTTTCTCTCCTTCTGGATTCCAATATGCAGTGCCCCTTTCCATTCCATGCATGTGTTCCTTAGACCCCTGGAAGAGGATTCAAACAGCATCAGCTGCGCCAACATGCACAACCCTGCGCTAAGAGGGAGGTTTAGGCCACATCAAATCTTACTGACCTGATGCAATTTTTCTTTCTCATTTTGAATTAGAGGAGGGAAATAACACTCTAAAATAAAAATACAATTGGTTTGACTTTTTCAAATGTTTATAATAAAAGACCATGTATATACAATGACAAAGAGAAATGTATGCATATTTCATGCGTTGCACCTATAAAGGATTGGATTATAAGATCTTTTTAAAAAACATTTTGACATTTAGCAGGGAAGATCAAACTACAGAAAATTAAATGTTTCCAAAACCTCCACGTGTGGAAATACCTGATGGCACCTGAGGCACACTCAATAAAACAAAAGCTGGCCTGTTCAGCAACAATGAGAGCTTGCAACACACTGTTTTCTTTTTCTTGTATTTCTTTTTCACACGGATGTATAAATTATAGGAGGTACAGGCAAACTAGGGTGATTATAGAAGATTCCCCAAATCCAGTACAATCTGAAAGGACGATCATGGGGCGGCATGGAGGATTAACTTGGTCTAATAAATGCTGAGCTAGGGTAGGCACAGAAGAGGCTCACGCAAATGAGGCTCACTCCTTGCCCATAGGAGTTCACTGTCCCATGGGAAAGAGACTGGCCAGTCAAAGGGACATATCACTCAAATGCCGATTGAAGCATGCAATCACAAAAACACACACACCAGACAGACGAGATACGCAGAAAGAGCCCAGAGGAAGGCAGAAAGTCACAGGGAAGTCCATATTTCACCCAGTAAGAGACCTTGGAAAGAAAAGGCAACCTCTCTCACATAACTGTGCTTTAATTGATACAACTGAGACTTATAAAGTTGCCTCCATGTGCAAAATGATTGCCTGAGCAGCACGGGGGCCTTCCACTCAGGCCAGAGAGTGGATGGTGTGGGCGTGTTGGTGGAAACCCAAGTGGCTTTCTCATTCTTGAACCCTGATACCAGGGTAAGGAAGCATCCGGGTTGGAAGGAGAAAGAGATGAAAGTGCTGTTGGAAGCCAGAGTCCATTCCTGCCCAGGGAGAACAATTCTGTCAGATCAGGCTCACGTATAATTCAACAAGCATATTGTGAATGTCGAACCTCAGTTGACTGCTTCTGGGAGAGAGGAATGAGAAAGTAATTTTCCAATTCATTTTGAAGACAGTCCTCAGTCACACTCAAGAGAAAAGCCAATCCAACTGGAGGGGAAGTCTGAAGCCCGCATGCAGCCCTGTGCTGGGAACTGGCAGGGAGGGTGTTCCCGAAGGCTGGGCGCTAACGACCATCATTATCTTTAACAACTACTGACTTTGTGCAACAGAAGTGTGACACTGTGCCTTCCCATTGGGTCCACTGTCTGAATTTAAATCATCACTACTCTTTACTTCTTTCCCTGGTTTTACAGGCTGAGAATGTGCCAGCCTGCAGCACTCACAAATTCACATTTAGGACCTGCAGGAAAGCAGGCACCGGGTCCCTTCATCTGCTGCATATTTGAGCTGAATTAAACCATATGGACCACTTTTTTCATTTCCACAGCAGAGCAAACCAGGACTTCAGGAGAAATGACTTGCCCAATTAGCAGTTTATGAATCATTAAGTCAAGACAGGGACCTATGTGGAGGGGATCCTAGCTAAATGCTCATTGAGGGACAGGAAAAGATCTTGCAGCCACTCTAAGTTTTGCAATTAACCCACTCATTAAACACACACAGAACCAGACACTCTTAAAACATATAAGAGTGTTCCTGTTGTTATTCCATCCTCAAAGAGCCTACAGCCTGGTAGAGTGACAGAGAAATATCTGGAAATGGCAGTGCTGTATGTAGCTGAGTATGCCACTGACTGGGGTCTGAATAGGAAGAGATAAGGACTATATCAGTTATTAATCCTCATCTCCTACTTTCTGCTCCTCCCCCCACTAGATATTATGCTTGAAGATCTTGAACTCAACTGTTCACCAGGACTTCCCCAGTGATGCAGGCAACAAAAAACACACACACTTGGAGCTTCTTCCTGGAGACTCAGAGGTGTACACAAACACAACTTATTCTTCAAAGGGGTATGAAGTACATGCCCTGGAGCAAGATGCAGATTAGTCCCTTCAACAAAATGGGTATATTCTGATTGTGGCCTCTTATGTGCCCTTCAGTCATGGAGCAAGCTGTGAAGGCATCCAAGAGCAAAGGGCTCCAGACATTGGATATACTCTGCATACCATCTTCCCACTTTCTTTATACCACCTTGGGTCTCCTGTCCTATAGAGATGCAGGAAATGTGGACAACAGCTGCACAGCCACGCAAAACACACCATGTGGAGCAAGAGCCCTGAGCAAAACAGCTCTCCGCTCTCCAGCCTACCGTGTAGCACACACTTGAGATTATTGATGCCAAGTACTTTCCTTCAGGAATTTTAAATGTCCTCCCACTGAGCAACAAATCATATAATATCCAGAGTCCTGATGCGAGCAGCATGAGTTTCCTGAGGCTTTGCAGAAGACATATGGAAGTGGTGTTACCTCCTTTACAAGTTGCCAGCCCAAATTCATGGACCATTTCTTCCTTAGAAGGGTATGTGCTTCTTTTCTGAAAGGTTTGCTTTATGATAATGATTTTGCAGGGGATGGGGGCAAGTCAATAAGTTTGTTACAAGGCTCCCTGGTGATGATTGTGATGGTGGGCATTAGCCTGGAGAATATCCCAGATGTGACTCTTCCCTTCCAGATTGGTAACAGTTTCTGTGTACCCAATTCCCCTCCACAGGCCAGGGCCAAGGGTAAAGGGATTTGGCTCTATATTGGAAGGCTCTCCCTCCTACAGATAGGACATCCTAATTCATTTCTAGACATGAAAAGTGTGAAGAGAGGGTACTGTGGGGATTTAGTAAGGAGGGAGGTAAGTCAGAGAAGGGATACTAGAAAGACAAAACACATCAGAAGCAGACACTCAAAGCCAGCACTTAGGAAAGGAAATTGGAGAGACAGCAAAACAATATGGCTTCCAATAGGTAAACAGGAAGTTTAGCCTCAAGAAACACCTGAGACTGTGCATCCTGTTAGCAGTTGTCCTCTAGGGTTTTCTGTGACTTGATGCAAGAAGTGCTGTTGTATTAAGTTTTACAAGAAACATGGAAATGTTTTTATAGGCATCTCCACATAACTATGGAAACGTGGGCTGTGAAGTCCAGGAAGCTAAGGTTGTTGCTTTTCTGTTCACTGCTTCATCACCAGAAAGCAGAATACCTTGCCACTCAACAAGTGATTGATGCTTATCAATAAACCAGCCCCTTCCCCTTCTCCACATCTGGGAGACATCTGGCTCAAGACCAGGGCATCCTGTAATATTTCCCACTCTCTCCCCCAACTACTGCACTTCCCTCATTCAGACAGGAGTCACAAGGGAAAAACAGCCAGTAGATGAAAACAAAACAATAATTAGATATGGTTACCTGAAGCTTACTGTGTGCCAAGCTCTGTTTTAAACATCCTTATTTACTTAGTTAATTCTACATCAATACCATGGAGTAAGTACTCTTATTTCTACTTTGCAGAGGAGGAAACTGAAGCAAAATGAAGCTAATAAGCTGCCAAGAAAAAAACATCTAATAGCTAAAACATGCAGGGTTATGCACCCAGACAGTCAGCTACAGGAAATCAATACTCTCTATTCTTAAAACCAATAGACTTTTCCATACACAGAAAACTCAAATCTTGTACAGAAACCTGCCACCAGGAAATTGGCAGCCATTGTGTTTTCCCTAACTTGAAGGACAATGGCCAATGGCTCACTAAAACGCCTCCTTTACAGCACACCTGCAATTCCTGAGATGATAAGTTACTAAAAGCTGGAGTTCAGTTCCCCACTCTACCCCCCCCCATCCCCCCACCCCCACCCCCCCGCTCTCTCTTATCTTCTAGCTGCTGGACTCACTAACCAAGGAAAGTGATAATCAGCAAGGGGCTTCAAGTAAGGAATGTTGGACTTACCATATTCATCTGTTTTCATTAATGGATGATAAAGAACTATACTTTGAAGAAGTCTTGTGGAGTTTTAAATCCATAGGACAGAAAGAACTGAAGAGCAAAATTTTCAGAGCCAAAAGATAGGTGGGAACATGAAAATGGCTAGGTGGACAGGAAACAGAAATGTTCATGGTGTATGAGAAAAGAAAAAACAGGCAGTGCATCTGTAAAAGGCTATCCCAAGAAATTTGAAAAAGAGTTAGGGGGACTGATGAGGGTGTGGTTAAAAAGTAGTCAGATTCACCAACTCCTCCCTATTTCACATTCCCATGTGAACTATTCCTTCTTAACTCAGAAAAATATCAGAACTTCAGTTTTTTGAAATGGGCAAGAAAAAATAATCTTTGGGCTGAAAAACACAGGAGATATTTGAGATGGTATCATATGGAATCCAAGGGGATTCTGGTACTGGCTGCTGCAGGGCCCAGACTTCCCACCCCTCAGTCCCCACTCTGCCTGATCCCTTTCTTGTGGCTCCAGAAGTCTGGCAGTTTGACTTCCAAGCAACAGTTTTTAAAAGATATTTTCTCACAAAATACTATCTTCTTCTAAAACAAAGACTACAAGAGCCTAATATTGTCCGTTTCCCCAACTAAACATTTTGGTCACATCACACTAAACTTAAGCTGCCAAGAGGCAGGCTCAAATTAGCTCTGTCGCTTTGTTTTTCTCTATCTCTATTTCTCTTTGTCTCTCTCTGTATATGTGTTTTTATGTGTTGTTGTTGTTGTTGCTTGTCTTTGAAAACCTTCATTTTTTTCTTGCTTTTTAAAAAGCATTTTTATTTATTTGTTTTTATGTGGTGCTGAGGATCAAACCCAGGGCCTCACACATGCAAGGTAAGTGAGTGCGCTACTGCGGAGCCACAGTTCCAGCCCTTAAAAAGCATTTTTGACATTCACTTCCATCTGATCTGTTAATGCTATAACATTGTCATTTCAACATGTTCTATAAATGGAATCCTGTAGTAAGTGACCTTTTAAGGGACTGCTTTAATCACAGTAAAACTCCCTGGGAATTCATCTTGGTTATTAAGCACATCAAGAATGTGTTCTTTTATATTGCTGAGTAGTATTCCAAGGTGCAGATGAACTGCCACCTGCTTAACCATTTAACTACTCCCCCAAAATTTCATGTGTGGGACAATGTAAAAAGGTTTAGAAGTGAAATGGTTGAGTTGGGAGAGCCTGAACCCAGCCAGTGAATTAATCCACAGATAGGGGATAACTGAGTGGTAACTGTAGACAGGTAGGATGTGGCTGGAGGAGGTTGGTCCCTGCAGGCATGCCTTTGAGATATATATTCATTCTGTCCTTGTTAAGCAGAGCCCTCCGCTTCCTGATATGATGTCCTAAGCTGATTTCCTCCATCTTGATGTCCTGCCTTACCTTGGGCCCCAAGAAATGGAACTAGCTGTATACAGACTAAGTCCTCTGAAACTATGAGCCCAAATAAATTTTTCCTCCTCTAAAATTGTTCTTGTTAGGTCTTTTGGTCACAACAGCAAAAACGCTGACTAAAGCACCGATTGAAGGGCACTTGGGTTGTTTCAGCTGTTAGGAATGAAGCCGTTATGAACATCACTGTACAGGATTTTGTGGGAACCCAAGCCTTCACTTCTCTGGGATATATATCCAGAAGTACAGTTGGTGGCTTGCATGATATCAGAAACTGATAATTTCAGAAACTGGGAATTTCTCTCTCCTATATATAAGAATATAAGGGAAAATGCCTTTACTGGGGAAGTCTTGCCCTGAAAAACACAGATGAAAATTCACAAAGAGATCAGGCAACATGGAAGAACAGAACACTTCAAATACACTATCATTCCTATCGCCATAGTAATGAGAAAGTAATTCAACGATGAGCACAAAGAGGATGGTATTTTTTAGAGGAGGCTTTAGAAATCAAACTAAGAGGAAAGTCTTTTACAAATTAAAGTTGTAATAGCAGAAGGAAACTGATTCAAAAGAAAGTTTAAAAAAATATATACCTTCTTACAGAGTAAAGCAGATGTCAAAAAAATAAAAAAATATATAAAGGATATGTGAAGGTACAATGTAAATATTAAATACTGTTTTGTTTTGTTTAGTTTTGTTTTGTTTTGTGGTCCTGGAGATTGAACCCAGGGCCTTGTGCATGTGAGGCAAGCACTCTACCAACTGAGCTATATCCCCACCCCCAAATCTTGAACTTTTGATATCTGAAAAAGGGGAGTTTGAGAAGAAGCAAACAGAAATTAGAAGGGGAGAAATCACCCATGAAATAATTCAAGAGATTTAAGGTCCAGGATTCTAGATAGAAAAGGCTCTTTGATTGCCAATCAAGAGAGATGGAAATTGACTCACTCTCTGGCACATCATCTTGAAATTTTAGAATACTTGTAACAAACATCAGATCCAACCAATAAGGGGTGGCAGATTATGGGTCATCTGTGAAAATTCAGGGATTGGAATGAATTTGGACTAGAACGCAGAGGTCAATAAAACAATTCATCAACACTGGAGAAAAAAAATCCTAGAATTCCACACCTCACACCACTTAGATAATAAACTTAAGAATGGATGTAAACATTGTCAGACATGCTAGGTCCCCAAAATATTTCCCTCCAATATCCTGATCAGGAAGCTATTAGGGGATTTGCACCACCAAAATGAGTAAGTAAACTGGGAAAGAGAGAAAACAAGATCTAACACAGGAGAGGAGTAGTGAGTCACAATACAGGAGGTCCTAGAATGACAGCCGAACCCCAAGTGGAGATGACAGACCAGATGATGGCAGATTTAGGAGCAAAGAAAAATTGGATGGAATAGCGTCAGAACTAAGTGTACTGAAAAGAGTGTCTGCAGGGTCTCAGAGGTATGAAGGCAGCATACTGACCTAACCAAAATGTTGAAATGACTATTTTGGGTGAAGGTATAAGAAAGCTAAGTAAAAAATTGAAAAATCCTAAGGTAGATAAACCAATCATGACAGAGCTATGGAAATATTATCAAAATAATAATTTAAAAAGCCAATGTAATAGAAAAACAACCTCAACTCTTTTGAACTTGTATATAGTTATAACCTTGATTTTTTTCAAAGAATGACTTTGTTACTTCCAGATGCACTACTGCAGAAGTAATGCTCACAAAATATTAGCAAATCTTAAATGAAAACACATCATCTTTGTAGATCCCACAGCCATTTTCTTAATTCATTTATTTATTTATTTGTTCTAACTTGTTAAACATGACAGCAGAATGCGTTTCAATTCATAGTACACAAATACAGCACAATATTTCATTTCTCTGGTTGTACACAAAGCAGAGTCACACCAGTCCCGTCTTCATATATGTACTTGAGGTAATGACGTCCATCTCACTCCACCATCTTTCCTATCCCCATGCCCCCTCCCTCCCCTTTGCCATATCTAAAATTCCTCCATTCCTCTCATACTACCCCCAATCCCCATTATGGATCAGCATCCACTTATCAAGGAAAACATTTGGTCTTTGGGTTTTGGGGATTGGCTTACTTCAGTTAGCATGAATATTCTCCAACTCCATCCATTTACCTGCAAATGCCATGATTTTATTCTATTTAATGCTGAGTAATATTCCATTGTGTGTATATACCACAGTTTCTTTATCCATTCATCTATTGAAGGGCATCTAGCTTGGTTCCACCATTTTAGCTCTTGTGAATTGTGCTGCTATAAACATTGATGTGGCTGCATCACTGTAGTATGCTATTTTTAAGTCCTTTGGGTATAAACCAAGGAGTAGGATAGCTTGGTCAAATGGTGGTTCCATTCCAAGTTTTCTAAGGAATCTCTGTACTGCTTTCCAAATTGGTTGCACCAATTTGCAGTCCCACCATCAATGTGAGAGTCCACATAGCCATTTTTATTGCCATCCTATTAACAAGTGCTAAGAAATGTAATCAACCCAGATACCTGTCAACAGGTGAAAGGGTAAAGAAAATGTGATGTTATTTACAAAATGGAGTATTATTTAGCTGAAAAAAGAATGAAATTCTGTCATTTACAACAAAATGGATGGAACTGGAGGACATTATATTAACTAAGTTAGACACAGAAAGACAGCCTCTGCATGAGCTTACTAATCTGCAGAAATTTCTTTTAAAAAAAAGTCAACTTGAGTGTAGAATAGCAATTAATAGAGATTGGGGAGGAGAGGGAGAGGGTGGATGATAGGAGACTGGATTGGAATAGTGCACACTGTAAACGTATATCAAAATATCACACTGAACCTCATTAATATATACAATCAATACTTGTTAATTAAAATTTAAAAATGATTTTTAAAACCTTTGTATTGGCAAGGCAGGCAGCAAGAACATAAAGTGAATAACCAAAATTTGGCTTAACTGCCTCAGAATAAATTGAAGTTAGATCTAAGGAAGGAAGGACACCCTGACCATTCCGTGGTGGTACATGGCAATACCAAAGAGTCTCTCAGGAAAAAGGAAGACGATCTCCCTTCCTCATGGTTAGTCAATAGCAAATCATCCTGTATGCTTTCTATACAGGATGGAGCTAGTTAATGAGTCTGTATCTATTCCTACAGTGTTAACCTGTTAACAGGTTTCTGAACTAAAATAACCCTTGAATATCAAGGAAGCTCAAGGGACCTTAAAGAATTTAATGTCCTTGATAACTTTTTCTTCATAGGGTAAATGTAAATACCTTGAATTGAGCTGGGGAAAGAATTTTTTTATGTTCAGCAGTGGTGTGTCTGCTATAGCACAGCCATTAATAATTCAGTGTTAATTCTGGTTTAACTTACGTTGGCCTACCTCTACTACTAGTCAGCACATACCTCTCCCACAGATAACCTGCAGCCCAGCCACACTGCATGGCAGGGCTTACACCATAGCCCTCGCAATCTGGAAAGAATGCTGCATTTCCTACCACAGCCATCTTCCTTATGGCCCATCCCTGGTCAGTATCCTTCCATATGTCTACCTGTTACCATGGTAACATGCCAACCCCACTCCAGCCCTAAGGATATGCAGAATTATGACATTAACAGGAAGCCAGGGAAAGTCAGTTTCCATAAAAATGAAAAGACTACTAGTTCAGAGTACTTCCCTCTGAACTTGCTATCATGGCTCCTCATTCCTCTCTCACTTCCAGAAAAGCAGTGTTGAGAAAAATACGGAAATGCAGGAGACATTATAGAATGACCAATGTATTACCAAGCAATTGCTAAAAAGGCACTCCATCACATGCCACCAGTCGCCCCATTAAGAGCACCTGCTGCAATGCCACACAGGGAAAGCCAAATACTGCACCATGTCCCCGAGTTTGTCCACCATTTTAACACGTGAAGATATCTTGCCAGCCAAGTCCTCAGTTATTCTTGGTAGAAAGAAAGAACTTTCTAGAACCAGGTTGATTCTCCACTTAAGTCTTTATGAAGTGTACATTCTAATTGTATTTTTACTTATCCAGTGTCTCAAATTTCCTTTTCTCCCCAAACCCCAGGTGTCTCCTCAACTAATGGATCCACCTAAGACTAGAATGATCTAATTACCCTACTTCCTTCCTGACACTTCTGCTGAGTGTTGATGTCTCCCTTCTGCTTTGATGCATTAATTGGCTTTTCAACTATTTTTTGTATAAATCTAGGTTTATATTTTCCTTATAGAATATGGAAATGGAAAATTCAGCTAATCACCCCAACCTATTATGGCCAGTTTTTGTCTTAACTTTTTGAACTTTAAATCACATGTTTATAAGTCCCCATATAGTTCCTCAGTGACCAAACGGACATTTTAGCCAAGGATAGAGCCAGGTATCCAGATACCAAAAACTTATCGGATTATTTCATGAATCAGCAATCCCATTTTAAGAATACACTCTCTGCCCAAGTGTATTGGCCAGGAAGATACGCCATTCAAAAGTCAACATGGCAAAGGGGCATGTCACCTAATCAGTTCCCAAGCCAATGTTTTTTCCACTTCTGCTTCCCTTTTCTTGAACACCCCATCTCTATGTGGCCCTTTTTCCTATTCTATACTTTCAGATGGTTGCATTTCACAACTAATATTTTGGCTCTTTTTCTTCTTGCTCTGTTGTCAGACTATAAGGAAGAATCCTCTCTCCTGATATGGGACTACTCTAAATTTATTTCCTAATAATTCATCTCTTCTGACATAATACTTAAATGTCCTGCACCTTTGAGCTACCCTGAGGTTTGGTACTGACTGGTCTGGTTTAATTTTTGTCCTTAGGTCTGTAAAGAGCAGATGGCACATCATAAGAGCTAAGAATACAGACTCTTAGGTCAGACTGCCTGATTTGGAATTCTGGCTGTACTATTTACTGGCTTTGTGACCTTGGACACGATTCTTACGCTCTCAGTACCTTAGGAATGCTGATAGACATTTATCACTTTCCAACTCATCACTATCTCCTCTAGGCAATTTGAGGCACCAGATTTTTTTGTAGATTTGTAGGATAATGGCAGTGACAGCATTAGAAGGAATTTAAGGAGTATTAACTCCCCCCATTCCTGGCCCTGTAATTTCATTTATTTTCTGAATCCCACCTAAGTAGGTGCTCAATGTATTAAAATCCATTCACTTACTAAGTGAATTCATCTTTACGACAGGTCTCTATGCTCTCCTTAACAACCACATTCTGTCCCTCTTTTATAGAAATTGGAGAGATACCCCTTGTCAGTGGAAAGGATTTTGAAATCAGAGAGGGGTTCAAATAACATCTCTGCCTCCAATCCTGCACAATTTAGAGCCAAATAGCTTTTTTACAAATGATGCAGAGAATGATCTGGGATTCACATGCAATTTCAAGTGAAATCATGATGGACATTTTATGTTTCAAAACAAGAAAAGCACAGACCAGGAGAAATTTGTGAAGTATTTCTGGATTATTAGGAAGGACAGATTCATGCTAGGAAATTATTAAGATGGGACCCAATATGGAGTTATAATACATAATACAATAGAGACAATGATTCAGAGTTTTAAAACTGAAACCAGGAGGGAAATGTTCTATTTGCAAGGTTGAGTCTCTGAGGGGTCCAAGAGTGATGTATAAAAATTAAAATAAGTTATCATCCCTCTGATGTCAGACAGCTGTTTGTCATTTCCCCTAAAAGCAGCGGGAAATTGGCTTAAACAGCAAGGAGTTCTATTAAACATAAGGAAAAAATTCCTGACAGTAGGGATTGTTAAACAATGGAACAAATTAGTGATAACAATTGTGCAGTGGATTTCCCAGGGCTCTTTGGACAGTGTGCCCCATTTATCTGGGGGACTTTGATATAAACTCACCTATCGGCGACCGCCTGAATGCTTTCCAGTTCTCTGATTCTTAATTAGTTCAGCATGCTTCTGCATTAATAGCATTATAATCCTGGTCACAACTGATTAAAAGACAAAAATCAATTTCCCACTCAAATCCCCCAAACAAGACAGTGTTTTGCTCCCCTGTGCACAAGAAAGGGGATGATCTGTGCATTTTCATTCACATGTGTTTAATTTCTTCAGAGAAGTTTTAAAACTGAGATTACCATACACCAAAGTTTAACCCAGGAATGCATTGAATTATGAACTGGTGGAAATGCTGAATAGAGATATATAATGGAAACGTGAACAGAGCTTTAGCAACGATGGTAATGGTATGTCACCACAATGCAGGGAAATCATGTTCAAGTTACTGCTATTGTAGATAAGGGGGTACCGCTTTTAATAGTGGATTTTTCATGCATTACTTCTATGCTTTTAACATTTTTTCCATCATGAACAGTGACCTTGGAATAATGCTAAGAACCATATTTTGAATTTAACCTAAATACCAAATTTAAAGACTTAAATAGATAATACAAAGGGCTTGATTCCATGCTGCTGAAGATTGTGCAAGGTCAAAGAATGCTTCTATGAACTCGTATGTAATGGAAGTAAATCTTTTTTTATTGAAAGTATGCAACATATAACTACATTCCTCCAACAAAGCCAGGAATATTTTATGAAAAGAAAAAAAATAGAACAGTATTGACAGGTAGATACCATGTAGGTAGATACCAAAGAGAGACTGAAAGGGCTCTAGCGCCCCCCCCATAATGCCCAAAGACCCCCAAAGCAAGAACAGCATACTTACAATCACAACTTCCAGTGAATTCTCCAAATTCTTTCTCCAACAAGACTGCTGTTCTATGATGTTCCTCCATTTACATTCTAAAATTCCATTGTGTATCAAGGGAACCAAACAAAATTAACTGAATATATATTTATTATGACCCTAGGAATAACAGGAAGGTATGGATTAGAATATCTTGTCCCATGCCACTTGCTAAAACACTTGCCCATTCTTCCTACCTGACATCCATCTATCCCTGTGACCACATATTCATGTCACCTTCTATTTCCTGGATGTGCCCTGTTTGGATCTGCTTACACCACTGCATGCCTTAGTCTCTTTCTCTCAGAATTAGGATGCCAACCTAATCAAATAACCAGCTCTCTGGTTTACTAGGAAAGAGCTAAGCAGGTAAAGACCACATGCTCTGAACAAAGCTGCCTATTCCTCCTCTAGCTCTGCGTTTAAACAATGTATTTTACCCTCTGTGCTTCTTTTTCCCATCTAGGAAACAGAGATAATGATAATACCACCTCTTAAGTTTCCTAGAGTATTATATAAATTAATACACATAAAATTTATACTGTGGCTGGTTCAGAGTAAATATCTGGTAAATATTAGCTCTCTATCTGGCATTCAGAGGCAAGACCTTGGCTTCTCCAGCATTTGGCATGACATTGGTCAGAATTTCAGTCCATGGTAAAAAAAATCAAATGTAGTATTTGAGACAATAGGTCATAGGATATAACTGACCAATATCTCTGCTCATGAGAAGTATCTGGATATATGTGCATAATGTGTTTGTGTGTGTGTGCGAGTGCGCGTACGTGTGCGCACATATGCCAGTCATGGTCAAAAAAAGATTTTTGAATTAAAAAATTCACCAGCCAAAGTGTTCCACAAAAATAAGTTTAGTTCCAGCCTCTGCTATCATGTAACAGAATGGCTTTGGACAAACCAAGTGAAATCTGTGAGCTTCATTTTTCTTATTTGTAAAATAGAGACAATAATATCAGAGAGTTTTAGAAGGATCAGCAAGGAGATGATATAAATGAAATTTGTATCATATAGAATGATATAATGTGTGTGTGTGTGTGTGTATGTATATATATATATATATATATATATATATATATATATATCTTTTTTCTAAATTTTCTCCTGCTACAGTTAGCACCCACTTTCCCTAACTTGTGCTTCAGGGCAAATTGTCTTTTCCAAAAACTTGGTATTCACTTCCTGGTCTACTCATCAGTAAATTTGCCTCTAAAAAAACCTCTACCTCCTGTCTCAAAAATTGTACTTAGAAAAAAAAATGTACTTTGGAAACTCCCTTTTGTATGCTCTGAGATCGATAGTCCAGCGCCTTATCTTCCACCCATTTCATTTTTCCCTCCACTGGGTGAGAAGTAAAGATTGTATCCCATCTTGGTACACCTCTCTGCATTTCATCCTTGTTTGATTTCCTTTTAATAAAAAGTATGTGAAGAAGCAATGAAGAAAAATTGTTATCTTTCTAATAAGATGGTAGACCCTCCTCAATTGACACATGCTGTCATGTTTTAAAAAAAGAAGACTTAAAAAATATTACCTTTAAGAAAAAGAATGCCAGAAGCTAAAATCATGAGTTTTTACTTGTTAAAGTTTGTTTTGCTCTCCTTCTCTCCTCCGGTTGCAGAAAAAAGAAATGTCATGAGCACATGAGCAGAACCCAAATAAAAGATCATGTCCCATTCCTTCCAGGTTTCCCTGGACTATAGAACACCCAGAAATGGGCAGGATGTCCTTGTTCATCCTGCCATCACCACAGTGCTTTGCCAAGTACCCACATCATGGAGGACCAGAAAAGGTGGGAGGTTGCAGAAAAGGAAGATGGGGCAGATATTGACAACATGGAAAGGAAGAAAGCATGAAAGACCAACTCACAGCCAATACAGCAGCTACATCAGTTGAGCGCATAGTAAGGGCAAGGCATTTTCTCATTCAGTTCTTATAATAGTCCACTGAGCAAAGGATGGTTGTTCTCACTCCCAGGTGAGACAGGCCTACAGACCATTTCTGTTCAGAAATTCTCTCTCCAAACACCATGTAAGAAAGCAGGTCTTTACTCACCAAATAGCTATCATATTCCTGCCATCATGCCGTATGTTGGGAATCCCAAGGTTCCTTGGTTAAGACTATTGACTATTTTCAAAGTCTGCTGTCCAGATTTACAGAAAACACCTTGATTAAATTTCATATGTGGCTCATCAAGTCTATTGTTCATGAATTGTTAATTATTTAGTATTCAGAAAAGAATTTTATTTTATTTATTTTTTTTTTACTTTAAGTTCCTGGCAGAATATGTGGGGGAAAAAATTCACTTGACCCTTTGTACTTATCACATAGGCATTCAATTAAAAAAATCAATTAATTTTGTTCATAATGTTCAGACTTCAAGTACATATTCTCTGTTTCCATGTATCCCAAATGCCTTCCCAACTCAAGATTTTTCTTAACCTAGAAGTTCTTCTCTCCATCTTCAAATTCAGTTAATGCTTCTGGGCTCCAATATGTGTTACTCTGTGAAATTAGTCTCCCCTAAACTCCTGACATCTTGCTCCCAGGCCTGGATAGAATCCTTGTCCACACCATCAGGATGCAGCAATGCAGACCTGTGATGTCAATGTGCTTACTTACAACCCAAGAGCTGGCAAGTGCTCCTACAATCTCCATTCCTCACCATTCCCTCTAAATCCCCACCCCCTGATTTTCTCTGTCCTACTTGAATCTTTTTGTTTATTTTTGTTTTATTTTGCTTTGTTCTAGACTCATGCCCTGATCCCTGGGTCTACATCTTATTTTTCTTTGTACTTCCAACACCCTGAGACACAGTGGATATTAAATTGTGGAAAACTGAACGATGATGTGTTTCCAGGATCCTTTTTCTCTCCTTCCTACCTCCAACTGTTTCTCTCCTGCATTTTTCCTGTCTTGAGACAATCTTGACAATTTGCCTATAGAAAGCAAAATGAGCTGCATATACCAGCACCCCATACTAACATAGATTCATATAAAAGCCAAGCACAAGCAAATGGGAAAGAGAAGGGCTTATATTTCCCAGTACATCTGCTATCTGATCTTATTTCAATTCTAGACAAGTGTTTTCCATTGTCATTTCCTGACTCAATTAGGTTACTGGAATTATAAGGCAAAGCTTGTGGATATAAAGTCTATTGCCCAAGGGTTCATGTGAAATTAGTATGCGAATACCTTTAGATATAGATGTAGCTATGGATTCCAGAAATTCACTTTCATACTTGTTGCCTAATATATCACACAGTTCAGAAACCACTTTGGTGGTTAATCAACCAACAAAACCCATCAAGCTCAGGTATTATTTTTTACCTAATTGCCTTCCTCTTTTTCGGAAGCCCATACTCTCCGATGTTGGAGTATGCTTTGACTACAAGGAAGGGGTCAAGGTGCAAAGAGACTGCAGTGTTAATGTAGGTGTCACATAAATGCATTAGCTCGGTGGACCAAACAAGGGAAAATATTTTGATGAGAAAATGGCATTTAGAAGCGTTAGTGCATTTAAAACATTTTCCTAGTGTGGTTGCATTAGCAGACCTAAACAATCAGGGGCCAGGAGGCGTTGCTGCAGGGATTGTGAGCTTAAAAAGTTACCCTTGTTCTGACACCTATTAATAACCACCTTTGGAAAAT
Source organism: Spermophilus citellus (assembly GCF_964194105.1). NCBI lineage: Eukaryota > Metazoa > Chordata > Mammalia > Rodentia > Sciuridae > Spermophilus > Spermophilus citellus. The sequence goes on from NC_138185.1 coordinate 58,349,933, forward strand.
TATAAAGCACAGTGAAAATAGAATTGTTCGACTTTATGCCTGCAAATTTTCCATAACTGTGATTCATAGAGACAAAAAAAATCTATATGGTATGATGTATGTTTAAGTCTATGCTGAACAGGAGACTTTTGGAATTAAGAAATCTATTGCTAATTCTAGGTACTGATGGCTCTTGGGACCTTCTTCTGACATTTCCTACTTAAGGAGCAGATTGGTTACAAATGCATAATATTCATCAGTGGAAAAAAGTCAGAACATATAGGCTTGTTCCAGATTTGAAGGAATTTTTACCCCATTGGCTAAAGAAAACTGTAACATATGGGGAAAAGAGAACTTTTCTCATCTTAAATTTTTCATCCAGCTTCTCCAGCATCAGGTTCTGGAAATGCCTCTGCTGGGCTATCCTATGGACTGCTTAACTGGAAGAGGAAGACTTCAGGGAAAGGAACTTCAGGGTGTTTTGATATCTGGGGTAGTGTGATCAAATGTCAAATGCTGGTTTGTTTGGCAGCAGAGTTAAATTTACAGCATTGTGCTGCATTATAAGACGTTTTAGTGAACCTTCAGTTTCCACTGGCTATGACACACATAGGCACCTTGACATCTGCCACCACTGGTGTTGAACTTCAGCATCACTAAAAACTCATTTGTCACTGAGGCAGAGAATTGACAATGTTGAAGACCACCAGAAGGAGTTAAATAATCTGAGGTCTTTGCTTCAGTCAGTTTCCACAATGTTGAATTTGAGTTCCCCCATATGAAGCATCTGCCTTCAGTGTACAGGTCTTCTATAACTCTAACTAGGGGCCCTTGTACCTATCTCTGGGCGGCTGTCACAAACTGAAAACCAAAAGAGATTCCATTCCCACTGGCCAAATAAGTAGGATTTCTGATAAGCTCCTTGGTGTTTTAAGTCTTTCACAAAGATTTGAAAGGGAGTATAAGGAAACAAAACACCTTAGTCTTTCAGAGTTCAGCTCTGCAGCTGATGTCTACCCTCAGATACCAGCTCCACTGGGCATATCAAAGTCATTTGTAGAGGGATGCTCACATCTGCAAGGACTTTGGGTATAGGATGTAAATCTTGTATAAGGTATACATTTGTAAAACCCTGTCAACAGTGGGGTTACTTTTGCTTTCAGGATTGAGAAGGGTTCTTTCCTTAAGAAAGATAAGCATGCTGAATCCCAGAATCACAGAGTCCTAGAAGTTCAGAATTGATAATTTTTTTTTTTTTTGGTCCTGGGAATTGAACTCAGGGACATTCAACCACTGAGCCACATCCCCAGTCCTATTTTGTATTTTATTGAGAGACAGATTCTCACTGAGTTGCTTAGCGCCTTGATGTTGCTGAGGCTGGCTTTGAACTCTAGATCTTCCTGTCTCTCTTCCTGCCTAGTGGTAGAATTTTGGAAGTTGTGTTGTCCAAGTCCTTGCAACTTGGATGGTCAAATATCCTCTACAACATTATCACCAACTGCACAACAGCACCTAAGCATCACAGCCACTATTAGAGCATTCACTAGACAGCCACTGTGCTCAGCATTCATCTTCCCATCATGCCACTTAATCTTCCCAATTCTGTAACTTCAGTATCATTAACCCATTTTACTTATGGAGAAACTGAGAAATTAAAGGACTTGCCAAATCAAGAGGAGCTGGGATTTAAATGTTCAACCTTAGGCTCTTAGCCATAATTCTCTATTATTTCACTAATCACACACTCAACATCCACTTGAATGCTATTAATGACAATGAGCTCAATACTGCCCAAAGCAGTCATGTCTATTATAAGACGGTTTCCTTTGTGCTCCTACAAAGCAAAATGAAATTTTGCCCTTTGATTAAAATTCTGCCTTCTGAGATCCTGTAGAACAGGTCTAATCCATATTTTATTTGGAAAGCCTGAAACCATCTGGAGACAGCAATTATGCCTCTTTTTAAAAGTCTTTTTTTCCTTCAAGCTAAATTCACATGTATGTACAAGTGCGCATGCGCGCACGCACACACACACATACACACACACACACCTTTTCTTTTATTTTTCCTTAGCACTTTCTATGAGTGGTGATGTGAGATACTGGTTCCAAAATCTACACTGTTTCAGAGCAAGAACTATTTCGTACTCATTCATGTCTCAAGATCTATCTTAGTTACAAGATTAATTTAATTAAATTATAAGGGATACAGCATATCATCAACAGATTTTCAATGATAGATGTCCAACTAGCATCTTGAACATTTGTCTTTTGAGTTTGGCAATTTTTCATGGTTCTTCACAGAGTTTGAGTCAAAAATAAAATGATCCCCACATGTGATCTGTCTGCTGAGTAAGACTAGCACATCCTGTCTGGAAAGCGCCATGTAACTCTTCACACAGCATAGAATACCATTAGGATTTTGATGGCCTGCTCACCCTGCTGAGTCATGCCAGAATTATGGGAAATGTGTCTCCATCTCTTTTTATGGGCTTCTCCTAACCCAAACTGTCCTGGAATAGTAACTTTCAGAAATGTGTCAACTAGTAAGTTTATGTTCTAGCCTATGTTCTAGCCTGCAAGGATATTTGAAGATCTCGAATTCTACCATGAGCAGGAGTCATTCTTTCTGGCTTTGTTTTATTCTTCAATTGGAGAAGCTTGACATCCATGACTTTATCCCTACCATGAAAGAGGACTTCCATGAATTTTCCATAAATCCTCTTTTAAGCCCTCTTCTCCTACAACGTGAAACTCCCTTGATTCCCATCAGCAGATGATCCTCAGCCCTACTTCTGGAGTCAAGTTGACCATGGGAAAGGGACTTTTAAAGAATTTTTTACTCAGGACCCAAGAATCAGATCACCCAGTTTCAACCAGTTCTAAACATTTGGCCCTGTTCAAGTTTTTGCTGTTCAAGACCAGGGATTGATCATAAATATAGTAGAGAGTCACATGAGGGTCACATTGTTGAATTAAGCTAGGAAATGCTGCAGGAACAAACTAACCCCTAAAGCTCAGTCAATAACACATGCAAATTAGTTTCACACTCATGCAAAGGTGGAGAGTTCACTTCCAGACTGATTCCCTCTTATAGCAGTACCATTTCAACGTGTGCTTATCACACTCACTAAAGGAGGGAAAGAGAGAGAGGGCAAAGGGAATCTGCACCTGCTTTTTAATTCTTCCTCCCAGAAGTCATAAACATCACTTCCATTGTAAGAGGGGCTAGTACTTGGGGAAAGGATCCCACTTATTAACAGTGCAGACTTTTAGTATCCCTTCAACAAGGAAAAGGAAACATGAAGGGATGAGCACAGAGTATTATCTCTGCTAAAATTATTGTCTTATTTCCCTCTTGGACTGAATCCTCCCAAAACTAAGCAAGGCAGCAAGAATGATATGTCTGATATGTCTCTTTTTGCTTCCCACCAGCCATAGCCTTTATCATCACCTTTTCTTGGTTCTCACGGACAATGTGCTCAGAAGATCCCACAACCAGTATCCCTCTTAGAAATAATGGGAAACTCTACACACAGAAATTTAAGTGGAAGAAAGTAATGAAACAATAAAGTCCAGATGTAGATTTAGTTCTGAATTCACAGCTCAGATGTCATTACAACTTGTCTCATTATAGCTCTTGGCTATGACCAGGTTAATACTGGCTTCATCCTCAGTCTCACAGGCTGGATGCTGAGGGCACCAGATTCTCATTATCACAACATCAAAGTGTGTTCCAAGACAGAGTAGTAAGTCTGACTCTTACACAGCTCAATCAAAAGTGTGGCGGATAGGTTGCATTGTTTCTGATTAATGTGCCCAGTCGAGAGCACACTTCTAAACCAGTCTACTGTCTTCAGTGAGATTGGGTGCTTCCATTGGCTACCAGGGTCACATGATATTTCTTGAAGCCAAATACCAATCTCTACAGGAACCACATGTGTGTAAAATAGGAATAAGACAGATCCTCAAATGGAAACATGGGCTTTTTCAGAAAGTTGGGTAAATAGGTCCTGGGAGAACACAGACAATGACTGTCCACTAATTATTACTTACCCTTGTGTTAATAATCACTACACAGAAGAGCTTGATCCCATTCTGCCTGACCTGAGCTTCAATTGTCTTAAACTTTGCATGGCTCATGTGTTCCTCCTCCAGCCCAAAGGAATGGTTCTACTGGCCAGGACCTTACCTTGTTTCAATATTAGGTTTAGTTGTAGATCAAATGCCATTCTCACCAACATAAACTAAACTAGGCCTGGTCTATATCCTCAGTATTACATGAATTAAAATGATCTTCTCGGATACTACCAGAGACCACCTTGGAGGTACATAGCCATATTTCTTTGCACAACCCTCTTTAATAAACAATTAATCCTACGTCCCCAAATTGACTACTGACTATGGTATGATTCTTACTTTACAAGGTTCTCATAAGAAACTACACAGGCTGTCTTTCTAAAATCCATGCACACTTCATCTGCCTGATCTGTAACCATAACCCAAAAGAAAATGAAGTTATTAATCTGGAAAGATTCATTCACAGCAAATCCACCCAGGCTTCTAAGACTACCACTTCCTTTTGTCAAGGGCTCACAAACCATCCTCTTAATATATCTATTCTAGAATTTCACTAGAGAATGACATTAAGCCCACAGGTCTGTAGTTTGTAAAATCCCTTTTCCCCCTTTTCAAAAGCCAGGGCTGTGCATGTCAGCCTCCTGTCTCCTGGCACCTCCTCCTCTTTATGAGCGCCAGTTAATGGAGGATTTGCCTAATGTCTCTTAATGAGTCAGTGCTGATTCAGGATTAAAAGTCAGCCAACCGTGAGGGTTCAGCCTTTTGCTACTCCTCGCAGCCATGATGATTTCTCTACTCTCTTTTTCCTTGAGATGAGAGCTCTCTGCTAGAACCATCAAGCACAAGATTTATGTACAGAAACTGGCCACTCTCCTTCTCCTCCTTAAGTGCCTCTTCTAGGGATTGGAATCGGCCATGGGCCAGAGAGCTGTGGCTGTGGTCTCTATGCACACAACACAGCCCTAAAATTCCAAGGAGGGTCATCTGTGTGGTTGATCTTGCTATAAGTGATCAGTACTGCCTCAAGTTCATTTTTGAATTGTTTTGAAGCAATTTCACCTGGAGGCTGAGGGGCACTTTTCTATGTGGGTAGCAGGTTAGAAATTCCCTGTAATTTCCACAGTCTAAGCAACCACATTTATTTCAAAAATATGTATCCCCTGTATGGATCTAGTGGGACAGGGAAGGCTTCCTTTTCCCTGTCTTTCCATTTTCTATGTGAATATCTTCACCTTTAAAAATCAGTCCAATTCCCGTGATACATTTTAAAATCCCAACTAACCTAGTTTAAGCTAATAAGAAGATCCACATTACAGCACCTTTTAGAGCTCAATTACATAAAAATCAGAGTGGCATTGGGGCATTTGTCTGAGCAAAATAGATTTCCACATTGGTATAAAGCATACTTAATATTGATAACTCTGTAATTTCCAGAAGAGTTCAGAAAGGGAGTGATGTAATTAGGTTTTATTTGAAGTTTTTCTTTAGATTTAAAAGGAAAGAGAGGGAGAAAAAAATCAATATATTATCTTCCCATCAAGTAAAAGTAAGTGAATCGCCCATCTATCTTAATTTATTCCATGAACTAAGAGGAAGAACATTCACCTCTCTGAATGATATTTTGCATTTGAATAGATACTGTGCTGATTTTTTAAAAGGGAAATTCAATATTTTCACAAAACAGAAAGGTTGTTTTTCACTCTGACTCCTAACGTAATTGAATACACAAATGACACATAAAATGTGTAGGTAACGTTTTTGTCTTACTCTATACGCCTAACATCTCCCTCAGTTTGTGCCACAGTATGGATCTCTCAATAAAGTAAATGCCTTTTAATCATCAACTAAAACATGAAAGAAAACTACCAGGACAAATGAAAAATCCCTGTACTTCTTTATGTGGGGAGTGATGAAAGCATAATTTGTTGAGGAAAGAGGACACAAGATTTAAGGGGAAGAAGCTGATAAGCTGCTCCAGTAGTGTGAGCTGAGGAACATCATTAACATCTCAGAGCCTCTCTTTTAATCAAGTATAATGTGCAAGTAAAACAAACATTTCATGTCTTAGCTGTTACTTTGATGGTGTTTTGAAACAAACAATCCCTAAACCTCAGTGGTTCACAATGCCATAGTTCAATTCACACTCGTGGTTAAACTAACCTCAGATGGCTTTGACTGGGTTCAGCTAAGCTTAGACCTCGAGTCAGGCAGACATTTGATCCCCGTATTTTCATTCTGGGACTCAGTTTGCAAGAGGTTGCAATGGTCACATGGATCACATTCTTCTCATGGAAGAAGTCAGAATCTCAAGTAGGATAATGAGAACACATGGAGCTTCTTATGGTTCTAGTTCTTAAGGGTAATAATGACACTTCCACCCACTTCCATTGATCAAAACAAGTTATTTTAAAAACTCCTTACCAACTGAATGGAAAAAATATGTTCCACCCATAATGAGAAGGTTCAAATGAATTAGATACATAAGGTAACAAGCAACACTGGGGGTGGAATTCAGTAGTAAAGCATTTCCCTGGCATGCATGAGGTCCTGGGTTGGATCCTCAGCATTAAAAAAAAAAACCCACCAAGCACATATTATTCATTATTCATTTGAAATATGGTAACTATTATTGACCATCTGATTATGTGATAAACCATCTTAAAATTACCCTGACTCTGCTAAGCCCTGAGAAATTGGCATTAGAATCACTCAGTAGCCATATAGGGAGTGATTCCTTGCCAAAGAAGTGGGTTCCCCCACCCCCATTTGAAGCCACACATCTCAACATTCTGGATGTGGCCAAGATGCAGGCTAAGAGAAGTGTCTGGAATTGGCATAAGTTGGTTACAAGAGAAATCAACATGTTTCTACTTTCTCACATTATCTACAGATAGGAACAGGCTGCTGCCCTTTCCTTGGTCAGCTGGTGAAACTGTTACAAGTTGTACAACTGAATAAATAAATCAATGCAAATTGTTAACATTTTTGGAGTGTCTGGCACAGTTACACTCGGTGAGACTTCACAAGATTCAGAAGTTGCTTTTTTGTGAGTTGGTGTTTTTCCATGTTTTTAAAATCATAATGCTATTTCCTGCTTAGGAACAAAGTATCAGTTTAGAAAATACATATTTAGGACTATAAAAAGAAATCCCTGTAGAACATTCTGGGCAGATAAAAGCAACCCTGAGATCCCATTTGATTCTGATTCACAGCTCCACAAGTACACTTCTTAATCTCTCTGCACCTCCCTCTCCTCAGCTATAAAGAAGGTTGGCTTTAAAAACATTTGCAGTCTCATCAAGATGAAAAACTCTAACCTAATTCCTGCTCAAATTAGGAAGAGCCCCAGCAGAGATTTAACTCACATGTAGAGGTGATTGTCAGTTTAAGGGACACACACAGGCGAAATCTTGGTGAAGTAGTCCATCTAAATTTTTGGATTACTAAGGCATCATCAAATTTTCCTAACTCTTTTCTACCCCTTAATACTTAATCTCCAAAATGAACCACAAACCTATCCCTTACTCTTCATCCCTAAGGCAACCACCCTAGCCTAATCTCACTCCCTCTCATTTAAACATGGTAGAGACACTTAACTAGTTTCCCTGACCCCACTTCAGCCCTAGCCAATCTGCTCTCCATCAAAGAGCCAGGATACTCTTTGTGAAATAAAACTCAAATCACCTCCACTTTTACAAACCAAAACCCTCCCCTTATCCCTACAATATATTTCTAAACCCTTCCATGATCACCAAGATCCTACAGCACCTGGCCATTTGTTTCTCAGTCCTTTGTCCACCCTAGCCACCACATCCCTTAATTCCCTGTGCTCTAGCCACAGAGAACTTCTTTTGGTCCTTGCTCATGCTCAGCTAATTCCTTGGGGGTATTTTTCCTCCATTTTCTTCACCCAGTCATTCCACTAGATCATCAGATCTCACTTCCAAAGTCATCTTCTCAGAGAGCTTTTTTGATCATTTTATCTAAAATAAGCCCCTCTCTGCCTCTGGCCTCCACCATCTTGCAAACTTCTAGACCTCTTATCACTGTCAAATGGTCATGTTTATCTACCTATTTTTTTTTAATCTAACACTGGTATGCAGGTTCCTCCAGTTCCTGCTATATCCTCGGCAGCTAGAATATTGGCTGGAACATAGTCAGTGCTCAATAAAAAGCTGTTAAATAAATGATGGAATCAATGAGGGGAACTGGCACATGCTGGATGTGGCCAGCTCAGATCTGAAAGCATTATTCCCTCTGTGGCCATTTGAGTGCTTAGGACTGCATTCTCCCTGGAATAGAAGAGTTGGAGACATAATACTAGGCATCCACCTCATGAGGAGAGAGAAGATTCTATAATGTTCTAAGAGGGAGACATGGAGTCCAGGTATAATTTACTAACTCACAAACCATTCATTGTTGAAGTGATAAAAATGCAGACTGCCAAAGAACTTAGACTCCTAAGTGAGTGGGGGTCAGCTTAGCTTAACCATTAAAGTCTCATCCTCAGCTTAAGCTTCTTGTCTGTGAGATAGAAACAGTGGCAATAATGATTGTCACTTGATGGGCTTATTGAAAGAACTAAATCCAATCCATGAGAAGAGAGTTTAGCATACAAAATGTATTCAGGAAGTTCTAGTCTCCTTAATTTCTTTCTGGGGATTGCATCAGTTAAGATGCTTTTGGCCTCAACTGAATCCCTGACTGGAGGGTTTAAAAAGCAGAAGCTTCTTTTCCTTCCATGACATGAGGTCTGAGGCAATAGACCCAGCATGCTGCAGCCCCAGGTGCATGAGATTCTCTCCACTTTCCTGCATAAGTGCAAAATCACCACCTCAGTCCCCCCACACATGCTGCAGGATAGGGTTAGGGTAAAGAACTTCTTTGGTGTTCTCTCTTTTTTGTTCTCTTCCTCTCTACCAATATCATGGATATTTTTTTCTTTTACTCCTTCAATGTCTGCTTTCTACCCTCTTCTGCCTTCTTTGTGCTGGGAAGCTTACTTGCTGGACCTGGGTAGACTCCCTGGGCTCTAACTTCCAAGAGTCTTAAGGTACCTCCCTTCTGGGCCACCTGCAGTGGGAAACACCACAGTTCCATCAGGTCCCTGTCTCTGGTAGCCAGAGCTCATCTCTCTGGCTCTGGTACCCATTCCCCACCCCCCAGCTCAGTCCCAGAATGGTAATGGCTCCCCGCCCATGCTAGTTGTACAGTGAATTCCTCAACCATCCCGGTAGGCCTCCCTCAACCCTACTCAGACCTTTGTAAATAGTCACTTTATTAAATTCTCCTTAATTGCCTTGTCTGAGTGAGCCATCTGTTTCCTGCTGGGACCCTGACTGATAAAAGAAGAAAAATCTTTCTCAGAAGCTGTCCAATATGCCCCATCCCTCCTCCTGCCAGCTTCCCTCATTACCACACCCTCCCCAAAAAAAAGAAATTCTTTCTCTCAGGTCTTCTCCTGCAGGATGTGCCCATATGAGGGAGCCTGGGAAAGCAAGTATTTGACATTTCCAAAGGACCAGGGGCTATTGATTGGTAACTAATAATGTCTGCCTCTCATATACTACAACTCCTCTTGCCTTTTTGTTTTTTTTACAGTACTGGGGGTCAAACCCAGAGCCTCACACATGCTAAGCAAAGTGTTCTACCACTGAGCTATATTCCCAGCCCACTAGACCACAATTCTTTATTAAGAGAAGAAAACATGCCAGGCATAGTGGCATCTGCCTGTCATTGTAGCTACCCAGGCATATAAAGCAGGAAGATCATTTGAGCCCAGGAGTTGGGGGCTAACCTGAGGGAGACAGTGAGGCACTGTAGTTTAAAAGAATAATAAAATAATTTTAAAAAGAGAAGAAACAGCCAGGCACAGTGGTGCACACCTGTAATCCCAGCAGCTCGGGAAGCTGAGGCAGGAGAATTGCAAGTTCAAAGCCAGCCTCAGCAAAAGCGAGGCACTAAGCAACTCAGTGAGACCCTCTCTCTAAATAACATACAAAAAAAGGGCTGAGGGTGTGGCTCAGTGGTCTAGTGCTCCTGAGTTCAATCCCTGCTACCCATCCTCTGGGAAAAAAAAAAAAGAAGAAGAAGAAACAGAGTTATAGAGAAATGTCAGGCAGCTGATGACACTCCCCATTTTCTGACAGCAAACTTGTGACTCACAGCTTGCCCGTATTTACCACAGTGTTATGGTTTGAATCTGGAATGTTTCACAAAGTCTCATGTTCAAAGCATGGTCCCCATTGCAGCAAGGTTCAGAGGAGGAGTTTTTAGGCAATGATTGGATCATGAGGGTTCTGACCTCATTAGTGGATTAATCCATCAAGTCTATCAATCTATGGATGATGGATTAATCCATTGATAGCTGAATGGACAGCTGGAAGGTGGGGCCTAGTTTAAGGAAGTAGGTCAATGGGGGCATGCCCTGATGGGTTTATCTTCTCCCCGGCTCCTCCTTCTCACTACCATGAGCTGAGCAGCTTTCCTCTGCACACACTTTAGCCATGACATTCTGCCTTACTTTGGGCCCAGAGCATTAGAGTCAGCCAAGCCAAAATAAATCTTTCCTGCTCTAAGTTGTTCTTGTCAGGTATTTTAGCCAGAATGATGAAAAGCTGACTAACGTGCATGATTATGTTGGTGGTAAGCAGGAAGAAACTCTCCAGCAGCAAGACAAGGATGCCCACAAAAGGCTGCCAGGCACCTGCCACAGGCTCCGGGAAGTGCCCAGAGACCTAGCCTTTGTGAGAGGAGCTCTTAGGCAGGAAACAAGAGACTTTCATACTGTCAATGTCAAGCCTTTCTTTTCAAACTGAAACCCAAAGGGGAAGAGTGTGTGTGAGTGTGTGTGTGTGTGTGTGTGTGTGTGTGTGTGTGTGAATGTTGCTGTCATTGTGCCCAGGAGGATCTTCCTATTAGGTCCCCACATAGACAAGGTGTACTTTACTTGGTAAGCAGTAGGTGTATCACTCACATTTACAAAATAACATATAATAAATCATTAACCAACATGAGCCACAGAAGACATCAGAGATAAATCAAGACCTGATGGTGTATTCAGATGGCATCTATTTGGGCCCTAGTGTCTTTTTGCTTTATATTACAGACAACGTGATGCCCTTTTTTAATAACCAGCATAGTAAGTCGCCCTGCACCTTTTGAGTATCATCTGGAGACACACACACACATCTGAGATTCCAGTTCTGTAAATGATGAAACCTAGGCAGTATCTTCCCTGTTTTTCCAACCATCAGACAGAAGGCATATAAATCAGGTAAAGATAAAACCATGAACAGGAAGAAGGAGGGATACCTCAGAATGATCCTCACCTTCAGCTGGTGTAGAAACTATCAACTGCTATTGACCAGTTTCTGGGAACATCATTACCTTGGGGATTTCAACAAGGTATTTAGTCTAGATGAAGACTGTGTCAAAAACTAAGACAAGGAGTTAATCCCAGTCAGAGCTAACCAATAAGCACTGAGAGACCATGATGCAGGAAAGCCTCTGTGTCTTCCCTACCACCAGCCCCAACCAGACACAGAAAGATACAGAATACCTGCTGCTTCAAAGTCACCTTCATGGCCTGCACTGGCACTCTCGCTACTTCAGTGGACATGCCCTGGTGCCTCATTGACAGCTCACAGAGCTGCTGTCAAATGTTCTCAGAAGCATCTCTCATATTCATCACCACCAACTCCTCTTTATGACCAGTCTGCAGTCTTGGAAGTCCACACCTTTGAACAGCTGTCATCACTTTTGTACAACCCAACACTGGGCTGGTGGAAAAGAGAATCCCAGTCTCCTGCCACTAAGAACCTGCCAATAAATTCCAACTCTCTTTTAATGAGATCAGAGAGTTTTCAACTCTTTAGACTCATGACCTTTTCCCTGTCTTAAAAAAATATCAAGCATTCAGAGCTTTTGTTTATATAAGCTTTATCTTTCAATAGGTATAATATTAGAAATTAAAAATTGAAAATGTTTAAAATGCTAATTTATCTAGTTTACTCTATCATTTATATCTAAAAAGCACAAATAAAAATAAAATAACAAACAATTATGTTAACATAAATAACATGTTTTTAATGAAAAATAACATTTTCCAAAGAACCCATCAAACCATGTAAGCAGACATGCTTGGTGGAAACAGACTTCAGAGTGCCTGCTTAACTGGCCCCGTTTTTGTTTTGCCCCATCACTGATACCCTCAAGACTTGCAAAGAGCACTCCAAGTATCCTCTGGAACCAGAAGAGCACAGTTGGAAAGCTGATGAATCAAGCCATTGGACGGTTATCCTGGTCTACTTGACGTATCTCCCTGCCTGCTCCTCAAATCCTTGGTCCTGTTCCAATGGCTCCCATCCTGTACCCACAGAGCCAATCCATTTCTGTGACAATGGGGGTGTAGAAACCATTTTATTATACCCATCATAATAGCAAAATTTGTATTCTGTCAATATTAAATATTAGAAACAATGAGGAGAAACAAGAGTATCATGCTTTAGAAGGACAAACTTGGAAAGGAAGAAAAGTGGTACTATTTAGAGCAGGTGAATGTACACAGACAGTAGGGCAGCATTTCTGTGTCTGCCTATTCCCTCCAGAGAAAATTTGTGTATGAATATATAAAGAGAGAAGCAAAGACATTTGTTATAAATGATGTTTTTGTTTAGCCTATTTTTAATGCAGTTTTTCATTTTTTTTGTTGTTGTTCTTTTGAGAAACTGTTATACGTAATTTGTTAAAAAAATAAGTTAAAAAAATTAATGTTCATTAAAAATGAAAAAGAAAAATGAACTGTTTTATGTATATGCTCAAGTACTATGTGACAGTTTATATGAATTAATTTTATCTATAGGTATCAACTAAATCTATAGGTAAAATAGGTATAGTTGAAAGTGCATCTCAAAAACATTAGGTGAAATGAGAAAGCAAGTTACTAAATGATGCTTCTAGTAGTAACATTTAAGTAACATATTAAAAGCTAGAAGAAGCTACTGATTATTTCAGGGGTAATCAGAAATACAGAAAGGTATACAAAACAGATGGCAGAATATGGTGGTGACTGTTTTTAAGAAAGAAAAAGGGATTGGGGGCTGGGTAGGGTAATTCAGAGGACTGCAACTATATATCTAATATTCTTTCTTTATGATTAATTGAGGAGGGGTAAAGTCAAAATGACAAAAGGCTCATAGCTTTTAAATCTAAAATATGATGACACAGTCATTCATTATTTGACTTTCATAATACAAATTTTAAGATTTTGGAAAATTTGAAAAAAATGGTAATAGCTCAAAATAAGAATAGCTAACCCTTTTTGAATGCTTGTTCTATATAAAGCAGATTGTGATCCTTAATTCTAAAAACAACCCAAGGAGATAAATACGATTATTGTTGGTAGGGGGAATTCAGACCTATTATCTAGGAGGCAATAGCATACAGCACCATGTGGTTGTACTTAACCACCTAACTCTGATCACTGTGCCATTCCACAATTTCCCTTCATCCAACCTCACCAAAATACCAGGGCTACCCCAAAGTCCTTTCATCCTCTACAGTCTGGTCCCCACATCTTCTAAAATGCAGGCAATAATAAGAGCATGTATTAACTTTCCCTCCTCTTTATAGTTACTCGTTTATCTAATCACAGAATTATTAAGCAGAACTTCCACTTCTACTAAATGCAAAGTGAATAGACCATTTCCAGGCAAACTTTCTGATCCCTAAGTTCTCATGGTAACCAGATCCCTCAGAACCCAAAGTTGGAACACTGTAGATCATAATATGGATCCCAGTCTGGGTTAGTCCTCAACATACATTTTTTAAATTTCTAGTACTGGGTATTGAACCCAGGGATTAAAAACAGGCTGAGCAAGTGCTCTACAACTGAACTTCACTTACAACTTCAACATACTCCATTTTTGTCTTGGCTTTGCCAAGCAAAGTTGTAGGACAATGCATATATGCACTCTGACCAGTACCCGACCTTCAAGAACAGGCGCAGACTACAGTCTGTACTCTCATATACACATTAACCACAACCATTTCTCCCAATCTGCTCCATCCAACATGGGTTTAGTTATAATACTGCACATAATCCCTGGAAAGTGACCACCTTGTTACTGACCAGCTAAGGAACCAGGGCAGGATTCAGTAGCTCCCTCAGTCACTTCCTCACCTAACAAAGTAGGACTCATACATTATCAAACATCTTAGGGTTTTGTGAGCACTAAATGAGATAACATACCTAAAACACTAAGCATATGCTTAGTACAGATAGAACATTCAATAAACATTAGTTATAGTTATTTACCATGACCAAGGGAAAATGAGCTCTTTTATTAGCCGAGAATATTAAGTACTTTAAATGGCATCATGTTTAGTATTTCTGTAGCATTTCTCATGGTCTCCTATTTATTCTAGAAAACTCAGGTATCTGGAAAAATTTCTATTTTGGAAATTTATTATCATGAAACTTGTTTTTAGCCTGAAGATTATAAAGTTTAAGTTCAAAAGTTCAAAATATCTACTTTCGTCTTCAGTTGGTCTGATAGCTTTTCACTAACAGAATTTTCGGTCAAAGAATATGCAGAATGACTTACTGGTACTATTCTATAAGGGACTCACTGGACTGAATATATAACTCATTTTATTTAAGGAAGTTCTGTATTTTAGAGAGAAAGAGAAAGTAGCAATAACTAGCCTTAATGGTTTTTGAGAAAAGGTGTTTATTGATTTCATTATTCCTTTATTTGTTTCTTTCCTTTTAACTTAGTAATCACTAAATTACAAACATGACCTCTTCAAAGTATTTCTGTGACTACTTATAAATTGATATACTGGTTACTTGTTAGAGGAAATAACCCTGGAATAAAATTATCTGAGAAGTTACTTTGTAACATTCGTCCAGGAGAAAAATATAGGAAGCCCTATGGATGTTCTAGCTGCTGAAAGTGAATAAATATCTTACTAAATATCTAGGTAGATACAGTTAGTGATTATCTCTGGCAATTCCTATTCCGAATATCTTGATATGGGATGTCCATAGTTACATCATGATTGTCAGACCATGGATCTCCATTTGGAATGGAAAACACATGAAGCTTGGCCACATAATGGATCTGCTTCCACTGGGACTCCCAGCGTGAGATTCTGTACCAGGTTCCCACTTCACCCATTAATACCTTTCCATCTCAACCTATTCTACTTCAGGTATTTCAATATAGAAAACAAGATGTTTTGATGGTCCCTACCATCTTCCAGTCTTCTCAGTTAGAGCTGCATCAATTTTCCCCCACAACTAGCAGGATACTCACCTTTCTTCTCTAGACATTCATATGGAGTTTGGAACACGAGGTCTGAAAACACTGGATACCAGTTATCTACCAGTATTTTGATGCACCTAGACTATTATAAGTTTAAAGATGAAAATGACAGTTATTTATCAATGTTTATTCTATGACACCCATCAACCCTCAAAAATCCCACCAGGTTAATAACATCTCCATTTATAGATGAAGAGTTGGAGGTTCAGAGAACTTAAGGACTTTGACAAAAATGATGCAGCACATGAGTGAAAGAACTGAATGAGAACCTAAGTTTTATCTGGCCTCAATGCCTTTTCAATAAAGTGTCATATTTTCCAGCATTTTTTTTTCAGTTGCATTGAATACTCTGATGTGGAAATGGAGGTGGAGGTTTAGAGAAGACCAGAGACTTAAGTTGGAACAAATCTTGCTTGGTTCCATGCAGGCCATGGAAGGAAGCCACTGCCTGTTGGCTTCCCTGGGCTTTGTGAGGTGAAAGGAGGAGCAAGTAGGAACCAACTGAACATGTTGTAGCACTAGGGGCAATTCCCTTAACCAGTATCTCACACTTTTAGGGCATTATTTTGACCTATAGAGGAGTCTTGGGACATTAAGACTAACCCTCAGTCTTGTGTTACATTTATACAGACCATGTCACAACACTTCACCCAACATTGTAACACACTTATTTGCCTTCTCAATAAACTGTCACCAGCCTGAAATTTGTGACTGTATATTATTCCATTTTGATTCCAACACAGGCTTGACACTCAGAAGAAAATCTGAAAGTCATAAATAAATAAACATTTGGAGCTCAGCATGGTGGGCACACCTGTAATCCCAGTAACTTAGGAGGCTGAGGCAGGAGGATTGCAAGTATAAGGCCCGTCTGGACAACTTAGTGAGACTCTATCTCAAAATAAAATAAAAAGTGCTGAGAATATAGCTCAGTAGTGAAGTGCACCTGAATTAAATCCCCAGGATCTCAAAAAAATGAAATCAAAACATTAATTGTCATCCGGATCATGTTTCTTCATAATTGAGCCATATATATATCTGTCATGTCATCTGTATCTCAGCCAGTATTCCTGTCTATGAGTCCCAATGCCTCTTTGTTTTAATTTTTTTATTAGTTCTCTTTAGTTACACATGACAATAGAATCCATTTTGATGTAATTATACAAGCATGGAATATATTTATTTTAATTAGGATCCCATTTTTTATGGATGTACATGATGGTGGGATTTATGGTGGTATGTTTGTGTATGTACATAGGAAGAGTATATCAAATTAAACTATTTTCTCATGATTTATCTGTGTATATTTCTATTATCTACACGATTTAATCCATAATTTTTTTTGGTCTCTTTTCTGGTCTTCTCAATAATAACATTGCCAGAAAAATTAGGCTGTATGTTAGATTTTAATTAAAATTTCCCCAAATAACCAGAAATCCTTCCTACTCTTGGTAAAAATGTAAATGAATATAATACTCAGGAAAACTCTTTGGTAGTATCTAATAAATCTAAGTGTATATATATCTCCTGTGATCTTACAATTAAACTTTTAGCTATGTGTTCATCCAAAATGTCTATATATTTTACATGGTCACCAAAACATATAAGCTAGAATGTTATGATCACATTATTATCATAGCCTGAAGCCAACAACTATACAAATGTACTCAGAGGAACACAGTGCCTCAAGGATATAACTACACAAACAACACTAATAAATAAATAAATAAATAAATAAATAAATAAATAAATAAATAAATAACTTTACGATCATAATACTTAGCAAGATGTCAGATACTTGCTAAGAAGTTACATACTGCCATATTCCACTTACATAAAGTTCAAAACAGGAAAACTGTAATCTATATCATTAGAAGTCAAAATGAAGGTTAATATTTGGGGAGGTGTAGGGTAGGAAGGAAACCAAAGATGACTGGAGTACTCTCAGTGTTCTAGTTCTTGATTTAGGTGCTAGGCACACATTTATGTTCAATTTGTGAAAATCCAGTAAAGTGAAAACTTACAGCCCTTTTCTCTATGCATATTATACTTCAGTAAAGAGTTGCTTTGTTTTATGTTTCCTGAGAGGGCTTTCATTTCTGACCAAAATGGAAAAAAAAAAGGACTACATTTACCTGTTGACCTTAAACAATTAGAAAACCAAACTAAAAAATATGAAATAATGAATTTTAAAAATTGAACAGCAGGCAAATCATGACTGTTATGTTCAAGAGGAGAGAAACAATTGAGCTGAACTCATTATTGCTCCAACTTGATTACCCAGAGGCTACCTTCAGGCTGCAAACTAGAAAGGGAACCCAAACAATCCAATGGTCCCACCAAGTTAAGAAGAGAGATATTAGAGTGCTGTTTTAATCAGCTTGTTTGCCACTGTAACTAAAAGACTCAACAAGAGCAATTTTAGGAGAAAAGTTTATTGGCTCATGGTTTCAGAAACCTCAGTTCAAAGAGGGCCAGCTCCATTCCTTAGGACTTGAAGTGAGGCAAAACATCATGGAAGAAGAGTGTGATGAAAGAGGTGAAAGACTTATACAATGAAAACTACAGAACCCTAAAGAGAGAAATTGAAGAAGATCTTAGAAGATGGAAAGATATACCCTGTTCATGGATAGGCACAACTAACATCATCAAAATGGCGATATTACCAAAAGTTCTCTATAGGTTTAATGCAATGACAATCAAAATCCCAACAGCATTTCTTGTAGAAATAGAGAAAGCAATCATGAAATTCATATGGAAAAATAAAAGACCCAGAATAGCAAAAACAATGCTAAGCAGGAAGTGTGAATCAGGTGGTATAGCAATACCAGACTTCAAACTATACTACAGAGCAAAAGTAACAAAAACAGCATGGTACTGGTACCAAAACAGGCGGGTGGACCAATGGTACAGAAAAGAGGACACAGAAACCAATCCACAAAACTACAACTATTTTATATTTGATAAAGGGGCTAAAAGCATGCAATGGAGGAAGGATAGCATCTTCAACAAATGGTGCTGGGAAAACTGGAAATCCATATGCATCAAAATGAAATTGAATCCCTTTCTCTTGCCATGCACAAAAGTTAACTCAAAATGGATCAAGGAGCTTGATATCAAATCAGAGACACAGCGTCCGATAGAAGAAAAAGTGGGCTATGATCTACATACTGTGGGGTCGGGCTCCAAATTCCTCAACAGGACACCCATAGCACAAGAGTTAATAACTAGAATCAACAAATGGGACTTACTCAAACTAAAAAGTTTTTTTTTCAGCAAAAGAAACAATAAGAGAGGTAGATAGGGAGCCTACATCCTGGAAACAAATCTTTACTCCTCACACTTCAGATAGAGTCCTAATATCCAGAGTATACAAAGAACTCAAAAAATTGGACAATAAGATAATAACCCAATCAACAAATGGGCCAAGGACCTGAACAGACACTTCTCAGAAGAGGACATACAATCAATCAACAAGTATATGAAAAAATGCTCAATATACTAGCAGTCAGAGAAATGCAAATCAAAACCACCCTAAGATACCATCTCACTCCAGTAAGATTGGCAGCCATTAGGAAGTCAAACAACAACAAGTGCTGGCGAGGATGTGGGGAAAAGGGTACACTTGTTCATTGTTGGTGGGACTGCAAATTGGTGCAACCAATTTGGAAAGCAGTATGGAGATTTCTTGGAAAGCTGGGAATGGAACCACCATTTGACCCAGCTATTCCCCTTCTCGGTCTATTCCCTAAAGACCTAAAAACAGCATGCTACAGGGACACTGCTACATCGATGTTCATAGCAGCACAATTCACAATAGCAAGACTGTGGAACCAACCTAGATGCCCTTCATGGATGAATGGATAAAAAAAATGTGGCATTTATACACAATGGAGTATTACTCTGCATTAAAAAATGACAAAATCATAGAATTTGGAGGGAAATGGATGGCATTAGAGCAGATTATGCTAAGTGAAGCCAACCAATCCCTAAAAAACAAATGCCAAATGTCTTCTTTGATATAAGGAAATTAACTAAGAACAGAGTAGGGACGAAGAGCATGAGAAGAAGATTAACATTAAACAGGGATGAGAGGTGGGAGGGAAAGTGAGAGAGAAGGGAAATTGCATGGAAATGGAAGGAGACCCTCAGGGTTATATAAAATTACATACAAGAGGAAGTGAGGGGAAAAGGAAAAATAATACAAGGGGGAGAAATGAATTACAGTAGAGGGGGTAGAGAGAGAAGAAGGGAGGGGAGGAGAGGGGAGGGGAGGGGAGGGGGGATAGTAGAGGATAGGAAAAGCAGCAGAATACAACAGACACTAGTATGGCAATATGTAAATCAATGGAAGTGTAACTGATGTGATTCTGCAATCTGTATACGGGGTAAAAATGGGAGTTCATAACCCACTTGAATCAAAGTGTGAAATAGGATATGTCAAGAACTATGTAATGTTTTGAACAACCAACAATAAAAAAAAAATAAATAAAGATACTAAGATCAGAAAAAAAAAGAAGAGTGTGATGAAGGAAAGTGCTCAAGACATGATGATCAAAAAGCAGAGATTTCAATCACCAGACATAAAACATATACCCCCAAAGCATGCCCCCAATAATCCATCTCCTCCAGCCACCCTACCAGCCCATAGCTACACCTCAGTTAATCCCTATCAGGAGATTAATGCACTGTTTGTGGTAAGTCTATTTTAATCCAATCATTTCACCTCCAAACCTCCTTGCATTGTCTCACAGGTGAGCTTTGGGGGGACACCTGACATCCAAACCATAACATGTGCAGAACGACCACTAAATAAAAATTATATGTTATATATAGAGGAAGAACAGTAAGGATGGCAAAACAGCAGACTTCTAATCAGAGGCTATATGGAGTAACACTTTTAAAGTACTGAAAGGAAAAAAATATCCACCACTCTAGTTTTCTATGCCAAGTGAAAATATCTATGAAAATGAAGGGAAAACAAAGAATTTTTCAGACAAGCAAAAGCTGAAAGAATTAATCACCAGGAGTTATGCATTCCTGTTAAACAGGCAGAGGGAAAATTATAGCAGATGAAAATTTGGATCTATATTAAAAATTAAAAGTATCAAACTGGTATATATGCAGGTAAATACAAAACAGATTTTAAAAATGTATTGCATTGGGGGGATTAAAACCTGTAAAAACAAAATGTATGACAATTACACAAAGAACAAAAAGATAGAAATGGAAACATACAATTATAAGGTTTTTATAGTACACATGAAGAGGTATAATATTATTTGAAACCAAGTTGTGATAAGATCAACTTGAATGTTATAAACTCCATAACAACTACAAAAAAATCAAGATCCAAAGCAAAAAAAGCTATTGAGTCAATAATGGAGACAAAAGGCAATCACAACAACACTCAACATGAAAAAAGGAGAATGTTTAAAAAATGGAAATTTTTAAAGGAATAAAAAACATAAAGTATGTTCTCTGGTCACCATAGACTTAAACTAGAAAACAACAGAAAGATGTCTGCAAAATGTGAAAAATATTTGGAAATTTAATAATACAATTCTAAATAAAACACATGTCAAAGAAGAAATTACAAAAAAAATTAGAAAAAAAATTAACTTAGTAAAAATGAAAGGAAAGTAAGACAAAATTTGCTGATGTCAGTAAAAGTTTAAAGGGACAAATATAGCATTAAATGTTAATATTAGAAAAGAAGAAAGAAATCAAGCAATTACTTTAGTTGAAATCTTAAGAAACAAGAAAAAGAAGACCAAATTCAACTCAACAAAAAAGAAAAATAATAAAGGCAGGAACACACAATCAAGAAATAAGAAACAAACAAACAAAAAACAGTTATTTAAGATCCATTTGCTTGAAAGGAGCAGCTCCAACCAGACTGAACAGAGGGAATAAAAGAATATAAAAATAATTTTTTGGAAATTAAAGAATGAGCTTTACTTTAGACACCATAGATGTTAAAGGGTTATTAAGAGAATATTATATACTACTTTATTTTTTTTAAAGAGAGAGAGAGAGAATTTTTTAATATTTATTTTTTAGTTTTCTGTGGACACAACATCTTTATTTTATTTTTATGTGGTGCTGAGGATGGAACCCAGCGCCCCCCGCATGCCAGGTGAGCACGCTACGGCTTGAGCCACATCCCCAGCCCTATATACTACTTTATGAAAAACAAATTCTTGCAGTCTGGTGTTCCTCATGAGCATAGACACAAAATCATCAAAATATTTTTAGGAAATTAAATCCAGAATTACATAAATAGACTATTACAGCATGACCAAGTGGGATCTATTCCAAGAATGAAAGCTTTGTTTAACATTTGAAAGTTAATTAAGGTAATTTATTGCATTAAAAGACTAACAAAGAAAAAAATCACTTGAGTAGAGATGCAAAAAAAAATTGACAAAAATTAACTTCCATTCATTACTCAGGAAATTTTCTCAAACTGAGAAAAAGATTATATCAAAAACAAATGAAAAAATAAACAATTTTTTTTGAAACCTACACTCTCATACTCTTAGAGGTAAAAATCTAAAAGCTTTCCTCTCAAAACAAGGAGGAGCCTAGATGTATGCTTTTACTATTCCTCTCAAATTTTCTAATACAAATTCTACCTAGTGCAATAAGACAAGAAAAAATAAAGAAAAGGCATTCAAATTGAAAATAAAGTAGAAAAATTTTCTGTATACATACAATATAATCATCTACATAGAATATTCTAGAATTTTTTATTTTTAAAGCTAATTGAAATAATGGTAAGTTTGGCAAAGTTATACACTACCTGGTCAATAGTGAAAAACCAATTGTATTTTCATATACTATGAATAATCTATTAGAAATTGAAATATAAATGATAATTATAAATGATAATTAATAAAGGAATGCTCCAAGTCCTGAGTTGTATCCCCAGCATGCAAAATAAGTAAATTAACAAAGAAAGAGTATAATCTTTATCCCAACACATAGGATATGTTGAGATAAATTTAATAAGCTACGTGCAAAATATTGCTGAAAGAAATTAAAGAATACCTTAATAAATGAAGTAGCATGCCAGGTTTATATATTGTTAATATGTCAGTTCTCCCTAACTTTATACATAAACTTAATGAAATTTCTAATCCAAATATAAGAAGACATTTTTGAAGAAATAAACAGATTATTCTAAAATTGATTTCTAAATTCAAAAGACCAAGAGTACCCTAAACAACTTTTTAAAAAGAACAAATTTGTAAAACTTATTATATCTCTTCATGGATTACTACAAAACCACAATAATTAATACAGTGTGGTATTGTCATAAGACTACAAAAATAGTTCAATGGAATTGAACTAAATGTTCAAATTAAAATGAATTAATTTTTAAGAGAAATACCAAAATATGTTAATCACAAAAATATAAACTTCTCAACAAATGGCCTTGGAACAACTGGATCACCATATGTGAAAAATAAATCTCAATGCTTGCTACCTCAAAACATTAAGAGAAATTAAAAAACAAAAACAGATTCTATTAGAACTAATCATAAAGGCTACTTTTATTTTTTAGATAGAATATATAAATAGGCATGAATTAATAAAAAAAATCATGATAAGTTACATCTTATCAAATATTTTAAGTGTTTTTCAAAAGACTTAAAAATGAAATCCCAATAATTTGTGCAATTAGTATTTTTAATGATTATAATAAAAAGATCCTGCCATTTTCAACAGTATGAATGAACCTGGAGGGCATTATGCTAAGTTAAATAAATTAGAGAAAAAAGAAAAAGAACTATATGGTATTACATAGGAAATCTCAAAAAGTTGAACTTATAAGAATGGGCAGTAGAATAGAATAACAGGAAGAAGGGATATGGGGGTTTGTTGGTTAAAGGGTACAAATTTTCCTTTATAAGATGAATAGTTTCTGGCTGGCTGTGGAGGCCGCGGCGGAGCGAGGCGCAGGAGCCCAAGGCTGAGACACACCGGAGGGAGAGGAGCGAGCGCCCCGCCATCATCCCGAAATAGCGAGAAGAGGAAGATGGCTGCGGGAAGTGAGTAAGCCGCTCTGTGCTCCGCGCCCCGTGCCACCGCGTCTGAAAAGATGAGACAAACAGCTGTGAATCAGCATTAATCCATCCGGATGAAACAACTGATTAGCCCTTCTCATCATATGGAGGTAAATGCCTACCGAGCCTTCATAAGTAGTGGCCACATGTTCCAAACGGGGCTTGAGAGAGACAGTAAGGACCCACCCGTTGCATTGGTCGCCCAGCAAAGGGAAACGAACTGTCGCCATTTGCAAGAGACACCACTATGGCAGAGAACTGACGTCACCAGACTGCGGCGGAGGAGATAACTGCATTGAAACCTGCTGCTACAGGTGTGTAATCCCCCTAGCCTTCCCTCTCTACACATCGGGGAAACTTTAAGGGCCCCTCCCAGTTCTCCTGGGAGTGCTACAGCCAGCCTAAGGGAATCAGAGGTGGTGCGGGACCTGCGGCGCGGGATTACCGCTACCACCAGGGCTGACTGCTGAGGTCTCTTGCACCAGCTACGGAGGAGTGGCTACCGGAGTGCAAGTAAAATTCGCTGAGGATTCTCAGCCCCAAGCTCTACAAACTTAGGGTCTGAGGGAATGGCAAACTGGAAGAGTGAGCCCAGTCGTTCATGAAAACAGGGCTCCCGGGAGCAACAGACCTGGCGTGTAGCCAGTATTGTGGTGAGAGGGGCCTGGCTAGAGGAAAAGTGGGAAGTGACTAGACACAAGAGGAGGCCCTAGGCAGTCAGGATTGGAGACTGGCCCAGTCTGGGAGGAGCTGCTGCACAGTGATTGGTTCCCGCGTACTGACAGGAGAAACTTGACCTGGTGGGCACAGCGCCACCTACTGGAAGAGAATTTAATCAAACTCTAAGACTGCATTTATTAGTTTTTTGTTTTTTGTTTTTTTTTTTTGATTTGGGTTTTTCTTTCATCTTCATTTTTATATCTCGTTGTTTTTTTTGTTTGTTTTTTCTTTTTTTTTCTTTTTTTCTTTTTTTTCTTTCTTTTTCTTTTTTCTCTTCTAATTTTAATTTTAATTTTTTTAAATTATTATTATTTTTAATTTTTTTTTTCTTTTTTAGTTCCTATTTCTTTATTCTTTTGTCTTTTCATTTTTCTTATCCCCCCTTCCTTGAATTCTACCTGCTACTCTCATTCTCTTTAGTGACTTCTTCCATTCCCTTCTAATACCTTTCCTCCCAAGCATCAAATAAATTTATAGGAGTAAACAGTAACTCAGCAGTCAAACAGAACAAGAAGCAACATGAGCAGCTTCAAGAAGCAAGGAAGAAAAGGAGTACAAACAATGCAGGACAGCCTAAATATTCAGGAGGACCTAGAGTCATCAGAAAAATGGTCATATAAAGACCTCAAGGAACACCTTAGACAGATGGAATGGAACCTTAAAGAGGATACAAGACAGCAAATTCAAGCAGCGGAAGAACACATTGAGAATGAATTACATAAACAGCTAAAAGAAGAAGTTAAGCATCTTTATCAGGAGATAGAGATTATAAAAAATAATCAAACAATAATTCTAGAAATGAAGGAAACGATAAACCAAATTAAAAACTCAATTGAGAGTATCACTAACAGAGTGGAGCAAGTAGAAGCCAGAACGTCAGATAATGAAGACAAAATATACCATCTTGAAAAGAGTCTAGCCAACTCAGAAAGGCTGGTAAAAAATCACGAGAAAAACATCCAAGAGTTATGGGATAACATAAAAAAAACAAACTTACGAGTCATCGGGATAGAAGAAGGTACAGAGATTCAAACCAAGGGAATGAGAAACCTGCTGAATGAAATAATTACAGAAAACTTTCCAGAGATAAAAAAGGAAACAGATATACAAATTGAAGATGCATACAGGACACCGAGCACACAAAATCACAGTAGACCAACGCCAAGACACATTGTTATGAAGATATCCAATATAGAGAGCAAAGAGAAAATATTAAAAGCTACAAGAGAAAGGAGACAGATTACATTCAGGGGTAAACAAATAAGATTAACAATGGATTTTTCATCACAGACACTGAAAGCAAGAAGGTCAAGGAACAACGTATTTCAAACACTGAAAGACAATGGATGCCAACCAAGAATTCTGTATCCAGCAAAATTAAGCTTCAGGCATGACAAAGAAATAAAGATCTTTCATGATAAACAAAAGTTAAAAGAATTTGCAGCCAGAAAACCAGCATTGCAAAGCATTTTGAGCAAAACACTACATGAGGAAGAAATGAAAAACAAAAACCAAAACCATCAGTGGGAAGTGCCTCAGTAAGACAGAGGGCGAGGGGAAAGATAATCACGGAGAAACAAACTAAATTTCTTTTAAAAAAAGGATAAACAATCAAACATGGATGGAAGTTCAAACCATATATCAATAGTAACTCTAAATGTTAATGGTTTAAACTCTCCAATAAAGCGACATAGGCTGGTATCATGGATTAAAAAAACAAATCCAACAATATGCTGCCTCCAGGAGACACATCTGATTGGAAAAGACATATACAGGCTCAAGGTGAAAGGATGGGAAAAAATATACCATGCACACAGTTCTCGTAAGCAAGCAGGGGTGGCCATCCTCATATCGAATAAAATCGACTTCAAGACTAAGTTAATCAAAAGGGAAAAAGAAGGTCATTATATACTGTTAAAAGGAACCATTCACCAACAAGACATAAAAATCATCAATATTTATGCACCAAATAATGGTGCTACGACGTTCATAAAACAAATTCTCCTCAAGTTCAAGAATCAAATAGACCACAACACAATAATTATGGGTGACTTCAACACAGCTCTCTCACCATTGGACAGATCTTCCAAACAAAAGTTGAATAAAGAAACTATAGAACTCAATATCACAATCAATAACCTAGACTTAACTGACATATATAGAATATATCAACCATCATCAAATGGATATACTTTTTTCTCAGCAGCACATGGATCCTTCTCAAAAATAGACGATATATTATGTCATAGGGCAACCCTCAGTAAACATAAAGGGGTGGAGATAATACCATGCATTTTATCTGATCATAATGGAATGAAACTGGAAATCAATGGTAAAAGAAGGAAGGAAAAATCCCACATCACATGGAAAATGAACAATATGTTACTGAATGATCAATGGGTTACAGAAGACATAAAGGAGGAAATCAAAAAATTCTTAGAGATAAATGAAAATACAGACACAACATATCGGAATCTATGGGACACAATGAAAGCAGTTTTAAGAGGAAAATTCATCACCTGGTGGTCATTCCTCAAAAAAAGAAAAAAACAACAAATAAATGAGCTCACACTTCATCTCAAAGCCCTAGAAAAGGAAGAGCAAAACAACAGCAAATGTAGCAGAAGGCTAGAAATAATTAAAATCAGAGTGGAAATTAATGAAATTGAAACAAAAGAAACTATTGAAAAAATTAACAAAACTAAAAGTTGGTTCTTTGAAAAAATAAATAATATCGACAGACCTTTAGCCATGCTAACGAAGAGAAGAAGAGAAAGAACTCAAATTACTAACATACGGGATGAAAAAGGCAATATCACAACAGATGCTACAGAAATACAGAAGACAATTAGAAATTATTTTGAAAACCTATATTCCAACAAAATAGAAGATAGTGAAGACATCGATAAATGTCTTAAGGCATATGATTTGCCCAGACTGAGTCAGGAGGTTACACACAATTTGAACAGACCAATATCAATGAATGAAATTGAAGAAGACATCAAAAGACTACCAACCAAGAAAAGCCCAGGACCGGATGGGTACACAGCGGAGTTTTACAAAACCTTTAAAGAAGAATTAATACCAATACTTTTCAAGTTATTTCAGGAAATAGAAAAAGAGGGAGCTCTTCCAAATTCATTCTATGAGGCCAACATCACCCTGATTCTGAAACCAGACAAAGACACCTCAAAGAAAGAAAACTACAGACCAATATCTCTAATGAACCTAGATGCAAAAATCCTCAATAAAATTCTGGCAAATCGAATACAAAAATACATCAAAAAAATTGTGCACCATGATCAAGTAGGATTCATCCCTGGGATGCAAGGATGGTTCAACATACGGAAATCAATAAATGTGATTCACCACATCAATAGACTTAAAGATAAGAACCATATGATCATCTCAATAGATGCAGAGAAAGCATTTGACAAAGTACAGCATCCCTTTATGTTCAAAACATTAGAAAAACTAGGGATAACAGGAACTTACCTTGACATTGTAAAAGCTATCTATTCTAAGTCTCAGGCTAGCATCATTCTGAATGGACAAAAGTTGAAGGCATTCCCTCTAAAATCCGGAACAAGACAGGGATGCCCTCTATCTCCACTTCTATTCAATATAGTTCTCGAAACACTGGCCAGAGCAATGAGACAGACGAAAGAAATTAAAGGCATAAAAATTGGAAAAGAAGAACTTAAATTATCACTATTTGCAGATGACATGATTCTATACCTAGAAGACCCAAAAGGGTCTACAAAGAAACTACTAGAACTAATAAATGAATTCAGCAAAGTGACAGGATATAAAATCAACACGCATAAATCAAAGGCATTTCTGTATATCAGCGACAAAACTTCTGAAACGGAAATGAGGAAAAACACTCCATTCACAATATCCTCAAAAAATAAAATAAAATACTTCGGAATCAACCTAATAAAAGAGGTGAAAGATTTATACAAGGAAAACTACAGAACCCTAAAGAGAGAAGTAGATGAAGATCTTAGAAGATGGAAAAATATACCCTGTTCATGGATAGGCAGAACTAACATCATCAAAATGGCGATATTACCAAAAGTTCTCTATAGGTTTAATGCAATGAAAATCAAAATCCCAACGGCATTTCTTGCAGAAATTGATAAACCAATCATGAAATTCATATGGAAAAATAAAAGACCCAGAATAACAAAAGCAATTCTAAACAGGAAGTGTGAATCTGGTGGTATAGTGATACCAGATTTCAAACTATATTACAGAGCAATAGTGACAAAAACAGCATGGTACTGGTACCAAAACAGGTGGGTGGACCAATGGTACAGAATAGAGGACACAGTAACCAATCCACAAAGTTACAACTATCATATTTGATAAAGGGGCTAAAAGCATGCAATGGAGGAAGGATAGCATCTTCAACAAATGGTGTTGGGAAAACTGGAAATCCATATGCAACAAAATGAAACTGAATCCCTTTCTCTCGCCATGCACATAAGTTAACTCAAAATGGATCAAGGAGCTTAATATCAAACCAGAGACTCTGCGTCTGATAGAAGAAAAAGTTGGCTCCGATCTACAGATTGTGGGGTCGGGCTCCAAATTCCTTAATAGGACACCCATAGCACAAGAGTTAACAACAAGAATCAACAAATGGGACTTAATTAAACTTAAAAGTTTTTTCTCAGCAAGAGAAACAATAAGAGAGGTAAATAGGGAGCCTACATCGTGGGAACAAATTTTTACTCCTCACACTTCAGATAGAGCCCTAATATCCAGAGTATATAAAGAACTCAAAAAATTAGACAATAAGATAACAAATAACCCAATCAACAAATGGGCCAAGGACCTGAACAGACACTTCTCAGAGGAGGATATACAATCAATCAACAAGTACATGAAAAAATGCTCACCATCGCTACCAGTCAGAGAAATGCAAATCAAAACCACCCTAAGATACCATTTCACTCCAGTAAGATTGGCAGCCACTATGAAGTCAAACAACAATAAGTGCTGGCGAGGATGTGGAGAAAAGGGTACACTTGTACATTGCTGGTGGGACTGCAAATTGGTGCAGCCAATTTGGAAAGCAGTTTGGAGATTCCTGGGAATGCTGGGAATGGAACCACCATTTGACCCTGCTATTGCCCTTTTCGAACTATTCCCTGAAGACCTTAAAAGAGCATGCTACAGGGATACTGCCACATCGATGTTCATAGCAGCACAATTCACAATTGCTAGACTGTGGAACCAACCCAGATGCCCCTCAATAGATGAATGGATAAAAAAAATGTGGCATCTATACACAATGGAGTACTATGCAGCAATAAAAAATGACAAAATCATAGAATTTGCAGGGAAATGGATGGCACTAGAGCAGATTATGCTTAGTGAAGCTAGCCAATCCCTAAAAAACAAATACCAAATGTCTTCTTTGATATAATGAGAGCAAATATGAACAGAGCAGGGAGGAAGAGTAGGAGGAAAATGGTAACATTAATTAGTGACATGAGATGGGAGGGAAAGGGAGAGATGAGGAAAATTGCATGGAAATGAAGGAAGACCCTCATAGCTATATAAAATTACATATAAGAGGTTGTGAGGGGAATGGGAAAATAAACAAGGAGAGAAATGAATTACAGTAGATGGGGTAGGGAGAGAAGAAGGGAGGGGAGGGGAGGGGGGATAGTAGGGGATAGGAAAGGTAGCAGAATACAACAATTACTAATAGGGCATTATGTAAAATTGTGGATGTGTAACCGACGTGATTCCACAATCTGCATTTGGGGTAAAATTGGGGGTTCATAACCCCCTTCAATCTAATGTATGAAGTATGATATGTCAAGAGCTTTGTAATGTTGTGAACAACCAATAAAAAAAAAAAGAAAAAGATACGCATAAAAAAAAGAGGAATAGTTTCTAGCAATTAATTATAGCATGGTAACTATATTTAATAATACTGTAATGCATACTTGAAATTTGCCAAGGGAATAGATCTTAACTGTTCTCACCATAAAATAAATAAATAACTGTGAGTTAGCACATGTGGTAAAAATTTTAAAAATAAATAAATAAAAAGGCAAACCGCAAACGAAGGTAAAAATTTTTCAAACCATATATGTGACAAAGTAATTTTATCTAAAATATATAAGAACTTTAACAATATAATAGTAAGAAAACAACCAACATTATTTAAAAGAACACAAAAAAGTTAAATGAAATAGATATATGGATGACAAATAAGCCCATGAAAAGACAATCAGTATCATTCATGTAGGGAAGTTTACAAGACCACAAAGACATACCACTACATATGTGTTATCATAGGTAAAATTTAAAAGATTTAACAAGATCAAGAGTTTGCAAGCGGGGCTGGTGATGTGGCTCAAGCAGTAGCACGCTTGCCTGGCATGCGTGCAGCCCGGGTTCGATCCTCAGCACCACATACAAACAAAGATGTTGTGTCTGCCGAAAACTAAAAAATGAATATTAAAAATTCTGCAATCTGTATTTGGGGTAAAAATGGGAGTTCATAACCCACTTGAATCTAATGTATGCAATATGATATGTCTAGAGCTTTGTAATGTTTTGAACAATAAATAAAAAATAAATAAAAGGAAAAAATATTCTTTCTCTCTCTATTTTTTTTAATTTTAATTTTTATTTTTTTATTGTTGGTCATTCAAAACATTACATAGTTCTTAATATATCATATTTCACAGTTTGATTCAAGTGGGTTATGAACTCCCATTTTTACCCCGTATACAGATTGCTGTATCACATCAGTTACACTTCCATTGATTTACATATTGCCATTCTAGTGTCTGATGTATTCTGCTGTATATCCTATTCTCTACTATCCCCCCTCCCCTCCCCTCCCCTCCCCATTTCTCTCTCTACGCCCTCTACTGTAAATCATTTCTTCCACTTGTATTATTCTTCTCTTACCCCTCATTTCCTCTTATATGTAATTTTGTAAAACCCTGAGGATCACCTTCCATTTCCATGCGATTTCCCTTCTCAATCCCTTTCCCTCCCACCTCTCATCCCTGTTTAATGTTAATCTTCTTCTCAAGCTCTTTGTCCCTACCCTGTCCTTGGTTACTCCCCTTATATCAAAGCAGTCATTTGGCATTTGTTTTTTAAGGATTGGCTAGCTTCACGTAGCATAATCTGCTCTAATGCCATCCATTTCCCTCCAAATTCTATGATTTTGTCATTTCTTATTGCAGAGTAATACTCCATTGTGTATAAATGCCACATTTTTTTATCCATTCATCTATTGAAGGGCATCTAGGTTGGTTCCACAATCTTGCTATCGTGAATTGTGCTGCTATGAACATCGATGTAGCAGTGTCCCTGTAGCATGCTCTTATTAGGTCTTTAGGGAATAGACCGAGAAGGGGAATAGCTGGGTCAAATGGTGGTTCCATTCCCAGCTTTCCAAGAAATCTCCATACTGCTTTCCAAGTTGGCTGCACCAATTTGCAGTCCCACCAACAATGAACAAGTGTACCCTTTTCCCCGCATCCTCGCCAGCACTTGTTGTTGTTGGACTTCCTAATGGCTGCCAATCTTACTGGAGTGAGATGGTATCTTAGGGTGGTTTTGATTTGCATTTCTCTGACTGCTAGCGATGGTGAGCATTTTTTCATGTACTTGTTGATTGATTGTATGTCCTCCTCTGAGAAGTGTCTGTTCAGGTCCTTGGCCCATTTGTTGATTGGGTTATTTGTTATCTTATTGTCTAATTTTTTGAGTTCTTTGTATACTCTGGATATTAGGGCTCTATCTGAAGTGTGTGGAGTAAGATTTGTTCCCAGGATATAGGCTCCCTGTTTACCTCGCTTATTGTTTCTTTTGCTGAGAAAAAACTTTTTAGTTTGAGTAAGTCCCATTTGTTGATTCTAGTTGTTAACTCTTGCACTATGGGTGTCCTATTGAGGAATTTGGAGTCCAACCCCACAGTATGTAGATCATAGCCAACTTTTTCTTCTACCAGACGCTGTGTCTCTGATTTAATATCAAGCTCCTTGATCCATTTTGAGTTAACTTTTGTGCATGGCGAGAGGAGGGGATTCAGTTTCATTTTGATGAAAATGGATTTCCAGTTTTCCCAGCACCATTTGTTGAAGATGCTATCCTTCCTCCATTGCATGCTTTTAGCCCCTTTATCAAATATAAGATAGTTGTAGTTTTGTGGATTGGTTACTGTGTCCTCTATTCTGTACCATTGGTCCACCCGCCTGTTTTGGTACCAGTACCGTACTGTTTTTGTTACTATTGCACTCTAGTATAGTTTGAAGTCTGGTATCGCTATACCGCCTAATTCACACTTCCTGCTTAGAATTGTTTTTGCTATTCTGGGTCTTTTATTTTTCCATATGAATTTCATGATTGTTTTATCTCTTTCTACAAGAAATGCTGTTGGGATTTTGATTGGCATTGCATTGAACTTATAGAGAACTTTTGGTAATATCGCCATTTTGATGATGTTAGTTCTGTCTATCCATGAACAGGGTATATTTTTCCATCTTCTAAGGTCTTCTTCTATATCTCTCTTTAGGGTTCTGTAGTTTTCATTGTATAAGTCTTTCACCTCTTTTCTTAGGTTGATTCCCAAGTATTTTATTTTTGGGGGGGATATTGTGAATGGAGTAGTTGTCCTCATTTCCATTTAAGAGGATTTGTCACTGATATACAAGAATGCATTTGATTTATGCGTGTTGATTTTATATCCTGGCATTTTGCTGAATTCATTTATTAGCTCTAATAGTTTTTTTGTAGACCCTTTTGGGTCTGCTAGGTATAGAATCATATCATCTGCAAATAGTGATAATTTAAGTTCTTCTTTTCCTATTTTTATGCCTTTAATTTCTTTCGTCTGTCTAATTGCTCTGGCCAGTGTTTCGAGGACTATGTTGAACAGAAGTGGGGAGAGAGGGCATCCCTGTCTTGTACCAGATCTTAGAGGGAATGTCTTCAATTTTTCTCCATTCAGAATGATGCTGGCCTGTGGTTTATCATAGATTGCTTTTACAATGTTGAGGTATAATCCTGTTATCCATAATATTTCTAGAGTTTTGAACATAAAGGGATGCTGTACTTTGTCGAATGCTTTTTCTGCATCTATCGAGATGATCATATGGTTCTTATTTTTAAGTCTATTGATGTGGTGAATAACATTTATTGATTTCCGTATATTGAACCATCCTTGCATCCCAGGGATGAATCCTACTTGATCATGGTGTATAATTTTTTTGATATGTTTTTGAATCCGATTCGCCAGAATTTTATTGAGGATTTTTGCATCTAGGTTCATTAGAGATATTGGTCTGTAGTTTTCTTTGTTTGAAGTGTCTTTGTCTGGTTTAGGCATCAGGGTGATGTTGGCCTCGTAGAATGTATTTGGAAGTTCTCCCTCTTTTTCTATTTCCTGAAATAGCTTGAAAAGTATTGGTGTTAGTTCCTCTTTAAAGGTTTTGTAAAACTCTGCTGTATACCCATCCGGTCCTGGGCTTTTCTTAGTTGGTAGTCTTTTGGTGGTTTCTTCTGTTTCCTCTATTGTTATTGGTCTGTTTAGGTTGTCTATATCCTCCTGACTCAATCTGGGCAGATCATATGACTTAAGAAATTTATCTATGCCTTCACTATCTTCTACTTTATTGGAGTATAAGGATTCAAAATAATTTCTGATTATCTTCTGTATTTCTGAAGTGTCTGTTGTGATATTACCTTTTTCATCCCCTATGCTAGTAATTTGAGTTCTCTCTCTTCTTCTCTTCATTAGCATGGCTAAGGGTCTGTCGATTTTATTTATTTTTTCAAAGAACCAACTTTTAGTTTTGTCAATTTTTTCAATTGTTTCTTTTGTTTCGATTTCATTAATTTCAGCTCTGATTTTAATTATTTCTTGCCTTCTACTTCTTTTGCTGTTGTTTTGCTCTTCTTTTTCTAGGATTTTGAGATGAAGTATGAGATCATTTATTTGTTGTTTTTTTCTTTTTTTAAGGAATGAACTCCAAGCAATGAATTTTCCTCTTAGAACTGCTTTCAATGTGTCCCATAAATTCCGATACGTTGTGTCTGTGTTTTCATTTAACTCTAAGAAGTTTTTAGTTTCCTCCTTGATGTCTTCTAAAACCCATTGATCATTCAGTAACCTATTGTTCATTCTCCAAGTGATGCATGATTTTTCCTTCCTTCTTTTATCGTTGATTTTCAGTTTCATTCCATTATGATCAGATAGGATGCATGGTATTATCTCTACTCCTTTATATTGTCTAAGAGTTGCCCTGTGACATAATATATGATCTATTTTTGAGAAGGATCCATGTGCTGCTGAGAAAAAAGTGTAACTGCTTGATGTTGGGTGGTATATTCTATATATGTCAATTAAGTCTAGGTTGTTAATTGTGTTAGTGAGTTCTATAGTTTCCTTATTCAACTTTTGTTTGGAAGATCTGTCCAGTGGTGAGAGAGGTGTGTTGAAGTCTCCCATGATTATTGTATGGTGGTCTATTAGACTCTTGAACTTGAGAAGAGTTTGCTTGATGAACGTAGCTGCACCATTGTTTGGGGCATACATATTTATGATTGTTATGTCTTGTTGGTGTATGGTTCCCTTGAGCAGTATGCAGTGTCCCTCTTTATCCTTTTTGATTAACTTTGGCTTGAAATCTATTTTGTTTGATATGAGTATGGACACTCCTGCTTGTTTCCGCAGTCCATATGAGTGGAATGATTTTTCCCAGCCTTTCACCTTCAGTCTATGTATATCTTTTCCTATCAAATGTGTCTCCTGTAGGCAACATATTGTTGGGTCTTGTTTTGTGATCCATTCAACTAGCCTGTGTCTCTTTATTGGTGAGTTTAAGCCATTAACATTTAGGATTATTATTGAGATATGGTTTGTTCCTCCAGCCATATTTGTTTATTAATGTTACTAAACCTGATTTGTTTTCCTCTTTGATTACTTTCCCCCCTTTACTGTCCTACCTCCCACTGTTGGTTTTCATTGTTATTTTCCATTTCCTCTTCCTGTAATGTTTTGCTGAGGATTTTTTGGAGAGATGGTTTTCTAGCTGCAAATTCTTTTAACTTTTGTTTATCGTGGAAGGTTTTAATTTCATCTTCCATCCTGAAGCTTAATTTCGCCGGATACACGATTCTTGGTTGGAACCCATTTTCTTTCAGTGTTTGAAATATGTTATTCCAGGATCTTCTAGCTTTAAGAGTCTGTGTTGAGAGATCAGCTGTTATCCTGATTGGTTTACCCCTAAATGTAATCTGCTTCCTTTCTCTTTTAGCTTTTAAAATTCTCTCCTTATTCTGTATCTTGGGCATCTTCATTATAATGTGTCTAGGTGTGGATCTCTTATGATTTTGCACATTCGGCGTCCTGTAGGCTTCTAGGATTTGGGATTCTGTCTCATTCTTCAAGTCTGGGAAGTTTTCTCGAATTATTTCATTGAATAGATTGTTTATTCCTTTGGTTTGGAGCTCTGTGCCTTCCTGTATCCCAATGACTCTTAAGTTTGGTCTTTTAATGTTATACCATATTTCTTGGATGTTCTGCTCATGGTTTCTTAGCAGTCTTGCTGAGCTGTCTATGTTCTTTTCAAGTTGAAATACTTTGTCTTCATTGTCTGATGTTCTATCTTCTAAGTTATCTACTCTGCTGGTAGTATTCTCAATTGAGTTTTTAAGTTGGTTTATTGCTTCCTGCATTTCTAGGATTTCTATTTGTTTGTTTTTTATTACCTCTATCTCCCTGTGTAATTGATCTTTTACTTCCTGGATTTGTTTATGTAGTTCCTTGTCAAAGTGATCTTTCATTGTCTGATTTTGCTGTCTCATGTCTTCCTTGAGACTCCAGATCATCTGAAGCATGTATATCCTGAACTCGTTATCTGACATTCCATCTGTTGCAGCTATTACCTCTTCTAAAGTTGAGTTGAACTGCATTGCTTGTGGTCCTTTCTTTCCTTGTCTTTTCATACTGCTCGCGTTTCTTTCTGCTTGGTGAAACTGTTGTGTTTTTGAAATTTTCCCCTTATTTATTTATATTGCTCTTGTATAGTTGGAAAATCTCCTTTGCAGGGCGGGTAGTGGCTGTGCTCCTCCTCTAATTAGGGTGATCTGTCTACCACGCTGTTCGGTCACAGGTCTGCCCACCCTGCGGGTGCGGGTGGCAACTCTGCTCTGCCCGCACTCCAATTGTGGTGACGTAACTACCACACCCTCGGGTCGTTGGTCCTGATCCGGATGTGGGTGGAGGCTCTGCTTGGCTCCTACTCCAATTGGTGTGACATGTCTACCACGCTGGCAGGCCTCTAGGCCTGTTCCGCCGGTGGGTCGCAGGTCTGCCTACCTTGCGTGCTCGGGCGGCAGTTCTGCTCAGCCCCCACTCCCAATGGGGGTACCTGACTGCCTCTCCAACGGGTCGCTGGGCCTTTTCCAGACACGGGCGGCGGCTCTGCTCCACCCCCACTCCAACCAGTGTGACGTGACTGCCTCGGTGCTACGTGTCCACCACGCTGGCAGGCTACCGGGCCTGTCCTGCCAGTGGGTCGCAGGTCTGCCTACCTTGCAGGCTCAGATGGCGGCTCTGCACAGCCCCTACTCCAAATGGGGTGACTTGGCTACCGCGCCATCGGGTCACTGGTCCTGTTCTCGGCATGGGCGGCTACTCTCTTCGGCCCCAGCTGCAGTTGGGGTGTCGTGATACCACGCCGGCGGGTCACTTGGCCTGCTCTGGGCGCAGGCGGCATCTCCACTCTGCCTCCCTGGCCCCCACAGCACCCAGCAGGACCCGGACCGAGAAGCAGTCACCGCAGGTTCCCCAACCCTGGGCCAAAGCAGCTTCGGGAGCCAGAACCCGGCCTCTCCCATCCCGGCTCACGCTCTGCTAGGAGCAGGCTCCAAGGAGCGACCCCCGCGGGTTCCCCTGCCCCAGACCAAAGCAGCTCCGGTAGCCAGAGCCCGGCCGCTCCAAGCTCTCCGAGCTCGGTGCACGCTCCGCTGGGAGCAGGCTCAAAGATGCAGTCCCCGTGGGCTCCCCAGCCCCGGGCCAAAACTGTTCCGGGAGTCAGAACCCAGCCGCCCCGAGCTCAGCGCACGCTCCACTTGGAGCTGGCCTCAACACGCAGTCTCCGCAGGTTCCCCAGCCCTGGGCCAAAGCAGCCCCGGGAACCAGAATCCGGCCGCTCAGAGCCCGGCACACGCCTTGCCAGGAGCGAGCCCCAAGGAGTATTCTCCACAGGTTCTCCAGCCCCGAGCCTGAGTGATCTGTCTGCGAGATGCGGGCAAATACCAGCCTGAAATCACCTTTTCCGTAGCTGAATGAGCTGAGATCAGTAGAAAACAGGGATGATTACATCCGCTCTCCAAGATGGCGGCTGCTGTCCTCCTCCGTGGTCCGACCGGTGTCGAGAACCGAACTGGACCGCTTCTCTCCTCTGTCTCAAAGCCGGAACTCAGCACTAAGCACGGCCATTGTATCACTGGCAGGAGCCCCCAGAATCTGCATTGCTGCACCCCCGCTCCGGCACCTCGCCGCTTCCCAGCGCGCGCCACAGACTCCAGCTGCGGGGCGCGACCCTCGGTGCGGAGAAATCACCCGCGTCCGAGGCCCCACAGCCGAACCTCGCGCGATGGAAATCTGTCCACTAGATTCTGGAGCACCTCAATTTCACTGGAAATTCCCAACAAGATAGCCTTCAGCTGTTTCACCTCGTCTTTCTCCCGCACTGTGACGCGGCGCACTGGGGTGATGCACTCCCTTCGCCGCCATCTTCCGAGCTCCTCCTCTCTCTCTCTCTTTAAAAAAAAAAGAGTTAGCAAGGCTGCTAAATGATTGGAAGTAACATATATTGCTAATAAAGTATGAAATGGTAGTCACTTTGGAAAAAAATTGATATTTTCCTATAATTTTTTGCATATATCAATCTCAGGGACCAGTGACCCCACTTTTTCATTCCATTTATATGAAATTATAGAAAGAACCAAACTACAGTGACAGAAACCTCACGGGTCATCAGGGAACTATAAATCAAAACCACAATGTTGAGTTAGCTATTATCAAAACAAGAGATAAAATGAATTGGTAAGAATATAGAGAAAAGGGAAAATAAATTTGTTCAATCACTATGGATAATACAATGGAAATGCCTTTTAAAAGGGGGGGGGCATCAAACCACAAAATTCCCTCTTCTGACTGTATACCCACAGGAAATGAAATCAATACTGCAGAGAGACATCAGTGCTCCCACAGTCACTGTTCCCAATAGCCAAGATATGGAAGACAGGCAATCTGAGTGTCATTGACAACTTAAAGAAATTGTGAGATATGCATATAGCAGAATATCACTATCTTTAAAAACAAGATTCTGCAATTTCCATCCACATTATGTGAAGTGAAAGAAGCCAGACACAGAAGAATGCTGCATTACTTATCAGATCAGTAGCATCTTTTAAAAATCAAATATACAGAAATAGCAGAATGGTGAATGCCAGACATAGAGGAGGGGAAACTAGAACAGACCCAAGAGTACAAAGCAGCTGTTCTATAATATGGATACATCTGGAGCACTAATGTACAGCATGAAGGCTGTACTTCATACTGAATTTTATACTGGAAATTTGCCAATGGAGTGGATTTTAACTGTTCTTACCGAAAAAGGGGGAAAAAGATAACTGTGAGATGATATTGATATGAATTGATGTAACAGTAGTCATCATGTATATGGACATCAGAACATCATGTTGTACGAGTGAATGTATATGATAAAAATAAAATTCAGGACAATGATGTAGCCCAGTGGCAGAGCTCTTGCCTCACATCCATAAGTTTCTGGGTTGGATCCCCAAGAACACACACACATACACACACATGAATTAAATAAGATAAATAAAAATTTAAAAATATGTCAGTGGTCACCACAGGTTAGAAAGGGAGCAGATTAACAATACTGGAGCATAAGGGAACATTTTGGTGTGATAGAAATGTTCAAAATCATGCTTGTGGTGGTGGGCAAAAGAATGTATGCATTTGTGAAAATGTACCAAACTCTCTCTTAAAATTGATGATTTTATTATATGTAAATTGCATGTATTTTAGTCAGCTTTTTCTTCATTGTGGTAAAAAGACCTGACCAAGAGCAATTTTTTTAAAGAGAGAGAGAGAGAGATTTAATATTTATCTTTCAGTTTTCGGTGGACACAACATCGTTATTTTATTTTTATGTGGTGCTGAGGATCGATTGCATTACCGCTTGAGCCACATCCCCAGCCCCAAGAGCAATTTTAAAAAGAAAAGTTTATTTGGTGCTCACAGTTTCAAGATCTCAGTCCATCATAGAGAGTCAACTC
This sequence comes from Spermophilus citellus, assembly GCF_964194105.1. Lineage (NCBI taxonomy): Eukaryota > Metazoa > Chordata > Mammalia > Rodentia > Sciuridae > Spermophilus > Spermophilus citellus. The sequence goes on from NC_138185.1 coordinate 58,389,479, forward strand.
TATTGCTATGGGTTAGGGTGAGGCAGAGTATCTTGGCATGTGGCATCATGTGGCAGAGGAAAACAGGTCAGGACACGGCAACCAGGAAGCCAAGAGAGAACCCTGATCACCAGGGACAGAATATAATCCCCAAAGGCTCACCCTCAGTGACCTACATCTTCCAGCCACAGCCTACCACCTAACTGCCTACAGTTAGTACCCAATTAATCCATTCAAGTGGATTTACACACTGATTAGGTTAAGGTTCTCATAACCCAACCATTCCACCTCTAAACTTTCTTGAATTATGTCACATATGAACTTTTGAGGGATACCTCACATCTAAACCATAATAACATGTAAATATTAAATTATACTTCAAATTTTTTATTAAAATGTCTTCAAAGAGAAAAATTACATAGCTACATATACACATATACCTACATATAGACTTTATAAATCAATTTTTTACATTTGTACAGAATAAAGTTTGGCTATCCAAAATAAGATAATAGCTATAATAGTACAAGTATTTTATTTTTTTTAAAAATTATATACTTATTTGCTTTCTCTCCCTGGATGAAGTGTGTGGCACACAATAACTTGTCTCACATAGAATATGGTACACGTATTTTTCTTACACTAACCATGTATAAAATGAGTTTTTCTAACAACTCAACCCAAATACATATTAACTCTAGGTCCTGATGTAAACCACAGCTTTTAAAAGATCCCTCAGAAAACAAAGAGAGACTATTGAAGAGAAACTAACTTTCGGTCCATCTTCAGATGCAGTTTATCGGACTATTTTTCATCTAACAACATTTGAAAATTTCTATCTATTTAGGTAACTTGTCTCCTGGAGAAAAACTCAAAGCTGTGGTGATTCCATCGTCATATTGTGGCATACCATTAGTATCTTTCTTGCAAGATGCAGGGCAGAAGTCAAGGGCGAAAGTAGAATGCCAAAGATTTGTTCCATGAGCAATTTTAATGGCAAAAGAACCTTACTTTGGCTTATTGTATTACTTTGACTAAAACTGACCTTCAGTGTATGAAGATTTCATTTTCACAAATAAATGGTTGAAATGATGTCTTTTATTAGACTCACAAATAGTATTAACATAGACGCTTTCAAGGCCACAATCTGTCTTTTAATGCAAACTACAGATAAGAAAATGGAAGTCAGGGGAGGCAGGCACTAAAAGCTAAAGTAGTCTTTGTTTCTTAAGAATGCAAAACTATTTACTCTGGGATCATGTTCTGCCACTTTCCAACATTATCAACAGTTATCATATTTATCCTGTTAACAGGATGGATTTATTGTTTGTGTATAATAATTTGGGCTCGAGCTGCATTGATGTGTTTTATGGCACGTAGTCAATGCCGATATATTGCAGGTCTATAACCGCGCCATAAACTGCAGATGCCATCATTGAAATGAATGAGCCCAAGTATATACTGAGCTGTTTTTAATTATATGTTTATCTTTCCTCATTCCTTTGACTCAGATTTTATTTATACCACATGTGATTACATGTGGTATAGAAGCAATTTTAGGGGGTTTTGGAAAACCCTAAGCAATCATCTTATTTTACTCAGCAAAGCCACACTACTTGCATTGACAGCAATTATATCTCTATATATCATAGCATTCATACAATTTCTGGTCCTTTCCAACCACACTACTTTCATTTGAAATTCCTCTAAGGACAGAAGACTTGAAAACAAAGCTTATTCATTGGTTTTTAAATTTTTAATTATTCTCCTAATCACATTTGTAGTTATACCAAGATATATCTAAACCTGATTATTTATTATATGTTACCTTACACTAGAAAAAAGTCATAAATATTTTAAATCATAGGAAACAGTCCTGTAGATCCCATTTAAGCAGCTATTTTGATAAACAGATTTGCCTTTGCTTTGACTTAACATGTATTGCCTTTGCTTTGACTTAACAGGGCTTTCTTTGACAGCTAATGCAGATTAAAATGATCTCAGTCCCCAGAGTCAAGGATTCCCCTGAGCCAGACTTGGTCACTTTTTCCATGGCTGTGGCCTCTAGTTCACATATTTCAATCTCACCTCACGATAGTTGTAGTGATAAGTGGCAAACTTGTGGCTTTGGTTTCCTTGACTTGCACTTCATCTGCCCTTGAACATCTGCTTCCTCCCCGGCATCCTCCTGGTTTCCAGAGCTCTGACTCTAAGCCCGGCTTTTCCTCACAGCTGATCTGAAAGCCAGGGCTCTAATTATGGACTGCTGCTAATCCCCCTCACTAGTCATGATAACAAGGCCCAGCTCTATCTTATGCCCTGGCCCCAGTCTCCTCTATAGTGAAATCTCCCTTCCCACAACTGAATTCACAATAGCATCTCAGATATTTTGCACATATGCCTACAACCCTCTACAATTTGGTAGAAGCTTCCTGTTTCTCCCAAAGCTCAAGTCCACTCTAAGTTTGACAGTGGCTTTGAAGTATCAAATTGTCTTGTATTTTTCTGTGAATGGCTGATTTTTTCCATATAAGTAAGTACTCTTTTACCTAAGTTTTTTTTATGGTTGCTCTACTACTTAGTATTATGAATAAAATGTCATTTGGCTTAGAGGTGTAGTCCAGTGATAGCGCATGTGCTTAGCATACAAGATCCTGAGTTTGGTCCCCTGCCCCCCACCAAAATAAATAAATAAATAAAATGTCACTTGGATGATTTCACTAAGAAAAAGAGAAGTGTCCTCTATCTCTATACCTCAGCCCTTACCTGACTGGTCAGAGTATCTGATTTAAAACACAAATGAGACTCAGCTATATCATCAGGATTGGAGTCCTGGCGGTGGGGGGGGGGGGGATCTATCAGGTTGTTTTCTAGAGATATCAGAGATTACAAAAAGAGAGTTGAGATGGTCAGAATAAATACCATTTAAAACTCACCTACCCACTTGCGACTATAGACAGATGAAGGGTCAAGAGCTTACCAAACAATTTCATCCATAACATCCAACAGCAAGACACGGCCAGCCCCCTGTGCATAACTGAGTCTTCATCAAGTTGACTGTGACTTACCCTCAAAAGGTCTGTCTACTTCAGAAAACTTGCTGTAAACCAGATGTATGCAACCAGTGAAACATAAGGGCAGGAAGGTCCTCCTTGAGTGTATTTAATCATAAAAGGAAGCCATTTGCATCCACATTTGAAAATGTCATTCTAGTGGGTGACTTTTATTATTTAGAAGTAGACATAGTACCTTCCATTGTCAAAAGCGTTTTTGAGGCCAAATTTTGATTATAGAAAAAGTTGAAGGATTTAAGTTCTGATGGATACTTATCCATTTGGTATTCATTGAACAACTAATTATTGCTGCTAACTCTGTGCCAGAGGATACTAAGTCCTGCAATGAAAAAATAGATAAATGTGTCCCTGGGGTTCTTTTATTCTGGTGGAGGAAGTTGAAAATAAAACAAAGAATTAATGTATGGCAAAATGCCAAACAATTATAGGTATCATAAAGAAATAAAAAGAAAGAGCAGTCAAGCACAGTGGCACACGCCTGTAATCCAATGATTTGGAAGGCTTGCAAGTTCGAGGCCAGCCTCTGAAATTTAGCATGGCCCAAAGCAGCTTAGCAAGACCCTGTCTCAAAATTTAAAAAAATAAATAAATAGGGCTGGGGATGTGGTTCAGTGGGAGAGTGCCCCTGGGTTCAACCCCCAGCAACAACAAAAAGGCACAGACAAAAGAAAGAGAAAGAATGGGCAACGTTATAGCAAGAACAGTCAGGGACAGTTTCTCTAGGAAAGTGAAAATTGGGAAGAGTGACCCAGATAAATATCATGAAGAGCATCTTCCAACAAGGGGAAAAGAAGGTCCAAAGGCCTCAGAGCAGAGAAAATAGCCGGAAGACTGTTGGAGGAATAGCCAGAGGTCAGAGTGCTGGTGTTAAAGAAACAGGTTCGTCATCTCCAGCATAGTAATTTTATATCATATTCAATATTTTTTTCTGCAGCACACTGAGTAAGTGCTGCTTTAAATCAAGACTTTTTTTTTTTCATTCTGACCCCCAACCCGACTCAGAAATCACCTTTGTTTGAATTAATTATTTAATCACTTTCATCACACATGACTTCAAGAACTGCCTGGTGTTTAATTCAAGACAGTTGGCTCTCTCTTTGAAGACAGATTAAAAACGGAGTGGCAGAATAGAGAGGTGGCCTCTGAAGTTTAGAGCTGCTTCAGAGGAGAACAGGGAGGGGGCTTTGCTTTGATTCACAAGAGCCGCTGGATGCTGGCAGTGATGAGCTCCAAATTTACCAAAGTGACAATGTTCACTTAACAGAACAGGAAGCAAGAGCTCCCATAATAAAAACTAACTAAATAAATCAGCACGAGCCGGTGCATGGGCCATACCTGCTGGGCTCCCCTCGTGTGACCTGGGGGCGCTGGAGATGGGAGAATGGGTGGAGGTGAAGCTGGGTCAGAGAACAGGCAAAACCCAGACTTCCTTTGCAGTCTGGTGTGTGATCTGCCTGCAACATTGTCTGCTTTCTCTCTTTTTTTTTTTTTTTCTTTTTTCTTTTTTTTTTTTTAAGACGGCTGTGATCTTCTCCCTTCAAATCTTGTCACCGCAGTTTGCAGGAATGCAAGTGATATGATTAGGGAACATGGTAACTTGTGTAATCGGTCATAATCATTGTCTGAAGGTTTCAGGAACATGACACACATTACTTCTAGGGCGCTGGAGAGAGCCCGTGTGCAGGATGACAGAAGGATCGTGCATGACTCCGATTCCTGTTTGCACTTCTCCTCCAAGCCCCTGCACCCAACATTTTTTTGAGAAAGGTGTACTGGAGATTGAACCCAGTGGGGGTTTACTACTGAACTACATCCCAAGTCCTTTTTATTTTTATTTATTTTGTTTAATCACTTAAGTTGCTTAGGGCCAAAGCGGCAGAGGCTGGCCTCAAACTTGGGATCCTCCTCCCTCAGCCCCCTGAGTCACTGGATTACATGAATGCACAACCGTGCCCAACTGTATCCAACATTTCAGGTGTAATCTAAATGGACTCAGGCTTCAGGAAAGGGTCCAGGGCTCCTCAGAGTGCCCCTCTTCTAAAAAATCCATGAGTATAAGAACTCTTTTTTTTCATTTGGGGGAAGAAAATTTTGTGCTTTCAAGGTGTTCAATGTAAGTGAATTTTCCAGATAACTGAAGAGTTTACCTTTAATATTTCAAATAATTATCTTTAAGGACATTTTTAATTTTTTAATTTATTTACTTTTATTCTAATTTGTTATATATAACAGCAGGATGCATTACAATTCATATTACACATATAGAGCACAATTTTTCACGTCTCTGGTTTTATACAAAGAATATTTACACCATTCATGTCTCCATACATGTACGTAGGGTAATGATGTCCATCTCATTCCACCATCTTTTCTACCTCATTCCCCCTTTTTTCCCCTCCCACCCCTATCCCTATCTAGAGTTCCTCAAATCCTCCCATGCTCCCCCTCCCAACCCCATGATGAATCAGCCTCTTAAGGGCATTTAAAAAAAATCATTTAGAACATTTTTCTTGTTATCTAAAAATTATATGAAAACTTCCCCTTTTACTTTAAAATAAGTATACTATTATCAAACAATATCTTAAAGTCAAAAGAACCTCATTTCTTAATGTCTGAAATGGCATAATGATGTCCCTAGGATTTTTAAAGTTTTAGGCCTGTTTATGCCTTTCTAAATGGCCTAAGCCAGAAAAACCCAGCATGAGACACTAGCTCTGCAATCTCTCCAGCTCTGTGATCTCAGACAAGTTATTTAACCTCCCTGAAATGGTTTTCTTCACCTATAAGAATGCACATAGATAAATAAATCTGAGAGTTGTCTCAAGCATTTGCGCTAGTCAGCATTCTTAATTTCAAATAAGAGAAAGTGACTCTGACTAATTTAAGCAGAAAGTAAACATTTGGAAAGATCTCAGGTAGCTCATGTAATTCAAGGAAATTATGGAAACCTGGGCAAAGAAAATGAACAGAAAAAAGAGACAAGGCAACAGGTAACTAAAGACAAACTAATTGGACCAATTAGAAGACTTCACTGGGCATACTGACATCAAATCTTTGATATTACAATTGTGGCACATATGTGACATCAACACATATAATTGCCGTTTGTTTCTCTCCCGAGTCTTACACCTTAGATATTGGAAAGCCACCCAATTGACAAAGAGTAAAGAAAGAAAACCATCTCCTTTCGGAGTTCTTATAGAAAAGCAGGCTTCTACTTTTCCAAACCCACACCCCAGAGATATGCCAAACAAGAAGAATGAGTTCAGATGCTGGGCAGACAATACCTCTAATTACAGAATAAAGTGAAGCGATATGTTAAGCACCTTTCAGAGTATCTGACACAAAATAGGTACTCAATAAATGTCACTTTGCTACTTCTAAGTCTTTTTCTTGGCTCAGTGATTATCTATCATCATCTCATAGAGTCCTTCTATGGGTGCCTTCACCTCCAAAATTGCTAGTTTCTATTCACTGAGCTGGTACACTGAATTACTAAATTGGTTAGAATTGCATGTAAACTGAAGCAGCTTCTGTCGGAGTGAGACATGAAAAGTTTGGATAAAATGAATAAATAAAATGAAAAGCTATAATTTTTAGAATATGTATGTACATTGTTGCATGGCACTAAATTCAGTCTTGCTTCATGGAGAGTTGACGTGTGCTATTTGTAAGCTCTGGACATATGTGATGTGGCTTCAGCCAATTTTTGTTCTCCACTTTTATTCCATGAAAAACCATGGTTGGAGAGTTAGAGCTAGGAGGTCTGCTATGCATTACACCTCCTTTCTGAATCTCAGGCTGGAATTAGGTAAAACATCCCACAGGGAACAGCTGGGAGAATTATACAAGCAAAAGATATGCAAAGTCCCAATCCCAGGAGTCTGGCACCAGGTGAATTTTTTGCACAAGCTTCTATGTCTCAGTCTTCACAGCAGGCCAAGTCGGTGGTGTTGTCTTTTTTTCCTGAAGGAACACAGATGAGTTTAAAAATCCCCATGCCCAGTTTCTACCCCAGATAATGTATATCAGAATCATCTGGAAGGGAAACCCAGGCATCAGTGTTTTCAATGCCAACCAGATGAAGACCACGTGTAGCCAGGGTGGGGAGCATGGCTCTCCAGTTTCTCATCCAACCTCACTGAGTCACAAATGCTTGTGTCCAGAGGTTGGGTACCTAGATCCTTGTCCCTTCCAGTTTTTACAATGTTAATCAGTCCCATATTTTAGCCACCTGAAGGTAACTGATACGCCAGTCATACTTGAAATTCAGCCACTTCACATCTACATTTGCTTCCTCGCCAGTCTCACCTGAGACATTATCAATTCATCCCTAAAGTCCCTAGTCTCTGTACCTGTCACTACCATTCTCCTGGCTACCTGGGCTTGAAATCATGGGCATCTCAGGTAGTCGTCAGGTTTTCTCTTTGTGCTATCTCCACAGATTAAATCTTGCTGTTCAATGCCATACGTCACCTCTACTACATCACACCTAGAAAATGAAGCTATGGGCAATCTCTAACAGCTTCCGGTGTTACTTGAGAAGCTCAAGTACACACCAGAAGACTTCCCTTCCACGTTCATCCCTCTAAAACTAATACCACCACCCCTCCATTACTGGTAATAAATGTTTCAACCCCCTGCATTTGCTGTTTTCATTTGTATTTACATTTTGGGGTACTCACATCAGTGTTGTTTTTTTGTGTGTGTTTTGGCATTTGGTGGTTGTTTTGTAGTTTTGGGAATTGAACCCAGGGGCCTTTTACCACTAAGGTACATCCTCAATTCTTTTTTCTTTTTCTTTTTTTTTTTTTTTTTTTTTAAGACAGGATCTCTCTGAGTTGCTCAAGCTGGACTTGAACTTGTGATTCTCCTTCCTCAGCCTCCTGAGTCATTGGGATTACAGGCAAGTGCCACCAATTCTGTGAATCCTACGATGATGCAAGTCTAAAAGACTTTGTTTTCTCAGCTGTGTTGAGGGTCCAGAAGGCCAGAGACAGCTGACACATCTTTTTTCTTGAGACCTCTTCTCGCAAGTGCTTTAAAATATTAATGTTGTTTTATTTTCAAATATAAGCAGAGCCAACATTTTTGTATCAATTCCAAGATGGATGGTTTAAAATGTACTCTTCTGATTTGGGTTGATTCAGGTCAAAGCTTAAAAGAAAAATGTGTGTGTATGGATAAGTAGAGATTAAATCTGTAAACAGTCCTCCATTTGCTAATGTTCCTTTGTCCTTCTTGTTTTTTTTTTTATTTTGCAACAAAATAACAAAGAATGCATTGACATCTACGTATACAAAGACAACCTAAAAAATTGATTTAAGTGAAAAATGTATTTTAGGGTAACAATTTAGGTAAGCATTAAGAGATAATCTATAATACATAAGGGAAAAGACCCAAACCTACCAACACATGCTCTTCAAGCATCTACATTTCTCTCTATAAGAAGCTCCACTTGCTTCAGATTCCTATTTAGACAACAGCTTGTGTTTCCTCCCTGTGTTTGTCTCTAGCTCTTCACAAGGAAGTATTAACTACCTGCCTCAAGCTTGTACTAATAAATTAACATAAAATATTTTCATTTGACCGTGATCACATGAAGCCCTCTCTAATCTCATTTGGCACATTACCCATCAGATTTATGGAAATTCTCAATGAACCCTGACCCTGAAATGTAACAATTGCATAAAACTGTATGTGAGATGCATCGTGGTGTTCACAAGGTATACCCTTGACCTTGGCCACTGGCTGAGTTTTTGCCTGGATCTACGAGTAACCCTGCAATCCAAAAGGGACTGCACAAAAGATGCCGGGCTTCCAAACACATGACATGGGCTGATTAGCAGAGAGAATAGTAAAAGGAATTAATAATGAGGAGAATAAAGATAGCCAGAAACTGCAAACAGCAGGGAGGCTATTTCCTCAGAACTTGAAAATAAAGTAACAATAGAAAGGGTAGTCATCTAATTAAATAATAATTTTTTCCTCTTTAATGGTGTCCATGTTAGTTAATGTCTTGACTTCTTCAATCATTTGAACCATAATTTCAGCATCATTATCAAAAGGAAAGTTGTGAAACTTTTAACAAGAGCATGATCTAACCGTGGAGAGTAGTACCTCACAATTAGAAAAAAAATTTAAAAGTCATTTGGCAGCAAAGCATATCATAACAAGATGGGCATTTGAAATCACGTTGGAAGCTTCAAACTAAGGCATGCTTTTTGATCCTCATCCTCTTCTGTAGTCATGTAAGTTATTGCACACAGAGTATATATCTAAAGGAGACACTGGAGAGGGTATGTAGGTATCATAGAATCCAATCTACATTGTCAAATAAATGTATTTCAAATTCCCACTCTGCCACTCGTTAGTGGGTGTCCTTAGGAACATATCTTGACCTTGCAATCCCTCAGTTCTCATTTCATAGACCTCCTTAACCTCTGGGGTCTGCATGAAGATTAAAATTTAATAATTTACACAAAATGCTGAGCTCCTAGCCTATAGTCAGTGGTCCTGATATTGTTAACCTTCCCCTCCTCATCATCCTTCTTTAGACACCTTCTCTTCAGAGTAAGGACATCATCTTATCCCTTCACTTATGTGCCTAGGTAAATACAGCCAGTACTTTGTCTTTTTTTTTTTTTCATTTTTAAAAAACATTTTATCATAGACTTCTAGAACTACTGCTGAATGAGGTCAAAAGATCAACTTACTCCCAACCGATCAGGAAACTTAAGCCTAAAATAAATAAATAAATAAATATATATATATATATATATATATATATATATATATATATATATTAAATGACTTCCCCAAGCAGCAACTGAACCAGTTACTATCTTCTAAAGTAACAAAATAATAAATAAGCAGAATGAATTATGTCACTCCCCCCCCTAGACATTATGTCAATCCTACCTTCACTGGCCACTATAAATCACCACTCTATCATTTTGAAGAGCTCCTGAAGGAGATTTTCTAAGCTATCTAAATTATTTTTTTAAAGAAAAATAGCTATTGTTTTTATTGAACTACATTGCTAGACTGAATTTTGAATTATTAATAGCAAAAGACCAGATCCAGAATTCCTAAACCAAATTGCACCCAGACTCATATTTTCTAGAACTTTCTTAAAAAAAAAAAACTATTCTTGATCTTATCCTATTGACTGAATCAGGATTTCGAGGATATGTGGTACCTGTGACCCAATCTTTAGAACATTGTCTCTGATAATTTCAGAAATTGGACAATCTTTGGGAAACATTTGTAACATAAAAGATCATCTATTAAACAAGGTATCATGCAAATCAGCAGTGGTACACTGAGTAGATAGTGAATTGGTTTTTGTCATTGTTAAATCATCAATAAATAACCTAAAGATATATTTTCTTTTCTCACAGGATACAAATATATGTATGTATGTCTAAATAGTATTTTTCAATTATAGTGTTTTTAAACTCCATGTTTACACTCATACAGCCAGAGCAGCATTTGAAACCTGTAATTACCTATTGCAATCCTAGTCCCATTTCTGTTTCAATCATCTCTCTTACTGGGACTACTTGTTACCCAATTTTTATGAAGTCATTAAGACTTTAGTTGTTTCAAAAGACTCCCCCTTCAAGGTCATGTGAGGTAGCATAGCCTAAAATCCCAGCTACTCAGGAGGCTGAAGCTGGAGAATTGCAAGTTCAAGGCCAGTCTGAGTGATTTAGCAAGAACTTGTTTCAAAATAAAAAATAAAAAGGGCTAAGGTTCAATCCCTAGTATTGCAAGGAAAAAAAATACAAACTTCCCCTTCTAAAATAGCATTACAAGTTTATGTGAACATATGCATACAACTTTTATGATTAATTAAAAACAACTTGAATTTAGGAATTTCACAGAAATCTGGTGATAAAAAAAGATGATTTGGGGTGTTAACAAAGCCAGAGTCTGACCTGGAAATTATAGATATTTAAGATGAAAAAATGCAGCAATTTCCAAAAGCATCCTCTATAGAAATGTTTAGAGTGCACAATAATTATGTGTGCATACCTCTTATTGGGCCTAAACTTTGAGTCACCAGGGAACTTTTTTTTCTTTTTTTCATCTTTTTTATATCTTTTTTACTGAGTCTTCATATAAATTAAGGAAAACTCCTTATGAACCCAACATAATGAAAAGTATCAGAGATTCTTGTCAGCCAAAATAGAAATCCAATGTGATAGCAAGTAAATTGACCTGTGTGTATGGACTTCCCACTCTGCTGAGTGAACACTGAGATCCCTCCAAGAAATAATTTTGTGCATCCTACTAAGGAATCTCAGCAAGAACTGAATGCATCCTGCCCAGGTTTGCACCTGAAGGATCCACACGATGTAATTCTAGAACAAAGTAGTCTCCTCTCCGCTCTGCTGTTGAAATCATCATCAGTTGCACACATCATTGTTCAACAAAACCCACAGAGAAGCAAGAGCATTCCTTTTTGATAGTCCAAAGGAAATGTTAAATGAAGACTTTGTTTTATACATGGTATTAGCTGTTTGCTGGTACTTTTAACATGATGAAACAAAGAAATATACAAACTGTAATACCCTGGGAATGCAGGCTTCTTTTCTACCATAATTGCATTGACTAGTGCAATTCAACTCAGGATAAATATGTCTTCTAGTGTTCATGTAAAAGACTCCCTAAGGCTCAAACCTTCCTCAAGTAGTCAGGAAGGATGGTGGGAATGTCACTGGAGACCCACTCAAATGTTATTAATTAGGAATTCCTTGACAAAACTAAACTTTGACATTTTGGTGGGATAGTTTCTCAACATTCTGAGTAATTCCACTTTTTTCATTGTTTTAAAGATTACCTAATTTCAAAGCTGTGGATATAGCTCAGTTGGTAGAATGCTTGCCTCGCATGCACAATACCCTGGGTTCAGTTCTTAGCATTGTTTAAAAAAAAATTACCTAATTTATTAAAAACCTTGCCAAACTAGCAATGTTTTTCTAAACACCTAAAAGTAATAGATAAATAATATGAAGGATTTTAAGGAGTTTAATACTCAAGTGACTTCACACTACTTAGTTCCAAAACCTGAATGAAGCAAGATTTCCCTCCAACGAATCTTATGTCATCATCACTGAATACCCTTATCAGACTAAACAATGATAGCATGCAAGGTGAGCCCTCCTGGATGATTCAGGCTTTAATAACCTGAAAGAGCAGAACAGGGACTTCCATGCCTAGAAAATAATAAGAATTATTTGAGCAAATTTTAATTATATTTAAGTTTCTTTTTTTTTTTTTAGAGAGAGAGAGACAGAGAGAGAGAGAGAGAGAATTTTTAATATTTATTTTTTAGTTCTCGGCGGACACAACATCTTTGTTGGTATGTGGTGCTGAGGATCGAACCTGGGTCGCACGCACGCCAGGCGAGCGCGCTACCGCTTGAGCCACATCCCCAGCCCAATATATTTAAGTTTCTGTAAATTTCAAACACTAGACATGTATGATAGAGATTGGACAATTCATTACTCCATCCCAAAAAAAGGCAGCATCAATCCATTCACATCATAAATCCCAAATCATAATTATTCAGAAAACTGGTCCCTGTGATCAATTTTCAGTCTAAAGCACATTTTTTACCAGTGTCTCTATAAAATGTCATAATCTGAATGGCCTCATACATCAAAATACCTAGTTATATTAATACTAACCACTGGCTAGATAGGGTTTACCATTGTTTTATTAGTTGCTACTGATTATAGAGTGAATGTATGGACAGAAATGAGCTAAGTATTTATTTATTATACTCAGTTAATACTCATCATAACTGAGATGGGTGCCATTATTATGCTCCCACTTTGCAGATGAGGAAACTGAGGATTAGGGAAGCTGAGGAATTTTCCTACCTCACATTCTAGTATGTGAAAAAGCTGGGAGGGAAAACCCAAGTCCATCTGACTTCCTCATACCAAATTGTCTCTTTAATAAGCCATAGCAAATGAAAGGCAAGGATCAGAGCAAAGACTCAGCCCTATAAAGTAGTCTGTTCAGAACAGGGCTCATGACAATACAGCTCCTCATACTCCTTTCCAAATTCAATTCAATTTCTAATTAATTTTTTAAGTCTACAAATCTAGATTAATGGATTATAGAATATTATACTCACTTGAGTATTATTAAATTGTTGGTGTAAAGGAAGTTATTAGGGTTAAGATGATAAAAAGGAAGTTCATCTGATTGCACAACTAATAAACTGCAGCTACTGTTGACAAAAGTAAGTACAATCTAGTTAATATTGACACATACAAAAATATAAAAATGTACTTAGCACAAGAAATATTTTTAATAGCATGAAACTTGTCAGCAAGCTTAATTCTTCTCTCAAATGGTTCCATGAGGATACCTAGTTAGGAGACCATAGCCTACATTAGAGACCCTGATGATGGATCCAGGAATTTTCAAGACTTAGTTATTGACTATTACCAATGCAAGCAGCACAACAGCAGAGTCTACAGTCTAATTGTCTGGGAGCCAGAAGTGGGTCCAGTCTTAAGTGGATGACCTTAAGCTAATCACTTGGCCCCTTGGGATTCTAGAAGATTGTGAGGCATTATTTTTTAGAAGATATTTCTTTATGAAGCATTTTTTTTCAGAAACTTATCATCATTCAATAAAATAGTAATTAGAAAAGGAGGTTTTTCTGTATTTACCTTTGACACTATAGTCTAAGTATAAGGATTGCTATCTTTATTAGATAACTAATTAAAGATGCAAGCTAATTTCAAGTGTTAGGATGTCGTACACATGTGTTCAATTTTGCATAATGTATAGAAACCACGAATGCAACTTCTATCAAAAAACTATTTCATGTAATGGAAGTCCTTATACAAAATCCAGGACCCTTCAAGTGATTATATTAATTGGATTTTTATGTCTTTTAAAAATCACTGTGTTCTCAGAGAAGCACATTGGTTGAAGGAAGTATCTTTTCTTTGATAGAAAAAGAATCTGTATAAGTAAAAAATTAGGGTCAGGAAAAGCAAGTGGGAGCCCACACTGTGTCTTCAAGTTATACAATGGAGCCAGAAGTTCCATTGTTGCTATAACAGTAATGCATCCTCTGATCCAAAGACTCTGAGGTGGGATGCAAAGGCCAGGGGCTCATCCACAAGTCTTGCTACTGTACTGGATAGCTGTGGTTGCTCAAGGCTACAAGAGGGATGGACCCCTGGCATATGCATACTTCTAGATACTTAGTGGAGACAAAATGAAAGAAATAAAACAAAAGCCTTCACAGTGAGTCTGTTTTATAGATATTTTGGCCTTCTGAGTTAAACACATCGAAATTTTACTACCATTTTATCATTTTAAAAAAAGCAATAAGCTGAGCACGGTGGAGCATGCCTGTCATTCCAATGACTCAGGAGGCTGAAGCAGGAGATCCAAAGTTCGAGCAAGCCTCAACAACTTAGCAAGGCCCTCAGCCTTGGGGAGATCCTGTCTCAAAATAAAATGGGAATATAGCTCCATGTAAAGAACCCTTGGATTAAATCCCCAGTACCTAAAAATAAATACATAAGGCAATAAAAATAGGGAAGGCATTTTACAAAAGATATCTTTTTTGACTAATTCATTTCAATAAATATATGTTGAGTCAAGTTTGGGCCAAATCCTGGAAATACAAAAGTGAAAAATGACCCAACTTCTGTCTTAAATTACTCTGCATGCTTTTTAAACTTTTAAAAATATAATAGATTCTATAATTTTCTGAAAAAAACCCATGTCTAAAAACTTAAACAATCTAACAAAGGCTCAATTACTTAGAATAAACTGCCAAAAGAATCATTAGAAGCTCTGGGGATACAACTGAGTGGTCTGGCATGGCTAAAGCCCTGGGTTAGATTCCCATCATCAAAAAGAAAAAAAATGCTTTCCATGGTGCAAAACTTCATATTATATAATTCATTAGTTATTTCTTTAATTGGAAAAGACAAATTGCCTATTGCAGATATTTCTGTACCTTGGCCTTTATTTATACCATCTTACAGTAGGCTTTGTGGATTGTGCTACACAAATGATACTCAGATATTTACACAAACAGTATGTTCTCCTCTAGAGTTCAAATAAATTATCTATGTAATACAGTTTGTATTACACATGATATTTAGCTTTATAGTAAATGTAATATACTACATACAAATAAAATATCTTCAATGGCATATATCAAAATACTGAGTGGAATTCTGGATGACTTTTATGTTCATTTTTATCAACTATCCCAATCTCTTATAATGATTATATATAACTTTCACAAATAAAAACAGATTTATTGCTTATTTCTTTTTAAAAATTTTATGTAAAAATGTGGGTTTTTAAAATTTTTTTTAGTTGTAGTCAGACACAATACCTTTATTTTATTTATTTATTTTTCTGTGGTGCTGAGGATCAAACCCAGCACCTCACACATGCTAGGCAAGCATTCTACTGCTGAGCCACAACTCTAGTCCCGTGTTTATATTTATGATAAAAAAGTATACATCGCTTTTTATTCTTATGTATGATATATATATATATGTATGTCTCATATAATCACAGTTGTACTTCAAATAACAAAAATAAAGGAACATAACAAAAATAAAAGGAAATCCATATATTTTCTATAGTTACTAACGGTGATTATCTACGTACGGTGGGACTACTAACACTTGTATTTCATGTACTTTTTTCTCCTTTTCTAAGATGAGAATGTATTGATTACATAATGAAACATGGACTCCATGTTTTAAATGCAATACAAAAGGGAGAAACAAAATTGAATTGAAATATGCTGATCTGATTTTTACTTTTACTTTCTGCAAAACTAGGGTTTTTTTATTTTCAATCAAAATATATGCACTTTAACACAAACAAACTTTTAGGATGAAAACAAACAGGTAACAATACATTTTATGATAGATTAAAAGCAAGGATGCACTAATAAAAAAAAATTGAACTTGAAGCATTGGCAAGGGAATCCATATCATGATTTCATAACCATCGATTCAGGCTAACTTTGAAACAACGTAAGAAAGGTTAAAAATCCACATGTATTTTCCTATTTCTCTAGCCTGATGCATGTGGGGGTCCATCAGTATAAAAGCCTAACCATAGGAAAATGTAAAAAGCCAACAGAAGGACACATAATGACCGAGTCTAGCAAGTGGGCTGGGGTGTGGGACTCTGACCTGCCACAGTCCAGAGAACAGAACTGGTGCCCATCTAACCAGAAAGAAAGAAGAATTCAGGTTCACAGCATCACAAAGCAAGAGAGCTTGAACCAGAGGAATAGAAAGCAAAGCCTGAGTAGTTCCCAGAGCTGCAGAGGGGAGCTTCAGGGATTCTGTGTAGGGCACACAGGGTCTCAGCCACCATGCCAATGATTTGGATGGAGCCCTTGAGACAGAATAGGTAAGTACAGAGTAAGCCTCCCTGTATTGTGAAGACTTTAGGAGAGTCTTCACCTCTGCTTATATTAAAGTTGCTTATCTCTAACTTGGGCATCATTCCATTATTCATTCATTGTTTATCTACTTAGTACATACCATGCAGCATGCATTATTCTAGGTACTAGAATTATAATAATAAACAGAAGAGGAACATAGTGATTAATGCCATTAGTTAATCACATGACGGGCTGGACTAAGGAGGAAATGGTCTGGGAATTCACCTCGGAGGTAGTAAGCAGAGTTCTGAATGGAAAAGAAAACAGCCTGAGCACAGGCTGGTAGGTTGAGCATAATGCCAAAGTTCCTGAGGATAGAGTACAGCACCAACTGGGAATAGGCAGGAGTAGAAACTGGAGGGACTGGCAGCCCTCATTTAAAAGGGATGCTCTGTGGATTATGGGAAACCATTGGACAGGAGCTGAGAGGTAACTTGAGCCAATTCGCATACCTTTCTTTTTTTTTGGGGGGGGGAGAGTATTTTTTTTTATTTTATTTTTTTTTATTGGTTGTTCACAACATTACAAAGGTCTTGACATATCATATTTCATACATTAGATTGAAGTGGGTAATGAACCCCCAATTTTACCCCAAATGCAGCTTTCTATGTAGAGAAGAGGCTATAGATGGACTAGAGTGAAAGATGGAAGATGAGGTCCAAGAACCACTGTAGCTGGCCAGGGTAGTGGTTAACATGAATCTAATTCCAGGCATATGTTCCAGGCAGCGTAAATAGGACTAGGTGATGGGTTGGATATTGGGGATGTGCAAGAAGGAAGAATTAAAGATAATTCACAGTTTTTGTCTACCCCATTGAGTGTATGGTGATGCCATTTATTAAGAGAGGAAGATTGGAGGAGGACCCAGTGAAAGGGTGGGAGGGAGTCATTGAGGAAGAAGGCAGAAACTTCTGTGTTTACTTACTTTGTAAACACAGGAAGCTTGAGATCCCTATTTGACAAAAAGGAGGAAATGTAAACTAAGCAGCTAGATAATGCATCTGGAGCTAAGAGGAAAGTCAAGGCTCAGAGAAAAAAACTGGGAAAAGTGATGGTTTAGATAGTACCTAGAGACCAGGAAGTAAGCATGATCACCTAGGCAGAGGCTATGACAAAAGCAGGAGGGCAACCGCTGAGCCCTAAGCAGGTCTACATGGAGAGGGCAGAAGAGGAGGAGAGAAAGAAAATGAAAAGGAGAACAGGACAATGTGGAAGCCGAACAGAAACCATGACTGAACATGGAGAGCATGAGTTAATGACTTGTGTCAAAACATCACAGGAAAAAAAAAATGGGAAGAAGCCCCATGGTGGCCCACACCTGTAATCCCAGCAACTCAGGAGGTCAAGGTAGGAGGATCACAAGTTCAAGTCCAGACAAGACAATTTAGCCAGACCCTGTCTTAAAATAAAAAATAAAAAGGGCTGGGGATGTAACTCAGTGGGAGAGCACGCCTGGGTCCAAACAACAGTGGGGGCAGGGGAAGAAAATAGAAAGAAAGGAAAAGATTGGGGAGAGACAAAGTTAAACATAAACACTTGGAGTTCATCTGTGATCCTATGAAGAGCAAATGAAGAAAGGTGGAAAATGGAGTGGGGGGTGATAGGGAGAGGGGAAATTAATAAGATAAATTAAGAGTCTTCATTGATAGGTGCTGCTAGCAGAAAGATAATACCTGCTATTTTAACCACTTTAAATCCAATTATTAAGGAAGAGTAGAATAGATGCCCACATTGAATCACATTCAGTGTGATTCTCTTTTTCTTCTCTTTTAATCTACAGTGCTAAAACCTTAGAATTGTCAATTTATCTTTTGCATTTGCCAAGATATATGATTTACTCCAACCAGCAAAAACCTCGATTCTTTTACAAAATTTTTTCCCTATGTTCCCTTTTCAAAATTTTGTCTATTTTGTTTACATGGAGTTGGTAGTTTGTATCAGGGTCCCCTTAAAATAGTGAAGGGAAAATTTGCATCTCATCATGCTTTGCACAATTAATATTAACTTTCTTTAAAGAATTAGGGTATATTAGGATGTCTCCTTTTTTATCTTCCTAAAGGCATCCCTCTCTTGAAATTTTAATCAATTCCTGATTTTTTTAATCTGTTCTGTGACTTCCAGTATTCACATTTGTAAGTAATTTAAACAGACATCTCTAAAAAAATCGATGTCTTAGAGAGTCTGAAAATACTTTGTTTTTGCCTAAAATATGTATCATTATAAAATAGATGTAATTTTTCCCATAGATGTAAAAAACAATTTTTTATTCTTATCAAAATATTTGGAAAAACCCTTTCTCAACAAACATGTATCTATCCACTTACTGTTCTTTAAATATGTATAAAATCTTTATAGATTTATAAGATCTTTAGAGTCAGATTTTTATTGTTTTTTTTTTTTGCTCATGGATTATTATAAACTTAGATATGTCAAAAATTATCCTTATAAGACTTTTTAAAAATATTTATTCTTGGGCTTGGGATGTGGCTAAAGCCGTAGCGCACTTGCCTGGCATGCGTGCGGCCCAGGTTGGATCCTCAACACCACGTACAAACAAAGATGTTGTGTCCGCCGAAAACTAAAAAATAAATATTAAAAATTTCTCTTTCTCTCTCTCTCTCTTTAAAAAAAATATATATTTATTCTTAAATTTTAGGTAGACATAATATCTTTATTTTACATTTATGTGGTGCTGAGGATCAAACCCAGTGCCTCATGCATGCTAGGTGAGTACTCTACCACTGAGCCACAACCCCAGCCCCCTTATGAGATGTTTTTATGATAGTTGTCTACCTTTTGTTTTTAAAAATTGAAAAGTGAATATGAGATTTAAAATTGGTTAATAAGATTTAAAATGAGGTTGATGGTTAATTGTAATAACCTACATCTTGCTTCTGCTCAGAATATCTGGGTGTATATGGAAAGCAAAAGGCATCCCTCTGGGAAATGAGTCTGGGCTTTGAGCTAGAGCTAGATCTGAGTTATCTGAGGCACATCCCTTAATCTGTCTTAATCTTCATATTTTTGTGTCTAGGAGAGAGATTACCACTGTTGTGAGACTGTTGGCAGATCATCAAGATGATATATTTAAAACTGGAGGCTTAGTAAATGACTGTATGTCCATGATGCTTCTCTATGTGAATGGAGACGTGCTTGTGTTGTGATTAATCCAAGGAAAGTGTTTAGACTTCATAAAATAGAGCAGAGTTGAGAAACAGTTTCTGGAAGTTTATTAACACATGAAACCCTTCGTTAAGTCTACACTAGGTAATATTAACTTTTAATTAATTAAAAACCTGACTGTGTATTTATAAGGCCTCACAGTTTGATTAATGGAAATAGATTAGAAGGCGATGTTTTTTTTTTATTGGTTGTTCAAAACATTACATAGTTCTTGATATATCATATTTCACACTTTGATTCAAGTGGGTTATGAACTCCCATTTTTACCCCGTATACAGATTGCAGAGTCACATCAGTTACACTTCCACTGATTTACATATTGACATACTCATGTCTGTTGTATTCTGCTGCCCTTCCTATCCTCTACTATCCCCCCTCCCCTCCCCTCCCCTCCCCTCTTCTCTCTCTACCCCCTCTACTGTAATTCATTTCTCCCCCTTGTATTATTTTTCCCTTTCCCCTCACTTCTTCTTGTATGTAATTTTGTATAACCCTAAGGGTCTCAGAAGGCGATGTTTTGTCATACTAAAGGTGCATTCGATTGCACAATCAGAGAGAGAGCAAATGACTTGGGACACCATCTAAACAAAAATCAGCAGCTACTAATGAGGCTTGTTAGTGATGCTAATCTATGTAAATGTTATTAATTGAGAACATCTATCTTTTATCTCCAACATTTGGTAATCAGGCAATTAAAAAACAATGACATTCCCGGTGGTTGTTCTTCCTTTTTTTTTTTTTTTTTAAGTGATCAAAGAGTTTAAAATAAGGAAAAAGAAAGTCCCTTATCAAGAGGTAGGCCTTGCCTTGGGCTACTAGGCCTCATTAAAGGCAGAAAAGCTCTGTTGATCACCAATTAACCTGATTTGTAGGAACTCTGATAAAGACCTTGAACAACAGGAGTTTTCTTACTTGGGTAAATGACACAGTTTGTTGACAAAAATAAAGCAACTCATTGGAAAAAAAAAAGAAAAGAAAAGAAGATTATAAAGGATTCATTGGAAATGGAAAGTCATTCCTACACACAAGGCATATGCTCTGGGAAAGAGGAAGTTGTGCCCCTCTTGTGGCCTAATACCCACAGCCAGAGGGCCAGTCACACCTTAAGTCAGGTGGAACCAGAACCCAAATATATCTTCCTGGCCATCTTGTCAAATTGCCTGACTTGGGAGCTGATTGTTCCCCTTTTCAAAATAGTCAATTTTCCAGTCTAACTTGCTTGTAAATTACACTGGACAATTTATATATTTCTATATGCAAAGGTATAGTTAATAGTAGAAATAGCATTTAAGACAGCAATCAAAAGAGTCCTTATTGTCACTTACTATAAAGCATGCACATTGCTGAGGAGTTGATAATGCATTATGTCTATTCATCTTCATAATAACCCCATGGCATGCATAGCATTCCAGAGGTAGACAGATAGATAATGTTTTAATCAGCTTTTTCACAACTCTCAACCAGAGCAAATGTAGAGGAGGAAAAGTTTATTTAGGGGCTCATGGTTTCAGTAGTCTTAGTCCATAGAAGATCAGCTTCATTCCTTGGGGCTTGAGGTGAGGCAGGACATCATGGTGGAAGAGAACGTCAGAGGGAGGATCATGTGGTGACTAGGAAGCAGAAAGAGCAAGACTCCACTCTCCAGATACAAAATATATGCCCCATATCCATGCCCTCAGTCAACCAGTTCCTCCAGCCATACCCCACCTGCCTCCAGTTAACAGTCAGTTAATCCCACCAGGGATTAATTCACTGATTATGTTAAAGCAATAACCCAATAATTTCTCCTCCAAACCTTCTTGCATTGTCTCCCACATGAGCTTTTGGGGAACACCACATCTAAACTATAACAATAGATAGAGAATAGATACTTCTCTATTTGACACCTCACTCAAAAAGTTAATAACTCATCAAATACACTTTTTTACTGCTTATTTTAAGCAGCTCTTACTTGTTTCTTCCTTTCTCTTTTATCAAGTTCTTAAAGGTCTTTAAGAAACACGTAATTATATAAAATAAAACCTCTCTAGTGAACTGTTGGTTCTTCAGTTGGGCAGTCAATATGCAATGTAAATTCCCAGCAAAAGTGTCAGTCTTCCAAAGACTCTAGGTAAAGCAGCCAAAGCATGGGGCAGCCATTTCAATTTGTAGGCCATAAAAATCTCTAAGAAATACAAAATGTTGGTGAAGTCACTGATACGGCTTTACAGGTAAATATGTGGGAATATGCCAATGTCTTGGCTTAGCACAAGAATCACGAGCCACCACACAGCTTTGTAGATTCAAACAGCAATTCTTTATTCCCGAACTCACACCGGCCTCCACACACGTTCTGGGGCAATCCCGTTCTGCCACCGCCCAATTCAACTACTCCACGAGGCTTTTTTTCCCCAAATCCTTTCTGAATCTCACGAGAACTCAACGGGAGCTCAGGCAACAGGAACACCCTAATCTCAGCAGCAATAATCCTCAACCTCCAATTTCCCTAAAACCCCTATTGTCTTAAACCGGGAACGCCCTAAACCCAAGGACCGGGATACTTCCTCAAACCTGATCAGCTCTAAACCCGGATCCGCCTTCCTTGAGCAAGGTCACCTTACATGCAATGTCAACAGCGAAATCCATTTAACATGGGGTACGCTAGCAAGGAAATTTCGATGCGTCATTTCTACTTGGCAATGGCCCTCAGCAGGAATATGGTATTTCTGTCTCCTCTTTCTTCCACTCTTGTGGACATCTCCATCCTACAAAGTGGTCCCAAGTGGTCCTACGTACATAAAACATCAAGAAGCATAAACAATGACCTCTCTAGCCTTAAAAAAATGACACATTGGCTTATTATCACCCACCACAGAAACATCATGAAAAGGAAAGAATCTCTATTTGCACCCCATCTTACATTAATTCTTATTGCATTACAGCTGTTGATAGTTGTTAGCTTAAAATCAGTATAAATTTGAATATATTGCCATTTTCAAATATCATTTTTAAAATATGGCATCTCTGTGAATTAAAAATGTTTAAAATACCTGCTATAGAATGTTGTTTTATTTTTTATTTTTTTTTTGCATTTGATGGCCAAGGATAAAAATCATAGACATGAAAAAGCATAAAAGACAAAAGTAGTTTCTTTGCAAACCAGACTCTTTGAAATCTGCAAGTTTGGCAAGTACTTTACTCCTGAGCTACATCCCAGTCCCAGGAACTTGTTTTATCTGACCTAATACATTCTGAATCCTGGATATAATTCATTATAGAGTATCTGAATGTTATAAAGTGATGGCTTGTAACATTAGTGTACAAAAATATCCCCAAAAACCTTGCTAAATTTTAATTAATCTATTATGTGAATCTCCTGAATTTTAATAGACATCTCCTTATACACACACACACACACACACACACACACACACACCACACACACACAACCCCAAACACAGCCCCTGACCAGTTATTCTGTTACATGTAATCCAAAAATGTAGAAAATCTTTGGTTTCAGTTTATCAAAAAAGATATATATAGTATGTATGCATATATATATACATATATAAATATATATGTATAAATACACATATATGTCTTGATTGTTTAGTATGTGTAATGGAAGATTTCTGGAGGCTACAAGATAAGTAAGATGAAATTCTTTTCTTTTATCTAAGAGACAATTAGAAAATTTATTCAAAACAGGAGACTTGGTGACCCATCAAAAATTGCATTCAGAAGCTCGAAAAATTCATCTTGGGAAATCTGAATTCATATTAAAATAACAGTTTGATTCTTGCATTCCTTCTTGACATATTTTTCCACAAAAAATTGATCACATTAGTCCCAAATTTAGGGTATTAGATTCTATTTCCATTTTAAAAACTTACTGAGAAATGCAAAAGAAACATATGCAAGAAGAATGGAGAGACAGTTGGCTTATTGATTAATGATTCGGGGGAACCACCAAGTAGCCTAGATAGTGTGCAAAGAATACAAATGACATTGTTTGGGTTTTTATTTATTTTTTTCTTTAAACCTTCTTCTGTTTGGACAACTCCACATGTGTTGTGTGAGAAGAGTCCCTTGGCAACTGCATAATGACTCTGGCTTTCCTCAGGTCAGCAATGCCTGGTTGCAAGGGTGATAAGGTACCAGGAGTCGGCTGAGGTTGGTGGGAAGATCGCACACTGGGATGATGGAAAGGGTGGCTGGAGTCACCATAATCAAGAAAAGTGTTCTCTGATAGGCTGAAGCAAGCAGGGCTCAGAAGAAGAGGTGGGGGGAGTTACAAGGGTTGTTTGGTGAAGATGATTCTGACAGCCACAAAGGGAGCAGGAAGGGGAGAGATTAAAAGTGACATAAAAAGGGATTGCCTGGCTAAAGGTCTTGAAACCAATAGGTAATAATTTGAATATGACCCAGAAGCTAATGGGAAGTCATTTGAGGGTCTTGAGGAAGGGAGAATGGAAACAGCAGGCATAAAAGGTTATCTAGCTGCAGAAGATTGGGCCACATGGAGGGATGAGAGACCAAGGAGTGCCAAAGGCTGGTGGGGAACCCCAGATCACAGGGAAGGCCTCCAGCAGATGGGAACTTGGTGATTAGAACAAGGAAGCAGAACCAGGCAGGTTAAGTGGCTCGTCCAAGATGCCCTTACTCGTTGTGAAAGTGTATTTTTTGGTGTTTTGTATATATTTATTTCTTATATCTTGTCTTAGTCTTATCAGAAGAATTCATAAGCATTTAGCTTGTTGTATATATCTACTTTAACAATTTTTAAAGTGTTTGATCAAATCAGCTATAAGTCAAAGTTCAATCAAATCAAAAATTTCCAGAGGCAGATTTCAAGCTTTACATATTTTTTAAAATGCTCAAATAATGCTAGTGAGCTGCTAGGGTTGAAAACCTCTTTTTCTAAAGTAGCAGAGAAAATACACAGTTTCCTGTCCCTGAGATGCTCAGCACCAATGACAAGATTAGAGGCAGTTTCCTTCTAGCTGAAGCCAAGCAGAACAGTCACTAGGAAGTTTTCCTTTTCTACTGAAAGAAAGAATAAGCACCCATTTCCAGTAACAGTACTTCTTCTAGAAAGTAAATTCAATTTAATAAGATGTGCGACATCTTTCTATAAGATTTTTGTGAAACAGCCACTAGCATCAACTACCAGTTTTTAAAAAATCAGCACAAATATTTTGTGCCTGGGTTGACAACATTAATGTGCAATGCCAGGTATTACTCCAGCAATGGTACTTTAAAAAAAATCTAACATTCTAGACAAATATGAAATGTTTGAACAAACCTCCAGCAGATGCTGAATTGCTAACAATCCATGAAATCATTCTCAAACTAGTACTTATAGTAAAGAAAATCTATGATTTTATTTAACCTGAGAACCAAATGCTTTGTACATCAGGTTAGAGCAAGGAAAAGTTACTAATCTGTTGCCTGCATTTTAACGGGAGATTCCCCCCTCCACTGGCCACCCCACCCCAAATTCATCAGGTCAACCCTGTTGAAGTGAAAACCAAAGGCTTTTTGTTCAGAGAAATGCAATATTTTTACCTGAACATGGTCCCATTCTTTCCAAGAAGTGCAGATACCTGGTTGAAAATAAAATTTTATGTCTTACAATGTAGAACCTTGTTTAATTAGATACCCAACCAGAGCTTCCATCTGTTCAGGCCTCATTCTCAAGCTTGTGTTCCCCACACCGCCTGCCCCTACCCACCTTCCAGCCCATGTTTCCCTCTTGGATGTTCTGGTTGGAGAAATGAAGGAGAAAGGGGGAGAAAAACAGAGGTGGCAAGATTTCAGAACAGTGTGGAAGAAAAATAAAAGACAGGTATACTGGGATGTGGAGATTGCAAATTTGCCTAACACCAAATAATTTTAAGAAAATGTCAGTGATCTGGATGCTTTGCCTACTTAACACAAAACGTCTGGCCCCCTGGCTCATCGGGGTCACTGAACTCTTCATTTTTCTTCTAAATATTTGGCATCACTTGAACACTACCAGACATTAGTCATGGAGAGCATGGCTAAGAAGATATCTAGAAAGAGGAAAGAGATTTCCGGTGTCCCAATCTAATTAATCTTACTAGCATGGTAGAAAAGTTTAAATCCAAATAGGGGACCATCAAGTTCAAGCTAGATCAACAGAAAATATGCCACAAAGAACCCTAAAGGAAGAACAGCAGTAATCATGCCCACATGAAAGAGGGGCACGAATTAAAGCGGTAGCAGCAGACCAGAGAACATGCCTCACAATATGGCAAGATTGCTGTAGTTTGTATTAAGACATCTTAATTATATGATTGATGTGGGCTTCAAAAGAAAACTCAGAAGCCACAGTGGCTCTGAGGGGTTGAGTATTATCGAAAGGATAAAGACAGCTTCCCCAGAAGAAAACCACTCTAAGAGGAAACCTGGGAGGTTTGCATGGCAGAACTAATCAATAATGTCTTGGTTTTATCTATATTAAGTTTAATAAAATTTGATGACATCCATGATTGAAGATCACACACACAATTATGGCAACATCAAAGGTATTCTGGAGCATATATTCAGGCTGGGAAGGAGAACAAATCGGAGTCTAAATGTGAAAAACACTGTACCCCACAAGAACACAGAGAACCCTAAGGATTCACAGAGTGCCTTCCTCTCCTGTGTCTACGAAAAGCTGGGCAAATGTCCTGATCAGCTGTAACCAAACACCCTATCCTCTGCCCTCCCACCTTTCTGATCTTGGGATTTTAAAACAATTGGTTAAAAAAAAAAAAAAAAAAAAAGCATGCCTCCAAAGTCCGTTCCAAAATGTGCCAAATTGACAAAAGTCTATAATGAATCTGTTTTCCCTTGATCTTATTCCATGAAGCCAAAGAAAACCAGATCATTTCCAATGAGACTCGGCAAAAAAGAAAGGGGGAACCTGGTAAAATTTCCACCTAGTTCTTTGCAGAAAATGGGATGAGGGCTTCGTTGTCAAATTTCATATGTGGTTCTGCAGAACAAAAGAAGAAAATGAGACCTGCAATTACCTCAGCCTTAAGGGCTCAGTGCAAATCGCTTTAATCCCCGGACTTTGTACCACTGTCATATTTATTTTCTCTTCAACAGGTGTACAAATTGTTTGGACTGCAGCTGAAAAATAGCAATTCAGACCCTCTGGGCTGAGCGCAAGCAGAGTCTTTCATCTGCTTAACTGCTGTTGGTCATCTGGAATTTTCTTCAAGAAAGAGGAATTATTTGATTCACTGTGATTTATTTTAATCAAATTGGCAGCAGAAAAACTATTATGACTGCCCTCACAAAAGTGATCCAATAGGTGAGCATTCCCTGATTTTATATCAGAGAGGGAAAGCAACTGTTGTTAGCTTTAATTCAGTTCTAACAATTCAGCTGAAGAAAGTAATTAACTTCACAACAGTCTTTTAGTGCCATTTTACACTTGAGAATCTCTTATAAGCCAGATGAGTAAGTGCTAAGTAGCATTGCACATTATGGAAGTTGGGTTGTTTCGTTTTGTTCTCTGCTTTGCTTTTAAAAAGTAAGAAACTGCATTTTTTTTAAAAAAAGAGAGAGAATTTTATTTATTTTTTTTTATTTTTCGGCAGACACAACATCTTTGTTTGTACGTGGTGCTGAGGATCGAACCTGGGCTGCACGAATGCCAGGCGAGCGCGTTACCGCTTGAGCCACATCCCCAGCCACAGAAACTGCATTTTTAAAATATAGAAAGGAGACCAGAAGAGTAGAGGAAGGGAATCAGGGAGAAGGAGAAGGGGAGGGATGGGGGATGAAATTGACCAACACCTGTTCTGTGCATATACAAATGTCACAATGAATCTCACTGTTATTTATAATTGTAATGCATTATTAAAGATATTTTAAAGGTAGCAAATTGTATAACCCCTAAAAAAGGTAATGAAGTCATGAAAAATTATTAACAAACTAAAAAATAACTATGCCTCTAAAAAATAATAATTTTCCTAAAACTTTAATTGGGTTCATTTTTAGCTCATCAACTAATGCAGAAGAGAATTTTCTGGATGAGAATAAAGGTTTTTAGTTTTTTTTTTTTTTTTTCCAAGCACAAAGTCCTCATTTCACAACCTGAATAAGTAGAAGACCAGGAGTCCTGAGTAGGGCTTTGGACTGAAAGCTGCATTGTTCTTGTCATCTGGCACTACCTTTAATTAAAGAATTCAACACATCATCTCCCCTGGCATTTTCTACATTTTCTAATAGAAATTTTCCTGAGGTTATTTATGCACAAAGGGACCCTCTCCCAGTCCCACAGGGGTAAAAACCTTGAACACTGACTCAGTTCAGGCCCTCCAGGAAATAGCAGCCAAGAAATTTTGACCAGTTGTAAAGTCTGGGACTACTTTGGTAGAAGCAGTTCAGATCCTGGAAAGATGGCTACCAACCGGAGTGTTGCTTCGCTGAAAAGGATTCACTTCACTTTCTGGGGAAGAAGTCGTGTGCACATTGCATTTTGTTGCCGTGTCTGGGGACGCTATATGTTGAACTCACTGGAGCCTCCATCCCCAGTGAAGGGCGATATTATTAGCTCTGATTGACCAGGTCTGACGGTAAGAGAGTGAGAGTTAGTGCTACATGAATTACAGAGTGTGTATCAAGATGAAAATAAAAGCTGCAATGTGCAGACAGGAGGGGTGAAGGGTCCATTGAAAATCAGAGAGATTAGCAACTCATCACATTATTTGTGGGTTATCAGGAGACAGAGGTAATGAAAGTGAGACCTATATCCTTGATCAATAAGAGTTTGACTGCATTTTGAGTTCATTTTCCCCTGCCGAGAGAGAGACAGCAGGCTTACTATTGATCACCGTGTTAATCCATAACCAGACTGGGCCTTAGCCTGGTGGAGCAGGCAGGAAAAATAAGATAATAAGCAGGAACTCTTGATCTTTTATTATGGTGTGCTGGATAAAGAGAGTGCGGGGTTCAAGGTGGAATACTTTATAGTTAACCCTTACATTCCCTCTTAATTTAGAATGCATGAGAAGAATTGCAGCCCACCTTAGTCTGACTTTTGTTTGACCTTATTTTGTCTGCTTCCTAACTAAAGTGTATCAAGGGCCCTTTTTAAATACTGGAAGCAGATAGTCACTGGGCCAAGGGACATCCACAATGACGGTGGACCAAGAGCAAAGGAGAAATCCCCTCCAAATTCCACTCATGAAAGTTAAACGGGATTAAGTACTAATTGCGTCTGTTTTTGTGTTTTGTCGTGAAATCGTAGAGTCACTGAATTTCAGTCTTTATATACATGAACTGTCAATATTGACACTCTGTTGTTTCAGTATTGAGCACCATTTAGTTTATGGCTAAAGGAATTAGAAGAATAGAAAAGATATTTGGAGTTCTGTTGCAATGACTCCATGGCCACATCAGAGTCTTTTGGATTACTGAAGCAGGCATTATTGCTGATCTTGGATCTCTAGAGTTACTATTTGTGTGTGTTAGTTTTTTGTCACCATGACCAAAACACCTGACCAGAACAATTTAGAGAAGGAAAAGTTTATTTTGGTTCATGGATTCAGAGATTAAGTTGATGGTCAGCTGGGCCCACGCTAAGGCAGAACATCAAGGCAGAAAGTTTGATGAAGGAAAACTGATCAGCTCATGGTGGCCAAGAAGCAGAGAGATGGGGGAGGAACTACAGGGAAAATGAACCCTTCCAGGGCACGCTTCCAGTGATTCACCTCTCCCAGCCACGACCCACTTGCCTAAAATTACCACCTGGCCAGTCCATTCAAATTAAGATAGAATGACCAGATTATAGTTCTCGAGATCCAATCATTTTACCTCTGTACAGTCCTATATCAACTCAGGCACTTTGGGGGACACCTCATATCCACACAAATATATAACTTTGATCTACCCTAAGCTCCCACTATACTTTAGGCATTTTCTGATCATCCTTATGCACAAAACTCTGCCTTTTCCTCCATGACTAAATACTCACAGTACTTTTTGCTGAAATTTAGGTCCATTCCAACCCAACTCCCATGAATCCATATGATATCCTTATGGAGAATGTGACCACTCTGGCAAGCACAGCCAAAAAGCAGCCAGACAGGAGTTCAGCCTTCCATGCTGTCCACTCCCTCAGGCACCCACCCTAAAGAGCTTTCTTGATGTCTTTACAACTGCAGGTTAACACTTTAAATTTCGCCAGGTTTGTTGTACCTGACAGACACAGTTTAATTTTCACTCTGTCCTTGTCTCAGCTCAGCTGTTCCCCATTTGGATGGTTCTGTGCTTTTCCTACTGAGTTTCCATCTTGTTCTTCAGGATGCTCATCCTTCTACCCAACATGCCTCCATTAGTAAATGGCAACTTCTGTCACCTTACAGTTAGGTGTTCCAGAACAAAAGGAGAAAGGATTATATGTGCACTTGTGTCTGTATGTGAGAAAGTGCAAAAACACCATCTGAAGTATTGTGCTTTGAAAGCATGATACTTAACTTACTCTAATTGGAAGAATTGGAAGGGCTAGGGAGATAACTCAGTGATGGAACACCTGCCTAGCATGCATCAGGCCCTGGGTTCCAACCACAGCCTTGAATAAAAAATGTACATATGTATAAGGTAAAGACAAACTTAAATATATATATATATATTTGCTATTTCTGAGGATCAAACCCAAGACCTTGTGCATGGGAGGCAAGCACTCTACCAACTGAGCTATATCCCCAGACCTAATAAAAAATATTTTAATTAAATGTTTTAAGTGATTCATATAAACACAGAAATTATACATATCCATGGGTTAGCATGTGATGTTTTGATTTCTGTATAAATGTGTTAAACAATCAATCTCATCAAACATTTATCATGAAAACATTCAAACGCCTTTCCTCTATTGTTTTGAGATATATATCACTCTCTGTAGTTACCCTACTGTTTAATAACACACCAGAACTTCTTACTCCTACCTAACTGCAACTTAATACCCATTGATCAACCCAGTTCATCATTAAATGACAACTTTTAATATAAAATATTTTGTAGTGAAATGCCTTATAATTATTTAGCACTTTATCCTTGCATAACCAGGTAATACAACATGAACAAGTTCATGTGATTATTATGTAGGGAAACTGGGCCCTAATTGAAAGTTTCTAAAGCTGAAAATAATCAGTTCTTTTTTTTTTCATGAGAATGATTTTAATGAAGGATGAACTGGGACAGACTCATTTTCAGAAATAGGTAACTCTGGCTTTGAACCACCATGCCCCATGCTGAGGAAAACCAGTGAGAACCTCTAACTTGGGTGAGGCACTGAAGTTCTCATAGCTTCAGTATCCAGCCTGAGAGGACCAGTCTGTACTCATTTACATTTTCTATCAAGAAAAGATTGGCAAGGAAAGAGGACTTCTTTCTATTTTACAATGTCAGTCAGTCCTTATTTGTCTGGAATCTCAAGAAACAAGACAATCAAGTTATGTAGCATCATTTGGCAATGCTGAGATAGAACAAATGATTGTGGAGTAGGTTTGGAATAACACATGCTGGCCTCTGAGCTGGGTTGGCTCATAACCTGTCATGATGCCTTGGGTAACTTCTCTAAGCTTTGATGATCCACATGGTCATTCAGCCTCTACCTTTCTATTGTCTCCTGCAGAAAATGATCCTAGCAGCCCTATCAATGCTGTGCATAACCAGGGACACTGGTTCTTTTTCTTGGCAGCACCAGTTTTCAAATAGAAGATTGCCACCAAAATAAGAAAATGAAGTTCATTATCTGGCTCAATAGGAAGTTCCTATGCAATCTTGCATTTAGAATCTCAGAATCTTTACATACGTGAGTTGTCAATATTGTCATGCTATTGTTTCAGTAGTGAGCAGCATTTAGTTCATGGTTAAACATAAGCTAAATTTACATTTAGGTGACTCTTAAGAAATCAAGAGCAATTTAATAACGTAAATGTCAGCAAAAAAATGATTATGAAAGTGGGAGAAATTATAAATGGCTTTAAGAAAATGTTCATTTATGTAATTAAACTCAGGATCTTATTTAAAATGGAAAGATGTTTAAAGATTTTTATGGTTTGAATGTCGGTGTCCCACCAAAATTCATGTTGAAAATTCCCAATGCAATTAAGAGGTGCATCCTTTGGGGAAGAGATTTAGTCATGAGGGTTCTCTCCTTAAATGGGATTAGTGCCCTTACAAAAGAGCTTCAGATCACTGCCTGGCCCTTTTCTCTATCTGCTATGTGGACACACAGCATTGAACACCTCTGGAGAAAGGGCATGTGAGCTCTCACCAGACACTGAATCCTTCAACACCTTAATTTGATACCACTCAGGCTTGAGAATTGAGAGAAATAAATTTCTATTGTTTATAAGTTACCTAATCTGTGGTATGTTGTATAGCATCAAGAATAGAATGAGAGAGATTGATTTAGAAAGTGAGAGAAAAAATTCTCTCATAAACAACATTTTCTTGGTTATGAAAACAGATTCCTTATTGAAAAATGTGACAAACGTGAAAAAATACAAAGAATAAAATATTCACAAAACATCATTGACATGTTGTAGCATAAACTCAGTTTTTCATCCTACACTCCTATACACATGGAGATTCCTTAAGAAATTGAAAATATATTTTAAGTATTATTTAACTTGATTTTTGTCATTTAACGTATGTGAGTATCTCTCCAAAAATATTATTTGATAATCTAGAGAAAGGGACCTTTTGAAATGTAGTCTCTTCTTCCTCTACATTAAATTTAAAATCTGTTTTCCCTGTTTATAAAGGAGTGAGCATTAATGGGTCAAATTCTAGAAGATGTAGAAGATTAATTTTCAAATAGCATCATTCAGTAATTAGAGCATTTCTTAAAGTATCAAAGAAATTATAATTTCTAGTTTTGCTTTCTTCTGCTTAGTTATTTCCAAGTGTTTTAGGAAATAAGAAATAACACTGTTAAGTCCCTATGCTAGAAATATGTTTCTATGACCAATAAAGTGATTGGTGCTGTAAGTCATACCTCATGGTGTCACAAGACACTCTCTTATCCACTACATATACATGTACAGAAATGTATTTGTATCATATAAAATAATACTTTTGATTGACTTTCTGGCCTCTCTTTTTTGGTCAGCCCAGCTGGGCATGCTGTTCATGGGTGAAGGCACTCTTCTCCACAAGATTCCACTGTGCTATGATAAAAAGAGGCTTGGGCTGGGGATGTGGCTCAAGCGGTAATGTGCTTGCCTGGCACGCGCGGGGCGCTGGGTTCGATCCTCAACACCACATAAAGATAAAATAAAGATATTGTGTCCGCCAAAAACTGAAAAATAAATATCAAAAAATCCTCTCTCTCTAAAAAAAAAAAGAGGCTTTAGTCTACTGAGCTGGTTAGCAAATGTACGTTTTCAAGAGCAGCATGGCAATTCTAAGGCATTTTTCAGGTTTAAATCAATGAATGTACCACAATGTGGCTGGATAATTTTCTCTGTGTAGTCCAAGATGACTGGAATGCAGGCAGAAGTCCATGTAAGAGGTTCACAAGAAAGCATGAAAGGCCCTTCCCACAAATTCTCTCCCTTGATAACAGTATTACCAGGCACTGTGCTAGGCATTTAAACTTATTCTCTCTAACCCTTTGAACAACTATTCTATGTAGATAGTATTAGCCCCATTTGGTGGATAAGAAAATGAAAACTAGGGACCTGGGAAATCTAATCAAAATACATGTCATCCAAAGAGCAGTAACAATTTGCTGTCTATTCTTCTAGAGTGTTCAAACAGCACCCAAAGATGAAGGAGTCCTTTGCTTAAAGTAACAGAAGAGAGAATGGCACTCTGGAAAGGAGAATCTCTGGTCTTCATGGACAACTTCCATTTAATTGCACTCCAGAATAGACGTGCAATGGAAGGCTTCCGTCCCCACTAGTGCGATGCCTTGGCCTTCACGTGTTAGCTAGTACCTCAGTATTTCATGGCAGTTCAATTGGGTATTCTCTATCTGCTCTGCCCACCCTAAAAGTCTAGAAACTCTAAAACATCCCCCCAATATATTTGTCACCAAAAGAAATCTGTTAGCTCTCTGTCTCTGTGACAAAATACCTGAGAAAACCAACTTATAGGAAGAAATATTTATTTGGGCTCATGGTTTTTGAGGATTCAGTCGATGGCCAATTGCCATTTTTGCCTTTGGGCCTTTGGTGAGGCAGCACATTATGGTAGAAGCGTGTGGTGGAAGAAAACCTTTTTACCACAGGGTGGCCAGGAAACAAACAGGCAGAGGAAAAGCCTGGTGTCCCAGTATCTTCTCCAAGGGCACACTCCTCTGGTGACCTAATTTCCTCCTGGTAGCCTCACCTCCTAAAGGTTCCACAACCTCCTAAGAGTGACAAAACCTTGTAACCAAGCCCTTACTTATGGGCCTTTGGGTGGGTGGGGGGTATTCCACATTCAAATGATAACAAAGCCTGATGGTCATCTTAACTCCTGGGAGAACCTCATGAATGTGCCACATGCTATTCCAAACACTGGGCTGTCTCTGGAGAAGGCACCATTATACCTCAGCTCATAAGAAAGAAGCAATGTTGTTGAGTCCAATGTTCATTACTCAGTAGAGGAGTTGGTATTATTTCTGAGGTCATATTATTTGTTACAGTATTTCCAGTTCTCATTTCACTTGGTTCCACAATCCAAGACAGCAACCCAAAGCCCATTGATTTTGCAAATTTATACACCATGTTCACAGGGGAGAGAGAGAGCGCAAGAAAAAAAAAGACTGTTTTATTGCTCAAATGCATGACACAACCTGAAAGATACTCTCCAGAGCCATGAGAATATAATATTGTTCTTCATTAAGAGTTCCAGACTGCTGATTTTAGTGATTCAAGAATTCCTCTGAGTTCTTTTCTGTAAATAAGGAAGTAGAAAGGGAGAAATAGAACATAAACTGTAAAGCTTATATGCTTTTCAAATGCTTTTGGTTTTTTTCACTAACAAAACACTATCTGAATATGTTTTGAACATGAAATATTTTATTGTTCACTTTTGTGGTTGAACAATAAACTATTTACAATTATAGTACAACAAAAACCTAACATTAAGAAAATGAAGAATCATCCTAGACTCTTAAACAAATATTACCACATAAGCATACATATCTTTCACTCACTCCCCCAGCGCACCAAATGCTAGAAAAGGATTTTGTTTCCTCCTACAGAAGCCTATAAGGACAAGAAGAATGGAAGATAATATTAAAGCAGTAAGACATTTGGATCTGGAAGACTTGTAACTAAAATAGCCCATCTCAAAAGACTGAATCAAAAGCCAAGCGTCAGGAAAGCTATGAACCAGTATGTGTTCCATGAAAGATACTGTTTTAATAAGCCTTTACGCTACTGTGACCAAAAGACCTGACAAGAACAATTAGAGGAGAAAATGTTTATTTGGGGATTCGTGGTTTCAGAGGTCTCAGTCCATAGACAGCAGGCTCCATTCTGCTGGGGCCCAGGTGAGGCTGAACAACATGTCAGAAGAGTGTGGTGAAGGAAAGCAGTCACATGATGATCAGAAAGCAGAGAGAGAAAGACTAAGCTCAGCTCATAAACTATATACCCTAAAGGCACGGCCCCAGGGACCCACCTCCTCCAGACACATCCGACTTACCTTCAGTTACCACTCAGTTAATCCTTCTCAGGGGATTAATTCACTGATTGGGTTACGGTTCTCACAACCCACTCACTTTACCTGTTTGCCTTCTTGCTTTGCCTCTCAAATGAACTTTTCAGGGATACCTAATATCTAAATCATAACACTCTCCAAGGGTACAGACATGGGTGACCCCAGGATGTAAAGGGGATGGTGGATGGAACACTAAAATAAGGAAAATTGATTTAAAACTCTATGATTTAATCTGATTTCCAGATCTTCTCCCTACTTCACTTACATAGACAAGACACATCACAACTTTTTTCTAGAAAGAAATGACTGGAAGGGTCACAGCCACATCAATTCTCTAGTATATGGTAAGAGAATGCCCAGAGGATGCAGGTCCAAAGTTTTAAGGCCCAAGCATGGAAGCAGCATACATCACCTCTGTTCCCACTCCATTATTCACATGGACATATCTACTTGCAAAAGACCCCTGGGAAAGAGAGTTCCCTGCTATATGTGGGCAGCCAAATAACTAACTTTTTTGCCATCAAAGGGGAGATGAACTTTGATCACACTTTGAGACCAATACCAGAAACCATAAATTCTAACAGTGAACTCAAGAATATGACACCAATAAAGGGAACCAGTTGCTCCTTGGATATGCAAATCCACAGCAGAGATTAGGGTGAACACAGTAGATGTCATGACAAACTAAGCCCCCTCATCCCCAGTTACCCACAAGATCATCCTAAATACCACCTTGGAAAGGAACAGAAGGAAAGAAGAAAAACCCAGAAGACTGTGCATTGTCCCAATAGAGAGAGAATTTCCCACAGTTTAACACCCACAGGTCTATAATGCAATAAAAGAGAGATTGAAAGTTCAAGCCCCACCACCAATGGCCTTACCACCCCACCCTTTGATAACTTGGAGCCTTATGAAGACATCAGATCAGGTGCTAGGAAAAAGAAGGTCTGCATTTCCTGGGCACATCTATGGTCAGTATGTATCAAAACCAACCTCCATTGGTGACATCTAGTATGCTTCCAATTTACTGTTGTTTTAAATGATGCCAGGATGGATATCTGCCTGCTTGTGTGTCTGTGTATGTGTTTCAGGGCACTGGTCAGATTTTTACCTGTGGATAACATCCCACTAATGAAACCTCTACACTAAAGAAATGTACTTTGTAAGGCGTAGGATGTTCCTTGCTGATCTCCTCCAGTAGGGCTGCACTGATTTATAATTCTACTACTGTGAACTAGAGAACCAAACCCTCCACAGGCTGAGTATCTGAAACCTCTTATATATTTCCTGGAAATTTCTTATGCTAACATTGTCCAGAAGATAAGTTTTATTTCTGTTACTCGTTGTACATAGGGAACAAGTGTCTGAAGTAAGCTAATGAGTGGGAGATTGTTTAGATCAATAGTAAGTAATAATTCATTTCTAATCACTTCGTAAGAAGTCCTGTTAGGTGCAGTAGAGGAAATACAAAACTGAAACCCAGAAACACTACACTTAACGACTTCTGGCTGCAGATAGCTGTGTGACATTGACAGATCACTTAACCTCTCTGGGCTTCAAGTTCTTTGTTCTTACAAAAACAGTAGAGTTAAATTTATTAAGTGCTTTTGCCGTAAGTATCAGAAACCTTAATGTGTTTCATAATTTTCATTGGCGCCAAATATACTACCCTCAAGATTGAGCTATGCATGATTAAAACAAGCAAAAACTCAAGAGAAGAAATGTTTCATTTTCTTCTGTCACCAAAATAATCTCACTAAAATCACATTATTAATGATTCCTATACGCAAGATAGCAACGTCTGGCTTAAATTCAGATGGATGGCTGAAGCTAATGTAAAATTTTCAGCATCATTTCACTTAAATTCAAAATTCAAATTCAACAAACATTTATTGTGCCAGAAGCTATTCCATGTGGAGCATATAAAACAATGACCCTACCCTAGAGAAGCTGACAGCATGGGTAAGTCATTTTCTCACAGTAAGTTTTCAATATGGAAGAGTTTCTACTTAAAATAATGGGATATAATAGTAAGAGCAAGAAATGCTAAAATTAAATTACAGAATTCCCAAGCAAGCCCTCTTGAAATCAAGGTTCATTTGTAGGAGCTACTTGCACACTTTTTAAAATATTTAATATATTTTTGTATCATAATAAATATCTTAAGGGATTTAAAGTGGATGTGTGCTCTGTGGGTGCGTCTGTATAAAATACACAAAAAGATCTTATTATGAACTACACCAATTTTAGTATAGGTCATGTTAACATTAACTATTTATAAATTTTTAATGCTTGAGTCAAATTTTCAAAATTAACAGAAATACGATTGACATCAGAACAGCAACATGTTATAAAATATAATTACTTAATTCTTAAAATTAACTCCCTATAATTAACTAATACAGTCACAATTAAGCAATATGTAATTAAGTAAGTTATAGTACCTGCCACTTAGTCATTTAATCATTAAAGTAAAGCGTATTTTTATAAACAAATGAAATAAATATGAAATCTATTAATTCAATATGTGGTTGGAACTAAGAATAAACATTATGAATAGAAATTATCTATTTCCACAAGCTGTGTAATTAGGAAACAGCATTTATGATGAAGTGCCTAGTATCATATGGAACTCTTGTGGTCCGGGTTCCTTGGTTTGAAGGCTGGCTTTGCCACTTCTAGCTGTGATGTGCAACTTAACCTCTCCAAGTTAATCCCTTCATTGGTAAAATAAGGATAACAGCAGCCACTTCAGCAGGTTGTTGTAAGAATTAAATATGACAGCATTCCCCATAACCCTCGATACCTGGAGAACCCTAAGCATAATTGTTACCCAGTCAATTGGGGAAGTGAATCATTTGATATTAAAATCCTGTGCTATCCTCTAATGAATCTAGTTCATCTCTGATTGGCAAGGAAACATGATGACAGAAGTAGGAGTATTGTTATTTTGGTAAACGTCTTAGAGTCCTCTCTTTTCACTAATTACCCCTCTCTGTCCAAAAGGATCAGGATGTGATTTTTCAAAGTTTCTGTCAATCCCCCTTGGCAACTACTTCAGCAAATTAGTTCTGATAGCTGTGAGCTCACACTTCCAAATAGAGAAGTTATATAGATGAGTCCTTCAAGAGGAGACAAAAAAAAAAAAAAAAAAAAAAAAGACCAAAATTACTCTGGCTAATGTAAAGTGAAGAAAATCTGTTGGCAGAACATTAAGAGTACAGGATGGTTTCAGGAAGCTGGAGAATATGACTTTTATCCCTGTAGAAACAGAAGCAGATCTCTGGGGTGGTCATGGACATGTGAGGATGCCTTAGGGTAGAAATACTTGATCAGAGCCACCTCAAGGGAGGATGGAGTCCCACCTCTTACCCCATCTGTTTGCAAGGCTTAGGACATGTGCCCACCCCTGTCTGCACAGGGGCAGAGAAAAGAGATTTCTGTCCCATTGGAACACCGTGTTGTGAAGGACACACCTAATATCAATCTGAAAACACTGCCCAGATGGGTGCTCTGAGAAGAGGAAACAGATTCTGAAGAGTCTCAGAATGTGAGTTCACAGTCAAATCCGAGTGCTATAGTTTAGATCTTTAGTATGACCCAAAAGTTCATGAGTTAGAGGTTTAGTTCCCAACCCATGGTGCTATTGGGAGGCAGTGGAACCTTTAAGATGTGGGGCCCAATGAGATGTCCTTGGGTCTCTAGAGGTGTGTCCTTGAAAGGGATTGTGGAATCCTGGTCCCAGTCTCTCCCTCTTTCACTTCTGGCCACACGGTGAGCAATTTTGCTCTGCTGCCATGGTATTTCATCTCTCCCAAAGCAAAAGTCAACGGATCATGGACTGGAACCTCAAAGACTATGAGCCAAAATAAGTCTTTTCTCTTTATAAGGTGATGACCTCAAGTATTTATTTAGTCAGGGAAATTGACTAACACCATGAAACTTCATGAAGTTTAGATATAATTTCACTAATGTCACTGGGGAAAGTAGCAGTATAAGTTCTCTTTTGGAGACCTTTAGCAATCACAATACTTCTAGAATTCATTTTAGAAGAGGATAACAAAATCCAGAAGACAATTATAAGCTAGTAAAACTATGGTAATTTTTTAGAATTAATTAATACCATGTCAATGAAATGGTATTATTTATGAAGCACAGCATATCCTGGAATGTAAAAAGGTACTTCTCACACTTTACACATCTTTAGAAAAAGCAGACACATTTACATGCAATCAATTACAGATATGACATTCTCTTTCTCCACCCATGTTCCCCTCTCTAGCAGCTCTCTTGCCTTTTAACAATATACTATTATAATTGCAGCAAAAGTATTTTAAGTCATTCAAAAGAATGCATACCCGGGGCTGGGAATGTGGCTCAGGCGGTAGCGTGCTCATCTGGCATGCGTGCGGCCCAGGTTCGATCCTCAGCACCACATACCAACAAAGATGTTGTGTCTGCCGAGAACTAAGAAATAAATATTAAAAATTCTCTCTCTCTCTCTCTCTCTCTCTCTCTCTCTCTCTCTCTCTATCTCTCTCTCCTCTCTCACTCTCTCTTTAAAAAAAAAAAGAATGCATACCCTTAGGGTATGCTAAAAACATACATACATACACACACACACACACACACACACACATACACACACACACACATACATCCTATATTATAAAAGTATTTATAAAGTAGTTTCCTTTCAGGTTTAATTGGCAATGTTCAGGTGTTGCAAAGAGAGAGCCTAAGAATAGAAAATTCATTCTAATGAGGCTTGTCTCTGGAGCAGCAATCAAATAGGAATTCGGGGAATCTTCTGATATTAGTATTAGAAGGACTAGTTTGTTTACATCTGTTAAGTTTACAGTGCTTAACTTTTCAATGCCAAGACTGTCAAATTTCCTGGAACTGTTTTATTCACTCAGTTTCCTTTGTCTGCAAAATGAAGCTATCACTGAAATATTTCCAAGGAAATCCCAATAGAGATCTTTATAGACAGAGAGGTAATTGCATAGATGGAATGAATTGACTCTAAGGCTTTGTACATGTAGAAAGGCAAATAATAGTCCAATGATACTGAAGTCAACATTTCTAGGGGATGAGAGGTAAAAGCCACAGAGTAATGTTATGATTAACAGTGAAAAATAAAGCCAAGGAAGTTTTAGGGAGACAAAACCACTTAATTTATATCTTTCCAAAGAAAGATCCAAAAACTAAATATTTGCTAATTATTAGTCTACATGACACTAAAGTTTTTTCAAAGAGAGAAAAAGAAAACTATACTTTTTCTTCTCCATATCTTTTTATATACAGGAGTTTTAAATTTTGAATTATAATTGAATCATTATTTTATATTTATTTTTTAGTTGTAGGTGGATATTTATGTTTTTTTTTAAGTAGTGCTGAGGATCTAACCCAGTGTCTCATGTGTGCTAGGTGAGCACTCTACCACTGAGCCACAACCCCAGCCCCAAACTGATCATTTTTATAATTAATTTTTTTAACGCCTTTATGTTCTTTCAGAGAAATCTTTACTTGTTCTATGTTCTTAAAGGTGCTTTCCTTTTTGGCTGGGAAAGTACAATTTTGCTTTTATTTTAGGTCCATGATCTGTTGGAATTAAGGTTTGTATATGAGGTAAACTGTATGCCCCATTTTTTATTTGCCACATTTTTATGGGAAAAAAAAAATGTTCTCTGTGCCATTTAATTGTTTTGTGCCTTTGTTGAAAACTGACCATATATGTGTGGGTCTGTTTCTGGAATCTATTTGTTTCATAGGTTCATCTATGTAGTCTTACCATGTGTAACCATTCTATTTCTATTTTCATAAACATTTTAGAATCAATACACCAATTTCTTTTTTAAAAAATCAGGGCCCATCTACCACATCAGCCATCAAAGATCTAAACTTAGACTTTCCCATCGGGGATAAATGAAATGTATCTTGGTTAAGCCAGTTTCATTTTGAATCTCTTTTACTAAACACCAAACATAAACCTAACTGATAGCATCTCTGATTAGCTCTATTGGGCCAGTTGACAAGTTGTGGACATCTGCCCCGGCCAGGTAAGTATGAGAAGGCAGCTCCAATGAAGCTACAGAACTGAATGTGGGGAAGAGAAAACCCAGGGGGGTGGGGGGTGGGGGGTGGAAACAAACAGGAAAAATCAGGGCCACTGGAGTTCAAAGATATTAAAAGGAGGCAGGGTTGGGCTGGGGATATAGCTCAGTTGGTAGAGTGCTTCCCTCTGATGCACAAGGCCCTTGGTTCAATTCCCAGTACAAAAATAAAATAAAATAAAGGATGCAGGGTAGGTAAATTGACACATACCTATCATCTCACCAACATAGCCCCCAAACCAACCAGATTGGAGGTTTCATTTGCTTTGGTTTGTTTTGTGTTGGGTGCTGTTTTTTTTTTTTTTTAAACTCATTTGGTTTAAAATGTGCTTCTAGCTATCTAGTTACTCACAGACTCTGAAATACAAGCAATGACACCTGAATAAAAATATATGAAAGGGACAGAATCACACAATAATCCCAAAGATCTCAGAAGATGAAATGGTGAAAAGTTCAGGAAACATCTCACCTTTCAGAGGAGCTGATCTTTTGAGCCTGAACTCTTCCACCTGTGAAATAAGGAGCTCTCAAAAGGTACTTTGTTTACTTTTTTGCTTGTTTTTATTATATTTCTACTAGTCAAACAACAAGGTTCAACAAAAATAGGAAGAAACACATTTTTGGATTAGGGTTACAAGACTGGGAACTATTGGAAACTTGATTTTAAAAAAGCAAAGGTTGATGGAATGACCTGTGTCAAATGTCTTCTGAAAAATCAGGTGAAGGTATGAAACATAGATGTGACAGATCTGCAAAGCCAAACCCAGGCCAGTTTCCCTATTAATGCCTGATGACTCCACATAAACATTGCAATTGGAATGTGATGTTGAAAGATGAGAGATCCAGTTGGCAGAAGAACTAAATTCCTTGGAAATGCCTTCCAGCCTGGGTGGAACTCTTTGCTCAGATCTGGTTGGCTGATCTTCACAGTGTGCGGCTATGGAATGAGTAAGAGAATCAGCCCCATCCTGTGAGTCTCACAGCCTCCCTGGAAGCTATTTGGCTACATGTCAGAAGGATGCTTGGCACTGTGTTCTGAGGATTACCCCTATTCCCCATTTCTCCATCTGATTCCATCACATCACAGTCTGACTAATGCCTTCTAAAGTGCTAGAACCAGAAAGGACCTTAGAGATGGATAGGACATCAACCCCTTGTTTTCAGAGGAGAAAACTTGTATAGTAGGCTCTCTGGACATTTTTAAAGTAGAAGGTAATTTCCTTAATCTTGAGCAAGAAAATGTCTTGTTTTGTGTTTGTCTTTTTTCCTTGCCATGACTCCTTGTCCCTGTCACCCCCATTAGGCAGATGGAATCCAGGGTCTCCTGCAATGCTAAATAGATGCTCTACTATTGAGCTACATCTCCAGCTGCCCATGACTCTTTTTGTCTCATCTATTGAAATTATCTATCCTAAACGCCTTTAAAAAGAGAGAGAGAGAGAGAGAGAGAGAGAGAGAGAGAGAGAGAGAGAGAGTTTTTTAATTTTTTTTTTTTTTTTTTTTTTTTAGTTTTCGGCAGACACAACATCTTTGTATGTGGTGCTGAGAATCAAACCCGTGCCGAAAGCATGCCAGGCGAGCGCGCTACCGCTTGAGCCACATCCCCAGCCCCTATCCTAAACGCCTTTTTTACGTTTCAAACAACAGTATCTATTGACTCTAAACAAACTAAATTCGAAGACTATTGAAGAACTTTGAATTTTAAAGTGTATGAAGAACCATGATCTTACATTTGATTTAGAGCAATTAATCTAAAGCACTATCATCAACCAAAGGTACTATTTTAATTTAGAACCTGTTTATAGTGCTATATCAAACAGCACTCTGATGGAATTAAATAAACAAGAACCTTGATTTTAGATTTACAATACCATATAGGTTGCTTAGGTCAATAGAAATGTGTGTCCCTAGTTGTCATTCCCTGTCCTTTCTCCACCCCTCAGATGCAGGTGAATCCATGAGCCCCATGGTAACCATCTCAGATAGTCACAAGCCCAAGGGGGTGGGGGACACCTGGACTAGGAGACCAGGACGGGGCTTATTTGAGAAATGAGTCAGCTTCATTCACTTTTGCTTCCTCTCTACCTTCACCTGGCCCCTATCAACAAGAGATGTAACATAGTGCCCTTATAGCCTGTCTTTTTAAAAAAAAAAAAACAAATTTAGTCATACTCCTAACTATTAACAAAAGAATAGGGTTTGTAGAATGCCATTCTGTATTCCATCTTCCTTTCCTTCCTGTTGTATTTATTCCTAATTTATTTTATTCAGCAACATACTTTTCATTTTTATTACTCACTTTGAATCCTTTATGGAGCAAGGTAGAGTTTATATTGCATATTCTATTTTAATAGCCAATAGGATTAATGTGTATGCATATAAATGGAAGTAGCACAGAAAGAACATAAGCTTTGGAATCAAACCTTCCTTCTTTCAATCTGTTCTGCCTACTGAGTTCCCGTGAGATCAAGGATGAGTATTTCACCTCTCAGAGATTTAGTTTCTTCACCTGTGAATTTGGAATGAGACTGTATCTACCTAGGACAAGGCTGTCATCACCTGAGATGAAGTAATCACCTGTGATATATCATTAGCTATATTTATTTATGAAACAGATTATCTGCAAAGTGTTTAGGGATGATTCTGTCTTCTCAACAGTTTTGAGCATTTCTTCCAGGTTGAATTTCACGATATCAACACTTCACTGCTTCCCTGTTCTAATAGAAAAGTACAGACTATACTCATCCCTTAAAGTGTCACACTGATTCAGGGAGAGAAAGAAAAGAAGAGCAGAGGAGGAGGAGAGACCTCCTGAATGAATTCTTAGGAGGGTACCCAAGAATTGTCAAGCCAAGGAGAGCAGTGCAGTGATCAGCTCCCCACTTGCATGCTCACCAGCCAATCAACTGGGAACTTTTAAAAAAGTGCAAATCAGCATCTTGCTATGCAGCCCAGACATCTATGATTCAATAAACTCTCCAGGTGACTCTATGCACAAACAAGTTTGAGAACCACTGCCAGATAGTTTTAATGCCAGAAGATGCCATTAGCCATTATC
This sequence comes from Spermophilus citellus, assembly GCF_964194105.1. Lineage (NCBI taxonomy): Eukaryota > Metazoa > Chordata > Mammalia > Rodentia > Sciuridae > Spermophilus > Spermophilus citellus. The sequence goes on from NC_138185.1 coordinate 58,434,026, forward strand.
AGCTCATACAGACAATCAAGCCAATGACCACCAGCCAGATCTAGCCCCCAGTATTAGTCATTTGGAAGTATAAAATGACTTTTTATATATATTTTTTTATTTTTTGGTTCTGGGAATTGAACCCAGGGGTGTTTTGTCACTGAGCTATCTCCCCAGCCCTTTTCATTTTTTTAATTTGAGACAGGGTCTCCCTGAAGGCCTCACTAAATTGCTAAAGTTGGCCTTGAAATTGCAATCTTCCTGCCTCAGCCTCCATGTGCCACCATGCCTGGCATAAAGTGCTTTTTTAAATGGCAGCTTTTACATTTTGAAAAATTAAATATATCTAGATTATCCTATAAAACCAAAGACTATGGCAAAAAACAACAAAAACAAACAAACAAACAAACAAAAAAAACCTCTACTTCCACAGGGCCACATTTAACAGGAATAGAAAAGTAGTGTCTTTTTTAGAACAGGCCTGTATTCTTCAGTTTTCGGGGGCCCCACCAGTACCAATTATACCACACCTGGTTCATTATCCATCTCTAATCCCTGTCAGACTGCTATGGGCATTTGGTTTAGCCACTCCTGATCTAGTTCAACTCCTCCACCCCCATTCAGTAAAGTCAACTTAGGATCAGAGAGTTTAAGCAAATTTAGTCAGCAAATTAGAAATGTAAAAATGTATTATATAAATGGTAGTTAGTATTACAATATTGTTTGTATAAAATGAGAACTAATTTGGACCAGAATGTCAGTTTTGTGATACTTTCTTTGCTATAGTTCTGCATCCCCCTGCCCCCACTTATCACTGTCCTTGATGTTTATTTTCATCCTCCCCTATCAATCAGAATGTTATTTGGAAAAAGGAGACAGTGTGATTTGCTGAGTTTCAAAGGGGACAATCAAAACAACAAACAAACAATTTTACTTTCACTGTGACTAGATCTCATCTTGGTGTTACATAGCCAAGGCATCTCATTTCTAACAAATACCAGAAATTATACTGGTTAATGGCATGCTTGTGTCTGTGAAAGAAGACATTTCTCAGGTGCTTGTACTACAGATATTTTAAGTTTTCCAGGTGGTTCCATGTTATGTAGCCAGGTTTGGAAAACAATGATTTGTACCACTCTGGTATAACCTAATTATCCATTCTCTGCCACCTCTCACAAATGACATAATCATCTCTCTCAATGTTTTCAAACTGATTGAATTATAAGAAAGTTCTTCCTCGTACTGAGTAGAGATCTACTACTGGCAGTACCTGTCTTCCTTTATTTCCTTTTGAAAGCCTTTTAGGATATTATATTCATCCCCACCCAATTGTCTCTCAATTGTTCTTTAAATGACTTCGTTTCCAAACTGCAGTCCATTATGGTCAGCATCCTCAGGATATAATAATGACATTTGTCCTTTATAAAAGCTGCATTCTGAGCCAAATATAGAACTGAGAACTTCGTTTGCATCTTCAAAAAGACTGAGAAGTGGATTTTTTTTTTTAAATTAATTAGGACTGAGGTAGTCATGCTAGTAATTCTATGGTGACCAAATCTAGGCACAACATTTTTTTTTTAATCAGAAACCTCTGGACTAGACCACCATATTTCCAGGATTGAAGTTAAGAAACAAATCTTAGCTTAATTTGCTTTAGACCCAACTTTGTACCTGGTTTTCTTCCCTTGTTTTATTCGTACATTGTAATTATACTTAACAGTAGGACCAACCTCATATCTGACTGGCTGAAAGATGAATCTTTAAAGGTACCAAATAGCCTGTCAAGGATCAATGCTTGGTCCATCATATGTACCCACTGTAAATGTGGGGTGTTGGTAGGTTAGCTTGTCAAGCTATCAAACACAAGAGAAGAGCTCTAACAGATTGTGATGCATCCGATGAATATTCACTTGTGAGGGGACTTTGAGAGGAGCTGGGTGAGAAAACTCAAGATGAGTTTGAACTATGAAAACGTGGGCTGTACATGGAAATCTGAGAGAAAGAAAATGGGAAGTTCATGGATTTGGGTTAGGTTAGGTTTTTAATGGCACACAACAATTGTACAAATTTATGGAGAAGAGTGTGATTTATCAACAGTTGTATTCGATTTGCACGGTTTGGAGTGGTTTTTGTTAGTTCATCTTCTCCCTTCTCCTTGGACTCTTCATTCATATTCCATTTCCAAATAATAACAGAAAATTAATTTAGAAAGGAATTTTGGCCTATAATCCTAATACAAATCCCCCAAAATAAAGAATAAGAACTTCAAGGTTTGCTCAAGTAATGTTTGTCTTCTTTTTTGTAACTAATGGTACCCAGAAAGGGGATATTGCATTCTCCCTCCCATGAGCACTTGGGGTGGAGTGTGTCTTTATCAATATAGTTATATATAGAGAAATATAATTATATGATATATAACATATTTTATTTCTAGAAATCCAAGTTGTTAAATCTGTCCATACATAGTCATACATATAGATACATGTTTCTGCAAAGAAATCTGTGAAGATTTTTTTTATGGTACTGCACCTTTTAGTACAATAGTTTTATTTTAAATGAATTTGTAAAATATGACTTTAACACTTTTTAAGAAAATTGAAACAAGTGTGTTCAACATTTACACTATATGGTAGGTACTGCCTGTATCAGCTTCTGTCAAAGGGCTAGCCATTTTACATAATGCTCAAAAGAAAATTAAGTCTGAAGTTCAATTTATGTTTTTATTTTTAAATGGCTGATACTAATTGATTCCATTTTCATTGAAAAGTAGTTTGATTATACAACCTCAATAACAAAAACAAAATCAGCTTGTAACCATTTGATTTATTTCATGTTTTGCTACCCTGCCAATATTAATTTATCTCCTAATAAAAATAATTCCTAATGTTGAGAAAATACAGATAAGTAAAGAGAAGCTTTATTAAGATCATCAGTATTAAAAACTAAATCCCCTTTTCTCATTAAAGAAGATACAGTCAATTTAATTAATGCACATTAATCCCTGGTTAACATTAAATTCATCTAAAAATCTACACCCACATAGATTATTAACACCAAGACATAAGAAATGTTTTAAATGATTAATATATAGGAGAAACATTTCTAGAGATTCAAGTGATTATATCTTTAAGTATTCTATAGATGAACTAATCATTGGGGATAATTGCTAGGAGCCACAAGCAAATAATATGATGCATGGCACCTTTGGTTGTAAGGTGACTGACGCCAGCTAGCCACTGAGATGATATGATTATGTTAAGATTTACATTCATATGGAAATTGGACTCCTGCTGTTCACCTTGGCTTGCTATGGGACTCATGTTACGGGACTCCTGGAGAGTTCCCATTGGTTGGGGAAGGATAGTAGGAGGGAATTCCAGGGGAGGTCCGCCCCCCCCCCTTAGGTAGACGGACGCGTGGATGGACCGGTTTTGGCTTGCGGGTGCGTACGGAGGATTGGCGGCTTTTTCAAAAATAAAGTTTTGTTCCTGCTTGAGTGGCTCATGATTCTGTGCCCAGCCAAGACTGCGGCAGATAATTTCTTTAGTTTATTGAATACTTTTAATTTGGAGGAAAAAACTAGAAAAGTATCCTTTCTAGGAAACAAATTAGAAAATTTTACTATGATATTGATTTATAGTTGATATTTCCTTTTAATTAACTTGAAGTCATGACAGCCTGAAAGTTGAGCACCAAAATATCTTTAAGCTTATTGAAATTCTTATTTTAAGAGATGGCTATAATTTGTGAAACTTTCTGATTTTTTCCCCTTAATTTTCCTACAGAAGGGAAATTTTAATAAAGCAATATATAGTTTGTCCCTAGAATTTTTTAAATCATTCTAGAGTGTAAAGTGGTTTTATTTTAAAATATGTTTGTGCATGAACTTATTGTAATTGGATTTTTAGAACATACTGACCTCAAATTATAAGTATATGCCAGGTGGTATATATTTTTATTCTGGCTTTATCAATCTGTTTTCAGGTTATAGGTCACTTTACAAGAAAATACCATTATGTATTTTTGTACTAATTTCAAATCATATTCTCATTCCAATAAATGCAGATCAGCCTTACAAAAGTTTAACTTCAATTCATGAGCTTATTTAGAGAAGGTTCAAATCTTCCACTGGGGCCACACGATCCAAGCAAAACAACTGTCTTTCCAATGTACACAAGCTTAAAGAACTTGCCTTTCACATTAATAACAACAAGAAATAGTCTTGTATTTTATCCTGCTATTCAATTTAGTGATAAGCTGTAGAGCTAATTAATTTAATAGACTACAAAATGCCAATTTTCTTTATTTACCTTTTTTTTGTCTTGATAAACATTAATATGCTTGAATGGACACCTCTATTTTCCTTGGAGTTTTAAAGCTTCCTTTCATGTGTGTGAAAAATGGCTAAATATGTCAAGGTTTATCAAACAGAGCCTTGCTTTTTTGGCTGGTCCTTTTTGCCTTATCTAACAAACACATTACCCTCTCCATCAAAATATGGCAGAGCAAACACTGCAGTGGGCCTGCACACATAACCAGAGCTGCCTGTAAACAGTCTCAAGACTCTTTAAACTCAGCCAGAAAGCTGATTAGGTCCCAGATCTTTGGGCATTATCTTATTTTTGATAGTTGTGCTATGAAAAGGTAATAAAGAAAAAGCTGTCTAATAGAAAGGCAAGTTAAAGTGCCTGCTTACTTTGGGGCTGTACTTGAAAGGCAGGGGGAAGAAAAGAACTGTGTAAACTAGTTTAACTACTTGCTAAATCTCAAAAGGAGCAACGTTTAAAAACTGAATTCATATGTGAGTTAAAGGAGAACCATGATATTTCTAAATCTCAGCCATTCAAATGCAGGAAATAACAGGTCACAGTGGTTTATCTGTCTTTCTGGAAATAGTCTAATATCATTGTTCAGTACCTTTTAGACTACTCTGAAACTTTTATTGGCCAGAATAAGAGAAAGTCAAAGATCCATCCCAGGCCTCTAGAGCAATGGTGGAAAGACATAATTGGAAGGTTTGTATATTTCTGGAAAGTTACTTTTAGTCTCATCTAAAAGAGTGAATTAGGGGGAAAGTGAGACAATGTCTAACCCTGAAGCTGAATTTAAATGTCTAAAATCCATTTTTTCATATCAAATAGAGCAGCAACTGATGATAATTAGAAGGAAATATCTTATCAGCTTGTGTAAGTCCATGGCTGGTTTGCAGGATCTTAACCTCACACGAAGTCCAGTTTCTCAAGACTTCACCCATTTTTGGTGTACATGCAGAGTGGAAGCAAACTCTAATGATACCGAGCACCCTAGAAAGAGAAGAAGGGTGTGGTTCAAAGTTCAAGGTTAATGATCACACATGTCAGAAAATACCATCTCCTATCTGGGCTTGTTTGCATTAGTTAATAGGAGGAGGGACAAAAAAATGAATGAAATTATGTCATTTGCAGAAAAACAGATGGAATTGTAAGTATCATGTTAAAAAAAATAAGTCAGGGCTGGGGATGTGGCTCAAGCGGTAGCGCACTCGCCTGGCGTGCGTGCGACCCGGGTTCGATCCTCAGCACCACATACCAACAAAGATGTTGCGTCCGCCGAGAACTAAAAAATAAATATTAAAAATTCTCTCTCTCTCTCTCTCTCTCTCTCTCTCTCTCTCTCTCTCTCTCTCCCCCCTCTCTCACTCTCTCTTTAAAAAAAAAAAAATAAGTCAGACTCAGAAAGTCAAAGGTCAGATGTTTTCCCTCACATATGGAAACTAAAGAGAAAAGGAGGGAATAGGAGAGGAGTTCTCATAAAAACAGAAGGGAGACCAGTAGGGCAAGGAAGAAGATTGAGGGAGGGAGAAAGAGAGGGCAAAGGGAGGTACTAGGGAATTAAATTGATTAAATTATGTAAGATGCATGTGCAAATAAGCCATAATGAACCCACTATTCTGTGGAATTATTTTGAACCAATAATTTTTTTTAAAGAAATGAAAACTATTCAGAAGAAATGAAAACTTATTCTATGATCTATCTTTAACAAAAACAAGTCTATGGTGGGTGACTTCAAGAAAAGGACAAGGTACTGTTAGCCACCTTTCAAACACCAGTTTCACTTTAGCTCTGATCTCAAGTCACTGTGGAAAGAGTCAGTAGACCAGCTCAAACACAATAAGAAAGATATTTCAGAGTCAAGGCAACAGTGTTATCATTTTTAATTGAAACTGGTTTTATCTTAATTCCTAAATTCAACATATAGGTCGGGAAATTTTTATTATTTCAATCCATTCATTTTCACATCAAGATTGTAATTTTTAGTAAACATTCTAACATATTGTTAGGATGTATGCCTTTCTGTTAGACTTAAACTTCAGTAACCTCATAAAGTATAGTGTTTGGCTCATGTAAAATGCATATCCCAAAAGGGTGCTTTTAAGAAAGAATTTTAAAATATCACTAATATGTGAGGCATCATTAACAGAGGATGTTAAGATGAGGGCCTTGAGTCCTTAGCATTGGGCAAATGTGATGAAGAAGTACGGCTGCATCCTTACTACATCCTTAGCTGGATAGCAAGTGACACAGCTGTTTGAATTGGAGGTGGGGGGTCTTGGTAGAGTTGGCCTGCCATTTGGTATACAGACATTCTAGTAGCATTCCCATCACTTCCTGGAGCTTCATTTTTAGCTCAGTGTTTACATATATGGCTGCTTAATGTAGCTGGGACTTGGTGACACAAGAAGTCCAGTGATCCACTGATCAATCATTTTGCCTCTTGAGAAATGTTGGCACAGTGCGAATTTTCAAGTTTTTGAGTCTGGTCACAACATTATAGGTGAACAGATTACAAACATCGTTTATCAATAGTGATATTAATAAGACATTAGTGTAAATTGTGCAGTATAAATAATAGCTGGTGAATGACTGGAAATTATTGCATGCCAGGCTCTGCTTTAGACATTTCACATGAGTTAACTCACATAATATTTACAGCAACCCCTGATGAATGTACTATTGTTATTTCACTAGATGAAGAAACTCAGGGACAGAGAAATTAAGTAACTTGCCCAGGGCTGCACAGCTAGGAAGTAACCACACTTCAAAGAAGTTAATTTATATGTGCACATATGTATGAGCATGCTTTAAATATTTTCAAAGTGTCCCCTTGAAAATAAATAGGATCCCATTCAATTTATTTGACTCCCCAGGAAACGTGAAATTATTTTCTTCATTATTACAGATAATGTACATAGTATTCTATTAAAGAAACCTGGTAGTGGATGGTTTTAGAAGGTTTATTCCCAATGCAAAGCAATGATTTCTAAAACATTTTGGAAAATGACTACAAATTGATTCACACGGTGTCTCAGAACTTCTTTAGCTTTTGTGATGTTCGCCATGAACGAATTGTCCTGTCCTTCTTCTTGTTTGGTCTGCCTTCGTGCTCCTGGCTGCCATGAGGTCATGGGTAAATATTTCCTTTGCCAGGCTGCCCTTTCTCTTTCTCTCTGGATGCTGTATCCGCACTTACTTCCGTTAATGGCTGTTTTTTCAGCAGAAAGATGCATCTCCTGGAGTTTCTCAAATATTCTTATTTTTCTCATTGAACATCATATAAAGATAAATAGCAACATCTAGGGATAAAAAGAGTTGCTGAACATGATATTATCAGCAAAGAAGGCACACCACCAGGAGCTCCCAAACCTGCCCCAATTATGAGAAAATCTTCAGCACTATTGCAAATAAGGGATATTTTAAAAGGGGTATACTAAGTGGAATGGGGAAAGTGTATCATGTTTGGCTGATAACTTTATCATCATTTTAAGGTAAAAAATCAAATCAAAAGTTACACTTTGTGAATAATATACAAAAATGAGAAAGAAAATTTTAATATTCAATGTTGCCATTATCTACTATCACTAGGTATATTTTTAAAAAAATAACAGTAACCTTTCCCCCAATATTAACCCAAGAATTGAAAGAGGAAAACTGTTTTAGACATATTGATTCAGGTGAGCAATTATGCACTAAGCCATTTTTAATGCTATGAATTCTCACTCTTGACCGTAGCATTATATACCCATGAAAGTAACCATTTTGATATTGACCTTCCCATCTGACTTAAACACAGAACAAAGCTTTGATAGGCAAAGATATTCATATTGGTGCTAAGATGTTCTTTACAGGTTTCAAGAATCTGTAAAAGACAAAAGCAAAAACACCAAGCACAGTGAATAGCATTTCTTTTCATGGAAATCAGCATGTTTAAAACTCTGCTTTTGTATGGATGTGCATACACACACACACACACACATACACACAATTACCACCCAGAAGAAGAGTAATCCAAGAAAATGCACAGAAAAATGTGTCCCACTTTTACTTTGACATAAACAATCATTAAAAAGAAGCACACTAGTTAGTACATACACACATGCGCACACACATGCACACACACATATGCCTCTTTCTGAGCTGGGGGTGTAGCCCATTGGTAGACTCCATGCCTTGCATGCCTCCAAGTTTGTTCCTCAGCTCTGAAAGAAATAAAGAAAGGTAGGTAGGTAGGAAGGGAGGGAGGGAGAAAGAGGGAGAGAGGGTTGGAGTAGGGAGAAAAGAAGAGAAACTTTTTTAAAATATATAATATAAAATAATTCAGGGATGTACCCATGTAGTGATATAGCTCCTAAAATTTTGTGGTCAGATTTCTTTGATACTGTATAGGCTGACTAGGCACTAGGCAATGCTAATTTCAGGTCACAACTTTTACAATCCCTAGGATGTGCCCAAACCATTGAGATTATTTACTTGAAAATACATAAATATTGTGAATGTTTACACTGCATACTAAACAGTCACCTATAAAATTAAAGAAAAATCATCCTTCACCCTTGAAGGTAAGTAGTGTGAATAAAAATCTAGTTTGCTGCCTAAAGACTTTTGAACTAAACCCACGAAATACACTCAGAAAAGTATCATTAAAAAGTAGCATTTTGTCTGCCTTTCCACTGCTTCCACACCCCAAGCCTGTTACTGAAAGGAACATAGAAGCCCACAGTTTTTGACATTGTCCCCATCATTTCTTCAACTCCATACCACCCCCTAACTAAGGAAATGTTGATCCAGTCACAGATTTAAAATGAATCATCTTATCACTCTGCTGGGAACTAGGGTGAATAAAGTTTACATGTCCTGTAATTATTAAATATAAAAACTGAACACTTTCCAGAGGCATTTAAAATATTTGGGGATTGCAGGTAGAGAGAGGTTTGTTGGCGCTAGTTGTTCACTGAAATCTCTTACAGGATTTTTTTTTAACCTAGTCTGTGATGCAGAACCCGCTGTGCTAAATTATGAACCAAAGGCTTTGGGGTGGGAACAATCAATCAAAATACCTGGGGTAGTGTGTAATGTGCATGCTCTTGTCAGCATGAACAGGCTGCCCCTGAACACAGTCCCCCAGCAGGTTAAATAAATATGATACTATAGACAAACCGACAGGATCACACGACTGCATCAATCAGCTGTTGATAAAATACAATCTTCCTTTAATACACGCTGAGAAAGTTATTTAACACTTACAAAACCTATATCCATTTCTTGTCCTTTTCCCCCCTCTTAGTCTTATTGGAAAGTGTAACTCTTTTAAAGGGCAAGGTGAAGAAGTTGCAAGATCCTGGAGAGAAAGAAGTGGATTTAATGGCGCCAAAGAAACAGTGAGGCACAACTATTAAATTAGTGGGTGTACCAATGAAAGCGGTTAGGGGTGAGGGAACTGGCCAGAGGGTCGGAGAGAATGCAAATCACACCTAAACATTTCAACGGATCTGGAAAAAAAGTGAATGCCTTGTTGAAACAATTCCTGCCGCGAAACCCCTGGTGCATTTCAATTCCGTTTTTATTTCAATTCATTTCGGCTCTGCTGTTTGCGTGCAGTGGAGCAAATGAGGGAACTACTGTATTCTGGATTAATTTGGAGGAAAAAAAATAACTGGGCAGGGAATAATTTAAAAGGGGAGCTCCCTGTGAATTTGAGAGAAAAGTGACCCCGTGGAGTTAGTGGTTAAAGGAAAATGGTAGATGACTTCACACCAGTGAAACTCGGAGGTCAGTAGCAGGGAAATGGGGAGAGACTTGCCCTGATGTTAGCGCCTGTGTGCCCTGGAGCTTAAGGAAGTTCTTCCCTGTGATTAAAAACTCTGCTTTCCCCACTTGCAAACAGGCAAAAAAAAAAAAAAAAAAAAAGAAAGAAAGAAAGAAAAGAAAGAAAGAAAAAAGAAAGGGATTGGTGCCGGGATCGTCTAGAGCGTGGGCCCAGGCTGGGATCTTATTTAAGTCGATTTTGACTTTAACTTCCGTTGGCGACAGGCGTCTCCAACTCTCTCCACCGCTCACCTTGCTCACCTGGGGCTCCCCGCCTCTGCCGAACGCGGAGCGGCAACACCCGGCGCCCAGACCAGGTGGGCAGCGGCTGAACTCCAGGGAAGGCCTCGGACGTCGAGAGTGGGAAAGCCCATGGTAAATGTTGACAGCCTATCTCTTAACAAGTTAAGATTAATGTCCCATCTAAAACTAAGTTCTCATAAGTGCCGTCAGTACAACATAAATACTGGGAGTGAGGAAAGGCGTCGCCTGCCACTCAAATACCGATCTCTCCCAGCCTGTTGAAATAACTCGTCGGGGCAGCTAGGTGCTGACGGCCACGTTTGTCAGCACGCCTTGCCTCCCAGGACCCTCCTTGGCGGCGACTTAAGCTCAGAACCCACCCCATCTGGGCGCCCGTGGCCCCAGTTAGCGCTGTTCCTCCCAGAGGCGACGCACACCCTCCCCTGGGGTTCCCAGAAGATTCATGCCAGGGCAGAGGCTGAGCTGGTGGTCCAGGGTCTGGGGTCCTAATGTCCACAGATCACTGCAAATAAGCTGTCCCCCAGCGTCTCAAGCTTTCCCGACAGGCCGGTTTCGGTGGGGGCAGTTTGCAACTCCGCATAGCACCGGGATCGGGAATTCGGGAAGGTGGTGGCAGCTGGCGCCAAATCCCAGTCCAAACAGTCCCCTGTCCCCTCCCACAAGCCTTACCCAGCCCGACACCCAATTCTGAGGTGGATCCTCTGGGCAGAAGGTGGGAAGGGATCGAGGTGCGGGTGGGAGGTTGGAATCTGGCTTTCCTAATAGTGTTTTCAAGCCCAGAAATTCGCCCAGGGTGGTTGGTACACGTGTTTGGGGTTCTTCACTCCCCCACCCCGATACGAACCCCTCCTACTCTAGCCGGGGACCCAAGCTGCGGAGACTTGGGGAGGCCCTGGGAACCCTTGCAACCTTTATGGAGACTTTGCCCTTTCAAGAGCTCTTTACCTGAAACTGACACCCGCAAGCACTCTCTGGGGGCCTGTTGGGCAGATGGAGTGGCAGGGCCAGGCGGGGCCTGTTGGCGAGACACGGGGACATTTGTCATGGGTGACCCGGCGCCTGGGCTTCAGAGCCCACGCCGGCGCGGGGAGGCCCGTGCTAATGTAATAAAGCGAGAGCGACAAGAGGAAAGGCCTCTCTCGCCCCGGGGCCGCCACATGCTCACTCCGTTTTACTGTCAGGGCTGGTCGAGGCTGTGGCTTCATTTCATATTCCATTAATATTTACAGCAGCTATTGAATTTCCCATTACAAAGTTCACCATACACACTGCTAATATGAAATTTTAATAGTATTGTGCACATTATGAAAAGTCCCGCCATTAAAAGGGGAGGAGGGAGGATCCTAGGGAGAAGTTGCCCTGGGAAGTTACTTGCCACTGAACATTTGAAAGGCCCCCAAGTCGAAAACTGTATTCATTTGCAACTATTATCATAAAGATGTGAAACAGTGGGCATTTTATCAATATTGAAATCAAAACAGAGGGAGGGAATGGAGTGGTTTAAACGAGGCTGACTAAATGAGTTTTTCAAGTTGTGTGTGATGCTTTTCCCTCGCTTATAGGAAATGTTTCTCTTCCTCCACGGCTAATGTGAGGAGTAAGGATCCGGAAAGAAATTTCCAGGTTGTATTGAGTTCTGGCTGAGGATAATCATGGGTGGAGGGGGCTCCTGGGGCTGCAAGAGGGCAGATGTGTGGCAATGGGAAAGCCCCTTCCCTTCTCTAGCCAGTGGTTCCCTCCAGCCAGCTCTTCACTCATCTCCAGCATGATGCCCCAGAAGTTCCCTAAACTGAAAACCCAAGGGTGACCCTAAAGGATTGAACTTACCCAAGAACTGTGAAAATCAAATTTCTCTGTCCTTGATGTTCAGCTTTTCAGGATTGGCACATTGTAGGCAAGTGGTTTGCTTAGGGGAAAGGTGATTCTGGGGAATTTGGTTCTTATTTTGTGTGATGTACAACCCAGTAGAGAAGCACCAACGATAACCTGGAGTGGAATGGAGAGAGAGAGAGAGAGAGAGAGAGAGAGAGAGAGAGAGAGAGAGAGAACTTGGCCTGGACACTTGGAAGTACTTCTGCCCAAAGCCCAAGCCCAAGCCCAAAAGTACTCCAGAAGGCGACGCATTCAGTATCATGGAGTGGGGCCATTCTGAGCGATTGGATCCAGTTTCTCTCCTCAAACCTCTCAAGGCTACTCTGTGAAGCCCAGGGGTCAGATGTGTCAGCTCCACTTCTAAGTTCACCTTCCAACATTAATGCACAGCTAAGAGCAGTGCAGGCAAGAGGGTACACATGCATACCCATTTTCTTATCCTGTCTGAGGCTGATCAGAGACCCTTCCACAGCAGGTGCTCAAGTGCCACTAGCTCACTGAAGTGTATTTGGCCTTCCTGTTTTAACTGTGAGAACATTCAATTTCATGGGAGAACCAACTTTCCCACGCTTCTATGTTTTTGCACTTAACCTTGTCCTAGAGTGGGTAGGTAAGAGTTAGAGGAAAGACATCCTTCATTTTGTTTGGGGGACAGGATATACTGTGATTTCTGTTGTCTGCACCAAGCTTTCTTGTCCCCTTCCCAACCACCCTCATACCATCCCCTCCTCACACTCCTCAGGGTGTAAATTAATGATGGTACTTTGAGCATCACTGCGGTATCTTAATAAGCTTCTATTTCTGCAATGAGAGGGCAATTTCTGAATCTTTAGGTTACTTTTCAGCTAAAGGAAAATGACAGTGCCAGAGGTAAAGATGGGTGACATTTCCACAGGAAGATCTAGTGTTGATTTTTTCCCCCTGAGTTTTAAAAATTATTACTATTATTACTACTCCCCCCATTTTCTTTGTGTGGTATTTTTTTTTCGTCAAAGCTCCTAAATGTGTCATGCTTTGTCACATCCTCTGTGTGTGTTTTTAGAGAACATTTGAATAAAAGGCTCGATGCCAGGTATTGGTGACACAGGGGGTGGAATTTTCAGCCGTTCCACAAAGAGTTGGCCGCCTCTATTTGCATAAGGTCAGAGTAGTGCTTCTGATAGAACTTTACCAGCATCTCTGTCTCTTAGCAACACTCTTGCACTCTTGGTCCCTGCATTAAATTGACTGGTCCCTTCCTTTTCTTCCTTTCATTGGGAGGCTTACAATAAAATGTCACCCTTCCAACCTGTGCCTGTCACCCAGTAGGTCATCTGTATCTCCCCCTCCTCCCTCCCCTTCCTCTATCCACCTCCTCCCCTTTCTGTCCAGCTCCAATTAGACGATGAGATTATTCACTTGGTGGATTCCCAAAACTGTTTCATTTTATGGTGTTAATTAATATTAATACCATTTCTCCCTTTGTTATTAATAAAAAGCCCTCGTAAACAGAGGCAAGATAAGGAGCAAATTGCCAGCACCTGCCAAACAATGGGCCTGGAGAGGGGAAATAAGGCGAGTGGAGATAGAGGGGGAAGGGTTTAGGTCAGTCTCTCCACCCATTTAGTTGATGTGGGGTTGAGCACAGCATGGAAGCCCTCAAAGCGCTTAGAATATGCCACGCAGCCCTCTTGGCTCTGGGATGGGAACTGGTGACAGGATCCAGATGCTGATAGGTAGTGTTAATGGAGGGTCACGTTTGGACAATAGTATCCATCACTTGCCTCCTGGCTCTTCTGTCAGATGGAGTCATTTCTGACTACTCCATCACTCAGATTTAGGATAGATTCAATTATTACCTTCACCTTGGCAACAGGATATACAAATCTACACCCAAGGGACTAAACAATAATAATAGTTCTTACTATTATTTTATTGTGCCTTTCTTTCTTGTTAATTTTAAAAGAAGAAACCCCCTAAGCTTTCAATGCATTCCTTCCTATTTTATTCTATCAACAGCTGCCCAGTTACTCAACCCCATCAACCCGACTGGATAATGGCTGCTTAATTAGCACCAAAAACTTTTGTCCGAATGCCTGAATGATTATTGCTGATTTTTATAATCTTATCAGTTGTGCAAATTAAGTAGTCTTTGGATATTCTCTAAAGTTTTGCAAGAGCCTAACTTAGGAAGGGTATGTGGGCTTGCTGTCAGGGTATACATAGGATGTTTCTGCCCTTTTGAGAAGTTTTTGCAACTGAGCAAAAGCAGGAGTTGTATCAAAAAGGAAGGAGGGGGGAGGAGAAGAATTCTTTATAGAATTCTTGTTAATACAGTTAAGAATTGATTTAAGTCATGTTAAAGAAATTTAAAATCCTAACTAGCTCTGTCTGAAAGGAGTAGGCATCAGGAATAGTGCTCAATGTCCTTTTAATCTATTTCTTCTTTCTTCTTGGATAGAGAAACTGACCCCCTTCTTATAGGAGTGGTTTGTTAGAAATATAACTGGGTCCCTTGAGTGTCACAGATAGTAAGGTAAAGCATCCTGTTTTTCCCTGATATTTTCACAAATTCCTAGCTCTGCTTTCTCCTATTTTCTTCCTAGCTTGCACACCCTGTAATTCTTGCAGTGTATTGTCAGATGAATTTGCAGGTAATGGGGTCTGAGAAAAGCAACCAGGGTTAAAAGTCAACTAGCTCCTCTTTAATAATTCACGTGTCATATTTCTTCCACTATGTCAAGTTTGCTAAAGAAGATGGACAGGGGCTGACAGGCAGCCACTTGAGTTTATTATTCCAAGCCTCAGAAAGGAGGAAAACCATAAAAAGGGATGCCCCTACTCTTCTCCCAAAGGGGCTACAGCAGCCCACACCTTCCTCAGCGTGCCTGGTTCCCTCTATCTTGAATTGTCCTCAAGCACATCTCCAAGCTGCCTAGAAAATTTGAAGATTGGGGTGCAAAAAATAAAACTATTCCTAGGGACTTTTCCTATTTCCATTTGCTCCTCCTTACAAATTTGTTTACTTTTCTCTCTACCATTATCTTTTTTCTTAAACCTTTCCAGCAGTGGCGGTTCTGTTCATATTTTTGTCACAATACAGAACACCTAGCCCAAGCAATTCACTTACAGGTGATAGTTCTTATTTTAATTTTCTTATAGATGACCTTTCTTCTGTGTGCAACTGTTTTTCAATGGCATAGCTGCTGACACCTTTGCATATCTTTAACATAAATCTCTATAGTCTTTCTTTTTGGAAGGGTGTGGGGGAATGTTTGAGATGTGTGACTTCTTTTATTCTTTCAACAGTTTGCTGTTTCCAGGAAGAGATAGAAACCGTGTGTAGAAAGGACAAAATAATGAAAAAAAATCAAGGAAGTTTCAAGCATATTTGTTTCTTGAGTATGAATTAATGTATTACCAGATTCCAGAGAGGGAGAGAGAAGGAAAAAGAGAAATAGAGTTTCACCTGTGAAGACTTTGCCCAAATATAGAAATAAGCATTATCCTTAAACTGGTCAGCATTTTTCTATTGCTTGTGTCACCCCTCAGATTTTTAAGGCTCCCTGTTCATACGGACCAAGCTCAGGGAGTAATTTCGTTTACAATTTCTTATTCCAAATCTTTAAGAACAAAATATTAAAGGAAGGTTTTCTATCATGAAGTTTAATTTTTCCATGTACTACTTACTTAATGAAAATTAATCTACAGTTTAGCAAACTTTTTTCCTAATTAATGGCAGGAGGAGAGTCATTTGAGGAACAACTATTTTGCATTTGTTTAATTCTGAAATATTTAAAGCAAAAAAAAACACATACAAATAGATTGATCTTTTGGGAAACAGTTTTATCTTCAAGGTACAATTATCACTAGCAGCATATCACGACAGAAAAAAAAAATCTCCCATTCCATTCATTTTGTGACTTCAATGTTATAGAATTTTTTTTCTCTTTTCTGAGGATCTTTTCCACTCACTTAGTTTTAAGGTTTTTTAATTTTCAGTTTTTGAAGCAGTTGCTCTGCATACAATCAGTACTCAGGATATGTTTTTCAGGCTAAGTTGTTGTAATATGAACTTTCTTCAACTTCTGTCACAAATAGGAGATGGGGTTCTGTTTATGTGTCTGATGTAAATTGTTGTGAGGAGATGTAACTGAGGGCGAACAAATGATTAAGGTTTATAAAGATCAAGCACACTGACAGGAGGAGAATAAATAGTTCTGAGAAAATTACAATTAAAAATTAGGTCAGTTTGAGAAAACAAAGTAGGGGGAACCAGTTGATTATGCAGTGGAGAGGAGGGCAAATAGTGTGTCCAAGATTCTCACTCCAAGAAATAGCCTATCTGAAACCAATATTTTATTTTTTTTAAGTTGTTTCATTTAATTCGGTTAGACCACTACACAGAGCTTGTGCAACTATTCAAATACCTGCGAGAACCCCAGCCCTCCCTCAGTAAATGAGAAAACAATTATAGACAACAAGACTGCTCACATTTTATTTGCATTTTTTTAAGGCAGGTGGGGGAAGAATCTGGAGTTTATTTTTCAGCATTTTCAAAGTGCTTTAAGTATTACTGGCAGAAAAGTTTCCAGTTTGGGGCTTGTATTAAGCTAAAAAAACCTTCAAGAAAACGAAGTAGGGAGGCCTGCTTGGCCAGCTGTCTTCTCATGTTTTGGGTTATAGGAATGGAATTGGGATAAACATATACCACCTTTTACAATAAAAAGTTGCTCCCACATCCTTTTCACCAGCATTTCTCCGGATGACTGCCCTGTCCAACTAAGCTGGCATCCTCTGGTCAACCCAAAACAAGCAAGTTCCACTTATAGTTGGGATGCTGATTTTGTGTTCTGTACAGGATTGGCCACCCCAGTCTGTTAAGGGCAGGACAAGGCTCTGCAGGTCTGGGCATTCAGGTACATATCTCCACTGGTGATAGGTGATGAAAAGCATTTGAAAAACTGCCAGAGGAGAAGGAGGACATATCCCCCACCTAAAATCAGTTGGTCGGTGCCACAACTAAGACTGTAGTGCTAACTTAGCAGATCGTGCAAAAGAAGAACCTTACTAAAAATGTCTCTGGAGTAATTGTATTTTTCTTCTGTTTTAAGTAGGTGACAGGAGGAAACCTCAGGGCACGGGGTGGGGCGGGGGTGGGGAAGCAAAACTATTCAGTCTAGTGGAAATCTGTATTAGGCAGGAGTTGATTACAGTGTGTGCGCTCTTATTCTTACAGAGGACCTCAAAGAAACAGAGCCTGGGAAGTACAAGTGTAGATGTCCTGCAGACACAAATGTAGCAAATTTGAGCGGATGCATGGGCCAGAATTTTCTGGGATGATCGGTTGCAGTAGTGGCTTCTGACTTTCGGAAGAGGCAGAAGGGTCCTCTGCCGCCCTCGGATGGTGCACACAGCTCCCCACCCCGGCGGCGGGCTCTCTCCCGGCCTGCGCGCGCGCGCCCGCGCGCGCACAGAAATGCCGCGCGGCTCCCTCCCGGCCCCAGTCCGCAGATTGTATCTCGAGTCCTGCTAACACCTATCATTTGAAGCCATCTTCGTTCTGTCTTCCAAACATCTCGAACATTTTTGATTCCACTCGCAGCTCCTTCTTATTGAGTTCTCCGTGTCTCTCTGCAACTTGTCATAACCTGTAATAAAATGCCCTTTCTGTCGGGAGTTAAAGTCCAGAGGGCAGCGGTTCTATTTTCAACTGACAGCCGAGAAAAGGAGCCGCGGCGGCCTCCCTTTTGTCTGCCTCGGGTTTAACTCCTGCGGGGCCGACTGGGGAGATCGTGCCCCCGCGCGGGTCGCCTCCCTCCGCAGGCTCCGAGGTCGCAGGTGCTGGGAGCTCACCACCCGCCAAAACACCCGCAGCTGAGCCGCCGCCGCCGCCGATTTCGGGCTCAGCCCCGCGGGGATCGCAGCCGGCAGGGCCGCGGCTGTGGGAGAAAGTTCTGGGCCTCTGAAGCTAGGAACACCTGCAACTAAGGCACGGTCCTCAACCGGAGAGAAGCCCATTCATTAGCAAATTCGCAATTTTGGGGCCGTGGTGGGGGGTGGGGGGTGGGGTTGGGGTGAGAAGGGGAAAGCCTTGACCAAGAACAGAAAGGGTCACTTTGGTCAACACCCGGGAGCCTTTCACAGGGTTAGTATTAAGCTGTTTCAAACTATTTCCTTAATTAGTCAAACCCATCCTGTAATTCTTTCCATAAGCCTGGAATCACAACAGGAAGATTTATTTGCTATTTTCTATCCAACACATTAACTGCTAATGTGAATGGTGCCTTCCTCTCACCTGGGTGGGGAGGGAGAAACTGTTGGGCTCGTTATCCCCAGAAAGGAGCCAGGAGCTGGGATGTCCCGCAAGCCTTCTGGCCCGGGTGCCCTCCTAAGCGTGACTTCGGACTTCACATCTTCCTCTCTCGCTTAATTTTATGTATTTTGAAGGAGGACCCTCCCACACCTCCACTTTCTTCTTACCTGACCATTCCCCACCCCCAGAAGTCACTTTAGAATGCCCTAAGTTTGTTGATGGGTGCCAGCGAATCTCCCGTGTTTTTTTTTTTTTTTTCACGTGTTTTCAACAGTTTATGACAGAAAGGAAGAGTCATGGTTGTGATGTCACCTGATGGAGAAGGGGAATTAGGAAGACTGATAAGGGAGGGCAGGTAGCAGGAAAGGAGAAGCACTGACCCTGCCTTCTGGGCATCCTGTTTATTTTAAAAAGAAGGCAGTGCAGCCTCTTGTGGAGTACCTGTCAGGGAGTCTGCTCCCTGACCCCTAGGTCTCCAAATCTAATTCCAGACTCTTCTTCCTGGTTCACAAAATGTTAAAGGGTGATATGATTTTGTTCTCATTCAGCTATGGAAACAGAAACAGCCTGTCCATTCCTGGCTCCCTAGCCGGCCATCCTACCTTCTCAGGAGTAGACTCAAGAGAGATGCATACTGTCTGTGGACAGAGTTTCTGATTCCTTCCTCCTGAGCCTTCATCCTCCCTTGCTTGTTTCTCTCAATTCACACACTCTGCTAATTTCTTTCTGCAGTGGGAAACTAGTGAAAACTTAATACTTTCAAAACCTAAGCCACATTCTATTCTCTAAAGGAAACCTGGAGAAATTGCCCAGATGAACTCTGCAGATGATTTCCTTTTGCGTGGTGGGAAAACACTGTCATAAACTGTGATAAGAAAGGAAAAGTAGAAAGAGGCAATTTGAGAGTAGGGCTTATTTGATATTCCTCTACAAAGAAGGATGCTGTGTTCAGGTTTTTTTTTTTTTAAGGCATTTGTGTCTTCTGCATCAAAAGACTCTAGTGGGATGCAATAGGGAGATGTTTAATATCTAGGAAGACTTACAAAGCAAAGACTTTTTATTCCCCAAAGGAAAAAACAAGGAGGAAATTAGAAGAAATATAGACAAATAAACTTGTGTTTGAGCAGTTGGTCTAGGAATCCTCTATTGCATTGTTCATTGTTGCCCTATTTCTCTTTTTGCTTTATTTTTCAAGGTTGATCAGTGGGTCTCAAGCAAGGTTGTTGATGTGAACAAAAGTGGTGTTTGCCACCAGTTCTTCGGGTGCTGCTGATTTTATAAAGGTGATTATTTCTGTTCCCTTTAATCTCTGGAAAAAGCCAGAGTCTTTGTCCCCTGTGAGTCCTACTTTCATAGAAACCATGTTCATTTAAAACACTGGTCAGAAATAGTCAGGACATATTTGAGGATGCTGCTGATGATAGTCTTATTCTCCCCAGTTGGCTCACAGATTCTATTCAAAATGAAGCTATTTGGAGACATGTAAAAGCCAGTAAATTTCCTGGTGCACAAAAGAAAATGGTGCATTATGCCCACTGCCTATTTCCACTCAAAAGTGAATAATGCCCCAGTTACCACCAGGCCTGACTTGATTTATCTTGGTTAATAGGATTAACATGTCAGCCTCTCTCAAGAATTTCCAAATGCATATCCGGAGTGTCACTGACTCACTGGTGTCTTTTTTCTTCTCTGATGGGCATAATGACGCACCTACAAGCAGAGGGCCTTTGTCCAGTGGGAGCAGGCAGATTATCTGTCTCCAGTGAAATAAGGCGTGTTGCAGCCACCTTTGCCAAGATTCAAAGCCAGAACCCAGTCACTATAAAATAATTGTGTCACTACCTCACCAGTGCACTGTCCATGTTTCATTTATATTTTGACTGTAATTGAATGGTTGAAAAGCAAAAATGTAGACAAATTCCAGCTGTATTGAGATCTGTTTCTTCCTCCACTACCTCGGGCCCATCATTAGATACTTTCCCTCTCTGCGCAGGAGGTCAGAGTGTATAAATATAAATTGCATTTTGCATTACTTCTAGATGAGTGAAGCTGTCAAAGCAATAATATGAGCTTTCAGTCCCACATTCTACCACTTCTTTCCCATTTTTTGGCCAGGAGGTCATGTGCAAATTGAACGTGACAACCCAGAAGACATGTCCAACAGACTCGTATTGTTACTCAGCTCAGCTGCCTGGCTCGTAACAACATTAAACCCACATTAGTCCCCAGCCTCCGCCAGGCAGGAGCTCCTAAACACAGGACCCAGGCTTCTCAGAAAGTTCACTTCAATAGTAACATTTCATCTGGAAGTAGTAGGCAACACTGACCTAAAATATTTTTCACCCAAAATTTATGAGGAGATCATGTCACAAAGACCAGGGCAGTATATGAAAAGACAAAGAACAAGAAACAAGATAAAGTGTCAAAGAATCTTCCAATACACACAAACACACACACACTCACACACACTAGATGGGGTGTACTGGCTTCTGTGTGAAATTGTGCATATTTTCCAGAATCTATCAGTGATGTGCTTGGAAATAAATTTTCATTGTTATTCCAACAATGAAGATGTCATTCAGGAAACCACCTGAAAATATGGGTTGACCTTGTACTCTTATTAGCACTTTCTTCATCACATTGTTTTGGAACTCTAATTCCATAACAAAAAAATAAAGCTTTAGCAGCTTATTATCGCCATCATTAAATGGTGACCTTCATCAAACTACATTGTGGTGAAAAGATCAGAAACTTTCATCAATTTTAAGGAAGCTGAATGGGTTGGAGGAGCGGTAATTGTCTATGTGACCCATTCACGTCTTGCCCAGATTGCAGTTAACAGAGACCTGTTGTTCACTGACAGGGTGTTTGATGATTTCTAGGAATTGAGTGGCTGTTTTCATTCCTGTTCCAAATGGACAGGTGTCTACATCAGAATTGGCAACCTGGTTGGCAGACTCAGAGTAGCCAACCAGCAAATTGTTTATGGAGAGTAAACTTGCCTCCCTCCCATGATGAGTGTGCATAAGTGTGAGGGCTGGCAGTGAGGAGGGAGGAGAAATGGAGATGCTGGAGGCAGAAAGATTGATACAGGTCCATGAAGCATAAAGGGGATGGAGCCCTTTGGTTCCAAATGGCGCCATATGCAACTCCGCCTCTCCTGGAGCTCATCTTGTATTTAACCACCTTGTGTTCTAAGTGTACAAATAAAAGTCCATGAAAGTCACTTAATCTTTGTTAGGATGTTCATAGCAATCTCAACAAATAAAATAAATCAAGTCAAAAGTTTTTACATTTTGTTAAAATAGCAGTATTTCCATACATCTTTACTTTCTCAAAAAATGGGTCCTAATTGTCCTACCCTCGAGTGAATTGAAGGAGCTTAAATAGTGAATGTGAAGAAGTGGTAACTACAAGAATCACACCTGGGAGTACCTAACTCAAAGTAGGAAGTATACCTCTTGTTCTCTGTGGCTAATGTCACATTTTTAATACATAACATCTAAGAGTCACCATCAGATACATAAAAATTTTTCTCTCTCCTTTCACTTTTATATATGATCTTTACAATTATTCGTGCTGAATTTTACTGCCTCAATGTTAGTGTTAAGCAACTTATGTGCATATGCTTAAGAAAAAAAAACAATTGTTATAAAAGGATCTAATATCATTTTTATTATCTAACCTTTGCTTTCATAAGGATTAAAGTTGTTTTAAGTTTTGGAAATGACAATAATAATAGTAATAATAATGAAACTGAGGCAGTGACTGTTATGAACACTGGGACAATTTACACTTGATTTTGGACAAATTTATCTGGATGTCTGCAGTTATTAAGCATTTTTAAGGGAGGGGAGGAGGGGAGGGGGGATAGTAGAGGATAGGAAAGGCAGCAGAATACAACAGACACTAGAATGGCAATGTATAAATCAATGGAAGTGTAAATGATGTGATTCAGCAATCTGTATACGGGGTAAAAATGGGAGTTCATAACCCACTTGAATCAAACTGTGAAATATGATATATCAAGAACTATGTAATGTTTTGAATGACCAACAATAAAAAAGAAAAAAAGAAAAAATAAATAAAAATAAAAATACATGCTCTTGGGGGAAAAAAAAGAATTTTTAAGTTATATGCATCTCTGAACATATCACAATGAATTCCACATTAATGGTTCACTGTAATGCACCAATTAAAATAAAGAATTTTTTAAATAGTAAAAAAGGATAAAGTATTTTAAGTGTTAAATTTTTAAGCTTCCAATCACAGGGAAGTTTTGTCCTTTCTTTGTCTTTCTCATCTCATCTTTTTTTTTTTTTTTTTTTCTTGTGGTGGGGGATTACTGAAGACTGAACTCAGGGGCACTGGACTACTGAACTGAGCCACATCCCCAGCCCTGTTTTACAGGGTCTTACTGAGTTACTTAGCACCTTGCCATTTCCAAGGCTGGCTTTGAACTCAGGATCCTCCTGTCTCAGGCTCCTAAGCTGCTGGGATTACAGGTGAGCACCACTGCGTCCAGCATCATCTCATCTTAATAAAATAATATGTGCACACCTGACACTTTTTAGTTTACTTTTATTACACTACATTACCAGAAATTGTAACAATGAAGATCAGAGGCTTTAGAATCAGACTAACTGCTCCACCTTTGCATGATGTATTTAGACCTTGGAGAGATAATTTAACTCTAGGCCTCAGTTTCTTTATCTGTGGGATGGGAATATTAAATGTCCTTACTTTAAAGACTTGTTTGAGGATTCTTGAAATAGCATACTTTCCATGTTTCAGGAACTAGGTAGCTTCTCAGAGTTAAGAATCATTATTGCTGCTGCTGCTGCTGACAATGATGATGATGGTCTAACATCTGTAAGGGTTACTGTCTTCATTTTCCTCTGTGAGACAAAAAAAAAAATACACAAAAGGTTGTAGAAAATGTTGAAGTTAGGTAAAGTGTATAAAGCATTTGGCATAGTAGCTGAACCAAGGAAGCCTTCAGTAAATGAGAAGTGAATTTTTGGAAAGGAGTGAAATATTCACTTTGGGAAGAAAATTTATTCTTCAAGCATTCAACTTGGTGTAGTTCATCATGTTTGGATCTAAAGACTTAGTTGATAGAAGATGGCATGAATAAAGCCAAAGTTGAAAAATGATGCCCAGTTTGCTTCCTTAGTACTAGGATCACAACTCATTCCTTGCCTGATCTGAATTCATACTACTGAATATTAGTGAGAAACCTTAACAATAGTGGGTGGGGGTGGGCAGCCCAAGTTCACTACTACCCTTGAATAAAATACATAAAATAGAAATCAGCATTTGCATTACACTGTTCCAAAGATGTGTCATGGAATCTGAAAGAGATATTGGAAGTATATTGTATTGGAAGTAGGGAGTTGGAGTATATTATTATTCCTGACATTGTAATTTTTCTTCTAGAAACAGGATCAAAACTTTCTGGAGTCTGCATTTAACGGTAAGCTGTGGCACCATTTAAATGAAGGATTCCTGAAGCTAGGAGTCTCCCACCTGCACATCTATGAAAGCTTACTCTACCTGAGAGGGGCCCAACAGTCAAGGTTCCTTGAGAACTTTACAATGAGCCAATAATTCAATTTTACCAGGGTCTTTAGGGGTTATACATATGTTCCAAATAAATTTTTCAGGTTGAAAATAATAGTTGGGTGGTAAATTAACTTGTATATCAGAATTTATGTTTATAATCTTCTATAATTTGGATAAGTGTCCTTCAAAGATCTGTGTGCTAAAGACTTGCTTACTAGCCTGTGGTGCTCTTGAAAGATGGTGGAAACTTTAAGAAGTGGAGCCTAATGGAAGGAAATTATATCATTGGGGACATGTTCTTGAAGACTATATTAGGATCCCAGCCCTCTTCCTGTCTCCCCACACCCTCCTTCCTAGCTATCATGAGGTATATAGATCTTTTCCATCACACTGTCCCCATGATGTGCTGCCTCTTCAAAGCCCCTAAGTAATAGGGCAGAGTGACCATGGACTGAAATGTCTGAAACCATGAGCCAAAACAAAACAAATCTTTCCTCTTTTTAAGATGATTATCTCAGATATTCTTTATAGCAGCAGGAAGCTAACTAATATATAAACTCCATATTGGGAAAAGAAAAAAAAAAGAAGAACTTGGGTAAGACACTAAGATTCTTGTCCTGGCTGATTCTTTTCTTTTTAATATTTTTGTTTTAGTTGTTGGTGGACCTTTATTTTATTCATTTGTATGTGGTTGTGAGAATCGAACCCAGTGCCTCATCCATGCTAGGCAAGAACTCCATCACTGAGTCACAACCCAGCCCTGATTTCTTTGATTCTGTATTTTAAAAATCAAACCTTCATTAACTGATTAAATAGAAAAACAAGTTGGTCAGGTAGCTCCCTATTGCTTCAAATTTGGTGCATATGTGTTTCAACTGAATCAACACTGCCCAGTGATATTTAAAATCTCTAATGTCTTCAGTTCAGCTACAAAGCCAAAAGGAATTGGGTTTGATCCATTTTTTCTAACCTAACTATCTCATTCTGTAAGAGTAAATTGGATTATGTGAAAATTAAAATCTAAGCAAAACGAAGCAACTCCTCTACCCAGTCACCATTGAAGAACCACACAGCCAAGTGCTTGGCATTTGCCTGTCATCTGCTTTTCTGGCCATAGGGAGCAGCCCAAATGACAGGCACACAGATGGATGCCTGGTATGATTAATGGTGTCTACCAGCCCTGGTGGTGAGGATGCAGGAAGTGGTGACAGATATGGGCTAGGCCCTTTTTGGCTTAGTGTTCCTTCCAAGACTTGAAGTAGAGAAGAATCAGAGAGAAATCCGGTCCCATTCTTCGATAGAAAATCTGAACTTCTTCTTCTTTCTTTTTTTTTTTTTTTTTTTTTTTTTTTTGAGAATCCTTTCCCAAGACCAAACCTTTAATAGGAAGCCAAACAGGCCTCCTAACTGGCCCATCAAAATTACATCTGCTCTCTCTTCCCTTCCCTTCTCCTCTTCCTTTCTTCCCTTATTCTTTCCTCTCTCCCTTCTTTGTTATTTTATGGGTCCTTATCTTCTTTTTTCCCCTTCTCCCAACACTGTCTCACCTTGATGATATCAGAATATAAACTGGACCACCAGAATGAACTCTCTGCAGAGTCCCTGAGGAGCAAATTAAAGTATATGATGCTGAGAAGGGCAGCAGGGAGACTTGTAAGAAACCCAATTCTGGGGCTGGGGATGTGGCTCAAGTGGTAGCATGCTTGCCTGGCATGCGCGGGGCGCTGGGTTCAGTCCTCAGCACCACATAAAAATAAAATAAAGATGTTGTGTCCACCGAAAACTAACAAATAAATATTTAAAAAATTCTCTCTCTCTCTCTCTCTCTCTCTCTCTCTCTCTCTCTCTCTTAAAAAAAAAAAAAAACTCTTTGAATATGTCCCACCTCTTCCTAACCAAGGGTGTCATTTTTGAGTATGGTGCTATTATGCATCAGGGACAAGGGAGACCAAGGTTTCATCATTAAATATGGGTCAAACATGAGATCATAGCTTCAGGATCAAATCCAAAGTTGATCATTATTTCTTTTGTGGCTTCTTGCTTTGTTTTGGTGCTGGGGATGTAATCCAGTGTTTCACAGCTGCTAAGCACATGCTCCACTACTGAGCTACAACCCCACCCTGATGGCTTCTAAATTTTTAATTAATTTTGAATATGTAATAAAGATATTTAAATGTTTTTTTAATTAATTTGCTTCTAATAAGTAGTAGAAACATGCATAATGGAGAAAGTAATAAAAAACATTCTTTTCATCTCACCTCCTAGGAGCCCTTCCTACCCAAGTTTACCCTTTTTGGAAAATTAGTTAGGATTGGGGATACAGCTCAGTGGTAGAACATATACTTAACATGTGCAAATTATATTGAGTTCAATCCTCAGTGCAGTAATAAATAAGTAATAATTTAAAAATTAATTAATATTTTCTGAGCAGTTTTAGGTTGATAGAATGTTTGAGAGGTAATTACAGAGAGTTCGAATGTATTCTCCTACTAGTTTTCCCTCCAGTGAACTCTTTGCACTGGTGTAATATACTTATTACAATTGATGGGCCAATATTGATACATTATTATTATTTAAAGTATATAGTTCACCTTAAGATTTTGACAAAGTCAGGCTGGGGATATGGCTCAAGTAGTAGCTCGTTCGCCTGGCATGAGTAAGGTACTGGGTTCGATCCTCAGCACCACATAAAAATAAAATATTGTGTCCACCTAAAGCTAAAAAACAAATATTAAAAAAAAGATTTTGACAAAGGTGCTGGGCCCAGTGACACACTCCTATAATCCCAGTGGCTCGGGTGGATGAGATAGGAGGATCGTGTGTGTGTTCAAAGCCAGCCACAGCAAAATCGAGGTGCTAGGCAACTCAGTGAGACCCTGACTCTAAATAAAATACAAAATAAGCCTGGAGATATGGCTCAGTGGTTGAGTGCCCCTGAGTTCAATCCCTGGTACCCCAAAAAGAGAAATGAAAAGATTTTGACAAAGGTATGATGACAATTATCTCCTACTACACTATTATCATAGGGAGTACTTCTACCTTGCTAAAAATCCTCTATGCTGTGCCCATTTATTTATCCTTCTATCCTTCAAAACAATGGAAAACACTATCTTTTTACCATTCTTGTAGTTTGAGAATGTCATAACTGGGATAGAAAACCTTTTTAGACTAGCTTCTTTTACTTAGCAATATGTGCTTAAAATTCTTTTTATTTGTGAATAATATTCCATTGTCTCAAAGTATTACAGTTTGTTTATTCACTAACCCACTGAAGAACATCTTGGTTGCTTCCAAGTTTGGACAGTTATGAATAAAACGGCTGAAAACATCCACATACAGGTTTTTTTGTGGACATAAGTTTTCACCTCATTCAACCAGAGACCATGATTGCTGGTATACCAGAGTATGTTTAGTTGTTTTTTTGTTTGTTTGTTTGTTTTGTTTTAACTTCCAAACTGTCTTCCAACCCCTTTTTGTGGTTTTAATGAACATATTAGCACAAATAGTTACTTAACAAAGATGGAGACACAGGCCCACCAATGGCTTCTGGTCAACAGCAAGGCAAGAGCAAAATGTAGAAAGTACCACCAAGTCACCTGAGAGGATAGATCTAATCAGGCCGCAGGGGTTCTTTCGTAGCCTTGCAATTTACTTGCTCTGTGACCTCTGGCAAATTACTCAACCTCTCCATGATTCAGTTTCCTCAACTCCAATGAAGTTTGGTAATACCCAGACACTAGAGTTCCAAGAATTAACTGAGATATCCCACACACATCTTGACAGAACTCTTGGTACAAGTAAGTTGTACCATTTTTATATCTTATTGCACAAACTAGCATCTTTTCCCCGCAAATACCTATTACATTCTTTAGGGATGAATTGGTATTACAGTGCATTCAGAAGTACCAAAGACAATGAGAATTTTATACACTGTGAAATCTATTGAGAAAAAAAATCCTATCAGCTAAAATAAAAATAAAACAAAAGGAAAGAAACCTTACAAAGTAGAAATGCTTCCTTCTCCAAGGTCTTGGTCCGTGAAATAAAATTCCTCCCTCTGCATTCAAACCTGAGTTCTTATTAGTGTCTTGTTGGCTCAGAATCCTCTGGGGTAAGTCCTGAATTATGAAATACTCTCTCTCTGGCAGCCTGCCAAAGCCTGTTCTGCAAGCACCCAGGCTAACTGGCATCCTCACATGTGAGCAGACTCTTCACCCCAAGGGCCTGACGAATGCTCATGTTTTTTCCTTTTCTCAAACAACTCCACAGGCAGGTGGGAGGAGGGCCATATTAAGCAATCCATGTGGTAATATTTGTAAAATTTCCTTGGGTAGTTCTTGCATGATAACATAATGATATATGCTGACAATGAAAAATAAATGCACTGTAGCTAAACTTCTATGTATTGGGTTTATTTGGAAATGAATAAACAACAACAAAATTCTCTCCTGTGCATTCCTAATTAATAAGCTATGGCTCCCCACAACATCAACATATCAGTGGGGATGGAAACACTTGAGTATTTCTAACAGCTGATTTGCCTTTGTGATATCAGATAACGAGTTTTCTGTTTTAGCTGCATGTGCAGGGTTTAAGTGTCATGAGGTCAGAGCATATGGAATTTTTTTTTTCAAACTAAGAGTAAACAATGAAACCTGATAACTTATTCAGGGCAAATGGCTGCAAGGCAGTCACTCACTAATATGAGTTGTACCCACATTAATAAAGCATGACACCAAAGGCATATTTAGATCAAAATATTTCTGAATAACTGGAAATCTAAAAATATGCAAGCTGGGGATGTAGATCAGTGGTAGAATGTTTGCCTAGCATGTGCAAGATTCTGGTTTGATTCCTAGCACCACAAAAATATTTCAAAATTAAAAAAAAAAAAAAAAAGCTGAGTACAATAATTCAGGACTTACCCCAGAGGATTTCAAGTTTGAGCAACCTAATGAGACTCTATCTCAAAATAAAATGTAAAAAGAACTTGGGATGTATCTCAGTCATAAAGTGCCCTTGGGTTTGATTCCCAACACCAGAATAATAATGATGATGATTTAAAATATTGCAGCAGAGATCATAATCCTGCTAGGAATTATAGACAAGGTGGGTTTAAATTTTGAACCAGAAGATATGTGGTTCTGCTGGAGTCCCCCAAACAGATGGCCAAAGCCAAGTTTTAGGATTGTTCAATCCATCAGTACTGAAGCAAGGAGACTAGGTAGAGGGCAGAAAATCAGAAGTGGCCAGAGTCTTTCTTACATATGTTCTTCACAATATCCACAACAGTTTTTGATACAGCTTAGTGAAGAGTTGTGGGAAAAAATGAAAGGAAGAACAAAGGAGACAAGAGTTGATCCAAATATCTTCCCCACTAAATTTACTTTGCATGTTTTAGGGCCTAAGGAAGTCTTTCTGCTTTTTTAGAACTTTTTTGTGCTATAGTATCCAGTCTGGTGAATGTAATGATTAAAAGCACAGAATCCAAAACCAGACATTCAATTTAGAGTCCTGGGTCTGCCTCTTAACTCTATAACCCTTCCTAAGTGTAAAATAGAAATAATGATAAAAACATATCCCTTTGAAAGTTTATATAAAATAATAGTGCCTAGCACAGTCTCTTGTACACAGTGGCTACTTAGTCTAGGTCTTTATTGCATTATTCTTGTCATCATTGCTATTCTGAGTCGACTACTCCCTTAATGGAATATTTTTCTATCTGAAATTGGAAAGGGTTAATAGCAGGGTTCAGGCATAGACACTAGAGGTGGATATTTCAGCATCCTCTGATGACACCAGCTGTGCTGGGTCAGCCATTTAATTCAGTTCTGAGGAACTTCTCTGCAGGAGACTCAGTGGTGAGTTCTGGGGAGTGTGTAAGAATAGAGAGGATCACGGTGTTACCCATGCCTGACAAGCACCTTCCCTGCACAGGAAGATTCCACAGACATAGATGTCTAGTTAAAATTGCTACCACAGAAAGTGCCCTTCAAATTAAATATAGCTCAAAATAAAAATTGGCCTTTTTAATCTGAATTAACACACATATTATTTGAATCTTGTCCTTTTCAAAACATATATAATAGTTTTAATAAAAATAATTTTGGTTTAATTTTTTAAAAAATATTATCTGAAAGCTAGGTTTAAAATATGTCAAAGTGGAGCACTATTGTCCTGTATACACCTTGAATAAAAGACTGCTCCAAATGTGTAAGCTACATGTCTGACCCAAGGATGAGACATGTGTATTGTTTGTTCCTCTGCATCCAAAATATTTGTGAGCCACCATATAGACATGATTGAGACAAGACTATGTGATAACATACATCTGCTTTAATCTTTTTCTTCCTTCCTTTCTTCCTTCCTTCTTTCTTTTTTTGTTAATAAAAACGTGTTACAAGGTTAGGGATGTAATCCAAAGATAGAATACTTACCTAGCATATGTGAGGTCCTGGACTTGATGCACACCACCACAAAACAAATTAAAAAGTATTAAAGTAAAAAGATTTGTGGTAGTCTGGGATTACATTGACTTCCCCAACCAAGCTTCAGAATATATTCTTACATTTGCAAAAGAGAATCCATATCTTCAATGTGTCTCACCTAACCCTTTGCTTTTGATAGGCAAAACAAAATAACAAAATAGTAGCAGCTCAATTAAAATATATAAACCTATGAATAGATAAATGTACTAAATTGGGAAGTAGAATGGATTCAGCAAGATTTAGAGAGATTTGAGAGATGGGTGTGGTCCCAGACTGCTTTCTTTGGACAGTCAGGCAGAGATATGCCCAGTTCTGCAGAGTCCTTTTCCAGAGAATTTTCTTTCTTTTTTCCTTAAAGCCAAATGTCCTGTGGTCTGCTTTCAGCCTTGAAGATATAGTAGAGAATAAGTGGGAGTATTGAGGCTTTTATTTCCAAGTACAATATGAGCCATGCAATTATCTTTCTGTACCAATAGGATAGAGACAGAGCGACTATTACCCCCACCTTTAATTTCTTCTCCTTGTTAACAGTGACTGTCCCCCTGAGTGGGAAATCCAAAATTTTTTAATTTTTATAACTTTCGTGGATTTGACTATGAAAAAAAGAAAGTTTGTTTTGAGAGCTAGTTCTAAAGGAATTAAGTACCCAAAAAAGTATTTTGAGTGGTATCTCTAAATTAATACTAAAATGCTGAGAACAGGACCCTTAAAGAGAAATCTCTCTGCACAGATGGGATGAGCATCTTTGCCAGTTCACAAACACAGTACCCTCCCTGGCACCCAGCTAGCCTCCCTGGATTGCCTATGTCATGAATTTAGGTCCCTGAGTAGGAAAGAGGAGACAGGATGTACATATTTCATATATTCTTGAAATTCTAGCATCCTCTTCTTTAATGTTCTGAAGCTACTTCAAAAGATAACAATGCTAACTCTACTTAATTGTTAGATTTAATAAAAAATAATGCATTCTTTGTGCCAAACAGCTTTTTTTTTTTGTCTTGTTTTTCTTTTTTCTTGCAGTTTAGGGATAGAACCCAGAGCCTTTCACATGCTAGACAAGTACTGTACCATTGAGCTACACCACCAGCCTATCCAAAGTACTAAGTATTCTCATTAGTTTTGTTTTTAAAGAAAAAAAAATGGATATAAATACTCCAAGCCATGATGACCATGCAAGAGGAATTTCTCCCTAGGAAATTCTCCCTAGGAATTTCTCCAGCACTACTGGGCTTCCATCAGCTCCTCACTATGAGCTCCTTGTGCTTTGGGAATGACTTTTCTTCTTCTAATTCCCCTGGCCCACTTATAAGCACCCTTTATGTGTTAGTTTCAATAGCATCTCTCCTCAAATAGGATGAGTCCTCCCACTCTGGGCTCCCATGCTCCTCTATGATGACTCCTAGTGCAATTGCTTTTCATCTGCCTGACCCTGCTCTGTGAGTTTAAGGCCAGGTTTGCCTTTGTCACTGCATCTGGTGCCTAGCACGAAACATACATGTAGTAGGTGCTTAGTGATCTTTGATGAAAGTAGAAGAGAAGGTAGAGAGGAAAGGAGAGAAGAAGACAGAAAGTGAAATGAAAAGGAAGGGCAGGAAGACGGAAGTAAGGACAGAAAAAGAGATCACTGCAGAGTCATGGCCTCTTTGTCACACCCCTGCTCATGGCCACACTCTTCCTCTCCTTTCTTCCTTCACCATTTTTCTTCTCTTTACAGAAACTCCAAAACTAAAATAATATTAAAACCACCCTTGCCTCAGTATATACTTTCAATTTGATCTGCTTTTTCTTTTCTTTCCTTTTTTTTTTTTTTTAATTTTGGTTTGCTTGTTTGTTGTTTGGTATGTGTGTGTATGTGTATGTTGTGTGTGTGTGTGATTCTCCACCGTCACTCCACAAATTCAAATATATTTCAAAGCCCAATTTACTCAACAAGCATGAAATACTAGGTCTCTCTCATACATATCTCAATAAACAAATTTGTTTTATTAAAATTCCATTTTTATTTGTTTTGAATCTTATAAGTGGTGTTTGTAAGCCATCAAACAAGTTCATCTTGATACTGACATTGTAAAACTGATGAAAGGAAGGCAGTAAAAATGAGAGTATTGGGGAATAAAGCAAGAAGAGACACATTTGGGGAAAATCTAAAGAAAATGTGGTCTTTGGATAGCTACATATTTTATTTTTATTTTTGTTTAATTAATAACTAATGGTTGATTTAATAAAATTAATGTCTAATCTGCTTAATTTTTAAAAAAGAGAGCTTTATTCCCCTCCCCGACAGAATGTAGAAATCAGAACAAAGACATACCCAAGATCCTTTAGGGCTTATTATCATTGAATAAAACTATCCTAAGCAGGGGTTGGAAATGTAGTTCAGTGATAGCCTGACCATCAGGCATGTACTAAGTCCTGAGATTGATCCCCAGCAACACACACACACACACACACACACACACACACACACACACAAAACAAATAAATAAATAAAATAAAATTCTAAGGTATATAATACTGTAAGAGGGTGATATTGCACTGAATATGAAGAAGAATTAGATTAAAAATCTTTCAAAGGAAATTTTTATAGTATTCAATGAATTTCCCTTTTTTTTCACAAAGAAATCAAAAGGATAAAAAGATCAGAGAAAGCTGAGTACAATAGAGTGTTATGGGGAGAATATATGGTCATTTAGATTACTGTTTTCATCTTTCACTTTCTCGCCTTAAGAAAATTTAGTGCAGGGATGGCTGAGTTCCAGAGTAGGGAAAGAAGTGAGTCCCATCTAGATTTGTTCATGACGGGATATTTCAAAAGTTAAAATTACTAACTCAAGTCTGGAAAATAAGAGAGATTTACTTAAGCATTAAAGATAGGTACTAGGCAGTAAAACTGATAGATCCTTATTCCATTGTCCTATAAGAGGCTGGACCACTCAGAGAAGTTAATTCTAAGGAAATTTAGAGCAAGTTATAGGAAATACTTCTTCACCTGCTAGAATTCATGCTGAGGAATTTGCTGCCACAAGCAGTCATAAAATCAATCACTGAGTTGGATTTTTCCAAGGGGCAGGATAATGTATGACCCACTCTTCTGACTAGTTGGGGAGGAGAGAGGCAATCAATTCGCCTGCTTCTAGGAGATCACAATTGATTACAAGTGGGGTCAGCAAAAGGATGTCCCCCACACTTGATCGGGATAATTAAAAAGTGTTTGCCCATGCTCATAGGTCCAGCAAGGACAGTGAAAATAGGCTATCGAGATAAAATGACTTGATCCAATATAAAAAAAAATTTTTTTATAGGAACAAACAATTAAAAACACAAAATGTCAATTCCAGGAACAAATATATGGTACACCTTAAATACTTTTATAGGAATAAAATTTCCCTTTCAATATGAATACAACACAATGTTTTTCATTTTTAATCTAATTCTCTAATCAGTATTCTTGGAGTATGTCTGACAAATTTGAAAACAGATAACATGCATGGCAGCTTTTTTTCTAAAGGAGAGTATAGTATAGTTGAAAAATTGTGAGTGCATTGCAAACATTAATAAAGCAGTGTTAAGTTTGAGGTTGTCATGTTGAATGTCAGTAACGAAGTCCTTTGATACAGTTGTCACAGTTTAAATTATTTTTTAAGCTATCGTTTTCCCCCACCTCTTTAACTTTTCTTTCTTTCTTGAAAATGTGATGTAGTTTCCAAGACTTCACTTTATGCTACTTCAGATACATCAAAAGCAATATTGCATCTTTGGCACTCTAATTTATGAGCTTCTGAAAGAGAGACCAAAAAAAAAAAAAACATCATGTCAGACATGGTTAGAGCCTGCGTTTTTATTTGGGGACAAAAGAGTGTCACATGCTTTATTAAAAAGAAAATACTTTAAAAAATTATAAGACAATATAAAATCCCAAGTAAGTCATGATAAAACCTTGTCTTCAAATTAAAAAAAAAAAAAACTATACCTTCCTAAAAATGTAAAGAAAATGCATTGTCATCACCTCTGGAGAAACAAGAAATATTACTAACTTTAAGAGACAATAACCTAATTTCATTATCCATACTAAGAGAAAGTAAAAATATAAGATGTCTAAAAGCTCCTTCATGGCAAATCACCATAATTTACAATAGTCATTGTAACTTTGGAGCTTAACAACAACTTTATTTTTATAAGTATGTTTTATTTAAACATTGCCCTGACCTTCCCCCCAAAAAATAAGTACATAAGTTGATGCCTTAAATCTGACGTCAGGGGGTTTTCTAGAGTTGTCAGGGTACTGTGTCGAAAGCTCTGCAAGACTTTGCACAATCAGCTCATACCTGTTACAAACTGCCGTGGACATGCAACCTCTGGAGCCAGTCCTAGCTCTGTCTCTCATCAGCCAGGTTTCCCTGGGGAACTCATATCACTTCTTGTAAAGCAAGTTGCCAGTGTATTGCAAATATCAGTAAGACAGTGTTAATTTTGAGGTTATCTCGCTGAATGTCAGTAATAAAGTCCTTTGATAAAGTCATCACAATTTAAATTTGGACTTTTAAAATCTATTATTTTATTGCCTAGATATGATGGCTTTAAGTTTAAATCAACATAAAGTTACTTTAAAAACAATGACAACACTGTGCTGTGATATCGTTAGTGCTCAGTCATTGCTTCCCTCCCCCCTTCAGTCTCCAGAAAGCCTGGATGTTTCTGAGTGCACCTCTCCCTGGGAAGAGAGAGGGACAGTGGAAGTCAATTCTGCTTTCACAGATTTGAGGGTAGGATTGGGGGAAGTTTTCATTACTACACGTGCTCCTTATTCGAGCCCCTACCCTTTGTTGTATCCCTCTCTGATGGGATTTCTCCCTGACCTCTGCACTCCGCAAAGTCAGTTAAGCATGCTCCCTGCTGCAGATCTTCCATTTCTTCTTCCTTAGACTCAAATGATTGTCTCTTCCCTTCTCCCACCAAACCCTAACTTGTCTAAACTCACACTGACGGGTTGGTCCTTGGCTTACATGTCGCCATCTATGAGAAGAACTATCAAAGTCTGAGTTCCGTGCTTCTTGTATGTAGCCCCACTGTACTTTCACCACCATTTTTCATTGTTTATTTACCTGTAGCCACCATTAGACTTCAAGCTCTGCATGGCAAGAATTTGGTCTTGTTCTTTCAAAGAACTCCATTTCTGATAGACTCACTTTTCAATGGTTCTGAATAGATTTTAAAAAATAAAATAAAATCTCTAGAAAAGGCTGTTCCTGCTCAAGGCCTTTGGTTTTCATTTGCCACTACTCTACAAAACCACCCTCTAATCAGAGTTTGCCCAAATGAAACTGATATTTCCCCATTGTATTCAAAGCCAGTGTTCCAGAAGAACTTGTGTTGGAGTTGTGGGGAAGTAACCGGGTGATCTTTCATGAAACTAATACTGGGAAATCTAGAATGCAGTATAAATTGGGGAAAGTTGGGGGGGGGGGGAAATGGAGACATAATTTCCTTGGGTTTATTTAGCCTATAATGGAAGATTCAGATGAGTTATGTTTTTTTTTTACATAAGTCTAAATTTAATTGTTAAATCCAATTGCAGTTTACACATATCTCAGAATAGCAAAATTGTCTTAAACTTAAAATCATGTCAGTACATATGGCACATATACTTGGTTTGGTGGTGGATGTTTAGAATCGGGGCAGAGGGGTGGCTACAAAGCAATTGGAAAGCCAGTATAGTATAGTGAGTTAAGCAGAATATTGAAGCAATTTGCCCTCCCATTTTACCTGAATGATGTAGTTAGTAGAAGCAGAAACATGTTATAATGCGTATGAATGATTCAGTTCTTTGTTTCTCTTTGGAAATGCAGGTGGAATCTGCATTTTGAGATATCTGATGACAACAATAACAATAACTGGCATATTTAAGCAAGAGCAAGATTCAGAGCCCCTGCTAAGGACTGTCCAGGCATTGTTTCATTAAATCATTACAAGATCCCTAAGAGGTATGGAATTATTTAACAAGACAAAAGAGTAATACTTGAGGCTAAGTGATTAAGAAATTTGCCCAGGGTCACACAACTAACAATCAGCAGAGCTAGGCTTCAAGCCTTTGGTCATTCAATTCCAGAGTTTTTCCTGTTAGCTTCTAGCTAACACTGCTGCCCTCGCCCAAACTCAGATAATGAGATGTAGTGAGAGAAACCTGAGGTCTAGATCTGAAGCGTGGCATTAATTACTGCTCACATCAGCTTGAGCAGGTCACCCCATCTCTCCAGTTATCTATTTCATCATCTATGATATGAGAATAATAATATTATTATATGCCTTTCCTGCCTTAGGAAAGTTAAGGAAACAGGAAAGTACTACACAATTATCAGCTGATAAAGTTTATTTTAAAACAGTATAGTTGTGAAATTGCTTGAATTTAGTTGTTATTTAGGGAGTATTTTATGTGTGACAGTTGAAAATTAGTTCTATCCAACCCAAATAACATAGATAGATGTAAATGATGCTTTGCCCACATAAACAAATGGGTGTGGCTTGAAGGAGAAAGTGACTGTCCCATAACCATGCATTCCAACCTTGAGTAAACAATAATTGGCATCTACAGAAAAATAAGACATGAAGAGAAAGTCTTCATTCTAAACACACTTGTGCTTATACCATGGCTGCTTACAGAGCAGGAAAATTTGAGTAATAAGGATTTCCTGGGAATTAAAAAGTGGTTTTCTCTTGGGTTGCAGTGATGCATGCCTATAATACCAGCAGCTCTAGAGGCTGAGACAGAAGGATCACGAGTTCAAAGCCAGCCTCAACAACTTATCGAGACCCTGTCTCAAAATAAAACAAACAAACAAAAAGGGTGAGAATGTGATTCAGTGGTTAAGTGCCCCTGAGTTCAATTCCCAGTACACCCCCCCCAAAAAAGTGGTTTTCTCTGAAGAGTAGGCCAGAATCTCCATATTTACTTATTTAGAGAGGACTGATCACTTACATGATTATAAAATTTTGTTTTACAGCCTATATACCCCCTCCTAAAATATTTTTCTATTAAGAATGAAAATGCAAAAGGTATTATCAACTTCTATTGCATGTACACGTCTATGGAAAATGTAATATTAAACAGAATATAACTTGAACAAATTAGAATCATCAAATTTTTCCACCTAACCTTAGTGCTGTGGCCTCCTCGATTTTAGTGGAAAATAACATCATTGACTAAAATACTTTATTTTTTCTCCTACATTTGTTTTGTTCCTGACATAGAGTCAAATACTAAAAAACATGCATAAAATTTTTCTCTGCCAAATATTCATTCCCCTTTGGAATAATGCCTTAATTTTCCTTTAGGATACCATCCTCTTTTTTGATTCTCAGTCTTTAAGGTTTAAATGGGGCTAATTATACTCACTGTCTGCAGTAGTCTGCAAGTGACTTAAGTCTTGGCCAATCAAAATGACAGTGGTTTTTTTTTCAGGTTTGGACATGTCACCCAAAGAAGACCTGTGGACATCCATCCTGGCCTGTTTGGTGCAATTATAGGAAGAAAAAAAAAACTAAACAAGTAAGATCCAACTTTTGGTATCTTTGCTGCCACTTTGAAGAGAATGTATTTGAGAATAAAGCCAAAGGAAAGGAGAGCCACTAAATAAAACAATAGTTTCCTAGTGGTTTCTTTTGCACACCTCTCTCTCTTCCCCTGATTCTTTCCATTATTTTAGTTAGCACATCCTCTTTTTGTTATACCAGTCCCTTGTGAGCTTTGTCAAGTTTAAACTGAAGTCAAGCTTACTAACCCAAAGAGATTTAGTTGTGCAAAGTTTCTATGGATCACATTATGTAATCTGTCAGGACCCCTGCAGCCTTTGGGGAATAGGAAGTAGAAAGAAAATCTAAGAAGTCAAATTTACTCCTTTTCATTTTCCTTCTCTGTTATCCAAGAAATGTTAAGTATTAGTAACAGCAAATATACATGGAGTGACTATAATCTGACAAGCACTATTCTAATCCCACATTGTTGGTAAAAAATTATTAATACCTCTTACCAGGTAAGGACACCAATAGGACAGAATTTTTTGTAGTGTTTCAAAAGTTATCCCAACACAGAAAGATAAAAGTTAAGCCTCAATGGAATACCTTC
Organism: Spermophilus citellus; assembly: GCF_964194105.1. Taxonomy (NCBI): domain Eukaryota; kingdom Metazoa; phylum Chordata; class Mammalia; order Rodentia; family Sciuridae; genus Spermophilus; species Spermophilus citellus. The sequence goes on from NC_138185.1 coordinate 58,472,729, forward strand.
CAAATATCAACATGTATTATAGTTTTATCAGCATAACAATCTAGAAAAATCTGAATACAGTGACTCACATCTGTAATCCCACCAATTCAGGAGGGCTGCAAGTTCTAAGCCAGCCTTAGCAATGTAGCAAGACTCTCACCAACTTAGCAAGACCCTGTCTCAAAATTAAAAAAAAAAAAAAAAAAAAAAAGAACTGGGGATGTATGTGGCTCAGTGGTAAAGTGCCATTGTGTTCAGTCCCCAATACAAAAAAAATTAAGAGAATTCTAAATTAGGACTCAAATTATGCTCCAAATTATTCCTTTCCCGTAGGAAATCTGTAATCCCAAAAAAGAGAAAGGAAAAAATAATTGGTTTTTGCTCTAACATTAGGGTTGAAAATCAAGTTTGAATTATAATCCCAATGTCATCCTTAACTGACTTTTTGAGTATGGGTACTGCATAACCCTGTGTGTCCATAAAGTTATCAGTGAAAGCAAATCTGCTTATTTTACCTAAATTATGCATGGAGCAAATGAGAAATATATTCGAAAAAGCCTTGAGAAGTTCAAGGTTCTAGGTATATGCAAAATATTGTTATTACTACAATTACTACTACTACTACTACTACTAGTAGTAGTAGAAGTAGTATTAGTAATAGTGTCAAAAATTCATATTTGTCTGATTATGAGAGAATACTTCCCTCTTCATTATATCAGAGGAAATCACACAACCTGAAAATCACAATAAGGTCGTAATTCCCAATTTATGCTTAATGCCTTATTCTACATGTTTTCAACTCCCATATAGGAAAGAGCAACAATAGAAATAATACTGGTATCAAAAGAGCTGGCTCTAGACCTGACTCTGCCACTAGCTTACTTTGTGACCTAGGATACCAACTTCCTCTAGCCTTCAGTTTTCTTATCTACAAAATGAAGGGATTAAATTATGTAATGTGGTGGCCATCACTGGCGCTCACCTATACCTGGCTGCCCTCTTCTAGGCACACACAAGACTATCTAGATCACTCATATTTATTCTTGAACAGGTAACTCATTCCAGTCATAAGGATATAAACAGCAAAGATCTGTGTTACTTCTGGATATTTCTTTGCCCAGTGGAGATTCTCCAATGTTCTCTTGCATTGTTGGAGCCACAAAGGACACTGCTAATATGAGATAGTCCATATTATTATTTATAATAGAGTCTCTTTCTTCTTGGGGCCTTGAGTGGGTATGTAAAACAGAATTCTCCAATAATCCACAGTTGGTATGTAGTGGGAATGAGAAATGAGCCATTGTTGTGGTAAGCCTCAAATATATTAGTGCTATTTTTTCATAGCAACATAACCTGGCTATTCTAATTAATACAGTTAATTCGGGGGGAGATTTGTGAGTACCAAGGATTAAAGCCAGAGGTACTTAACCACAGAGCCACATTTTCAGTCCTTTTTTTTTTTTTTCTTTTGAGACAGTGTCTCATTAAGTTGTTTAGTTCCTTGCTAAGTTGCTAAGGCTCTCTTTGAACTTGTGATCCTCCTGCCTTAGCCTCTTGAGCCGCTGAAATTACAGGTGTTCATCATCATGCCCAGTTAATACAGGTAATTTATGTAATTATTCTCAACTTTCACATACTACAATTGCTATATATATATATATGTTTTTATACTTAAAAATAGATTTAGAGCAAAAAGATGCTATAAACCTATAGATCTGCTAGAAAAATTTTCTTTATATCATATAGGGAAAGATGGGCTAAGGAGAGGCCCTATGGAGTTTCCCTACTCCCAAGAGAGGACATTCTATAAGATCTCTTTGAACATGAGTTTTAATTCCTCCAATCAAGACCTTAAAAAATAAATATAAAGGAGTAATTTATCTTACCAGAAAAATAGATATCAAACTAGAAAGACACATGGGCTAAATAAACATGTACAAAACATAAATGTCAATTTAATAGAATCAGATATTGCATTTAATTTATTGGTTGTGTTCATTTGAAGATGTGGCCCAGATGGCTTGCATAATAAGCACGTTTTAATTAATTTAATAAATAACATCACATTTCATCATATCTTTACTCTAATAACTGAGGAGAATAAGGTTAATTTTATATAGTTGCATTTTTGGACCAGAAAACCCGTTCAAGGAAAATATCAAATGGATGAGAATCAGAATAATAGTTATTCATAGTCAAGGAGAAAACCAAATTGGAATAACATTTTGTCTACTATATCAAAGTCTTACTTGCATTTTATTGACATCCACATGAGTGCTTGACTTCTATATAAAATATTAATGGGACCACATAAAAATAAATTCATATGCTTGACAAATTTCTAATGCTTTTTTTGGGAAGTGGGTATTGGACATTGGACCCAGGGGCACTCTACCACTGAGCTATATCCCTGGCCTTTTTTTATTTTTATTTTTTATTTCGAGACAGGGTCTCACTAAGTTGCTTAGGTCCTAAGTTGCTGAGACTGGCTTCAAACTTGTGATCCTCCTGCCTCAGCCTCTAAAGTCACTGGAATTACAGGTATGCAACCCCATACCTGACCCAAATCCAACTTCAGCTGTACTGCACATCACAGAGAGAGTGAGTGAGCTACACTTCTCCCAAATTGTTCCTGTGACTGTTGAGTACCTTGAGTTAGTCATACACCTTAGGTCAATGATAGATCTTGTGCTCACCTTTGATGATCTTCAGTATGTCAATAACAGCAGTGACTTCTGTCTTCTTATTTATACTTTATCTTTCTTGGTCAGCCTCATATATCTAGCCCAGTATCTGGGTTTTCTCCTTTATGGACAGAGAGTTTTGCAGTGAGATTCAATAGATACTTTGTAAAAGCTTGGCAGATGCTCAATTGGGCTCACAAATATTTCATAGTTGAAGAGAATGAGTGGTTCACTGACAAATAGCAACAGCAATAAGTGTTTATTGAATGACTGAACTTTTAATAATTAAAGAGATCTGTACCATAAAACTCTTCTGTGACACTGCTTTAAAAGAGACTACATGAATAGAGAAAGGTATAGAAGGATACAAATCAAACTTTCCATTTGTGCATCTTAATTCATGGGTTCAACAAATAGTTATTGAGTGCCTTCTGTAGTCAATACTGAACACTATATTAGTTCCTTCAAGGAGTTGTACTAGCAATCTACTGCTGTATAACAAAATATCCAAAAAATGGCACATTAAAACAAGAAACATTTATTATGTCACAGTTTCTGAAGGTCAGATATATGAAAATGACTTTTCTAGATGGCTTCATTTATGGTCTTTCATGAGAAAGATGTTGGGTGGAGCTCAAGTCATCTTTAGGCTGAGGGGCCTGGCACCCAGCTCACTGATACAGTCAGCAGGCCTCCCTCAGCCCCTCACTGGCCCTGCAGAGACTTCAGGTCCTGGCCACATGGACCTTCTTGTAAACTTCCCAGAGTTTGTGATCCAAGTGAGAGAAGCCCAAAAGCATGTTCCAAAGTCAGAGGACACAAGTATCACATGTGTCCTTTTACTTCAAAGTATCATGGTGTCACCTCCAAGAATTTGACTTCACTTCTTGAAGAGAGGAATGTTAGAGAATTCATGAATATTGTTTAAAAAAAATATGAAGGAGGATGATTAGAAAGAAAAGTGGTTAAATTTTACTTCATATACATTTTGATATTCTGACTTATTACTATTGACATCTGTTACTCTGTAACTTAATTTTCTGTTAATAGACAATTTACAAATGGTCACTTGCTGGGAATAGGAAGAGAGAGACAGGGACTTAAATAAGGGGCAATCCTCTCCCTTTCTCAGCCTTTTCATAAGACACTAAGAAAGCATTAATTTTCCATGAAGATATTTGGTATCTTTAGATGATAACAAATATTTTCGGTCACATATCAAGGTATTGCATAGGCAAAAAATTCTAATCAGGCTGGGTACCTTGTTTCTCAAAGAAGGTGAAGGAAACTTGAGATGACACAGAACTTTAAGATCATGAGGGAACTTAGAAACTGACACATAAATGTGTTTCCCAATGAATCATAATGTTCCAATTTATTTAACTTTTAATGGTCTAACTGTATTTTTGACCTGTTGAACTGTTTCACAGATTCAAATTTTCACCATTGTCCTTCACATCATATAATGAATTCTGAAGCAGAATTTCCATCTGTCAGTTTAGAGAATGCAGCATCTCATCTCTGCATTGAAATCAAGTTCCCCTCACCTTTCAACAGCCCAAGTACCACTTCATCATCAGCAATGTGGAAAGCCACAAATCAATTAAACTTACCTTGCATTTATGAGTGCCCATGAATTGCACTTACAATGGTTTTACAAAAAGGGATGGCAGTGCAGGGTTCTCAACAAAGACATACAAGTCAGGTAATAGCACATTTGGGGTCAGTGACACTTTTCCTCTTTGTCCTGTCTGTGACTTATGCAGAGTTCTTCATTTCCCACCCCCCTCAGGCTCACTGCCACATCAACATCGCAATATTCCTTGTTGCTTTATTTGAATCTAAGAAGAAAACCACATGCAGGTTTCTGAAGAGCTGCATGTGGCTAAGACAGCCTCAGGTTGGAATGCAGCCCTGTAATCCCCTCACAGGGGTGGAGAGGGAACAACTCCAGAGAGGGTTCCAAATGCACACCAATGCCCCTTCAAGCTAAATTTTGCATTTCGTTTTCTGCTTTAAAATCTCTATTGGCTGCACATCTGAGAAGGCTTAAGAACATAATTTATTCCATATAAGGTTTCCAGTAATTTATGCTCACTAAATTGGCAACATAGGAAGAATTTTTTCATTGACTACCATGGAAGATTATTAAAGGCCATCTTGCACCAGTAAAGACTGCTCAAGCAGTCCTACTATATATCTGAGGAAATTTCCAAGCATCCTGAATTTTAAAAGAAAACAATGTTCATCTTTTGAATTTGTACATTAATAATGTTAGTTTTTAGATAATTGTCCTTCCATACAAAATCCTTATCTGGAGAATCTAACTCAGGGATAGACTTCATCTTTTTTTTTTTTTTTTTTTTTTTTTAGTCCCTCTTTCCCAAACTAGGTAAATACAGGAAAATCTTATTTCTATAATTCACTTTACTTCTGTATTTTTTTTTCCAATTTCAGGTTTATGCCAAGATAACAGCCCACTGCCCTGAAATGCTTGCTTTCTTGACAGGTAAATATTAACTATTTGTTTTCAGCTTTAGCTTTCTCAGCAAGAGACAGAATTAGAACCAGCTCCTTCATTGTTTTTTCTTTGGATGTAAAACAGACAGGATCTATATGCACAAGGCCAAACCTATGGTTACAAAGTAGAAACTGTGTTCCATTATTTAAATAGAAAGTCTGATATTTATATCTAGATATTTATAGTTTCTATTCAATTATTAATGATTTTTTTCATTTTCTTTCCAGTTTATTTTTGCATCCAGTAAATGTAATCATGGATTGAAGCATTTTATTTGTAATTATTTCATAATGAAGTTATAGATCTTCCTTCCTTATTATTTCTTAAGAATTTTGTTTGTGCTGAAAATACTAATCTGATACATTTGTTATGATAACTATTTATATTTCTAGGTTTAGCCATTTGTGTATGAACATAATTCCCTGAGGTGATAGAGGGAACTATATTGGCTTCTGTATTCATCAACTTTTTGTCACTATAACAAATGCCTGAGATATTCAATTTATAACAAGAAAAGTTTTATTTTGGCTCACAATTTTGGAGTTCATCATCAGTTGGCCCTGTTACTTTGGGCCTGGATTGCTTCAGCACATCATGGCAGGAGTGTATGGTAGAGCCAAACCTCATGGTAGGAAAACAAAAGAGAACCAGAGGGACCTGAGGGTTATCTAAAGACTAAGCCCTACCTCTTAAATTTTCTACTACCTCTCAGTAGAGCCACCCCCGGGGCCAACCCAAGAGTAGCTAAAATGTAAGGTATAATTTCAGAGGGAGCTGATCATGTTTTTATTTCATTTAGTCCTGTAATACCTGGGCATTTGGGAGACATTCAAGATACAAACTATAGCAAGTTTACCTCAAACTCACTAAAGTTGGTCTACATTTTTATAGTCTGCACAGGGTCAGCAGAATGCCAAAGACTTGGCAATTGACTTAACTCTAGATTTTCTATCTTTTTCATTTATGTCACCCAATATCATGTGAATCTCTTGTAATGGGCTCTCTGGAATCACATTATAGTATTGATAAAAGAATTTGATTATGTCCTTATCAATGGAGGCTCACAGTCTTCGAAAAATGTTCCTGTCTTTGAATCATGTGCTGATGACTGGATACTTGACCAGTAATTCAACTGCCTGGATCCTAAGACACAGGCTGGTGTTTCCAAGATGATTATCAAGGCTAACATGGCCTTTTCAACTCAAAGCAAACAAAAGCTATAAACTTCTTTACTGAAAATTCTGAATGCTCCCTAGAGCTGTGAACACCAGTAAACATGCTCAAAAAATGTATTCTATTTCACCTTTAAAGTCCTTCACAATATGAATTCTTAAAAGAGAATTCACAAGAGAGATAAGGTGGTATGAGGAATATATTTTTACAGGAAGAATATATTTAGAAAAGAAGAATGAGAAGATGTCTTGCTACTAAGCCAGTGGGAATTTGAAATTTCTCCAAGCCAGGGAGCCAGTAGAGTAGCTAAAACATAAGGTATAATTCAGAGGGAGCTGATCATGTTTTGATTTCATTTAATGCTTTTCTTCATGCTTGTTTCCAAGATCTAATTGGTGCCTATGTTGGAAAATGTTAACACAAAGCAGTGTTATAACAAGGGCATCACAACATCTGAGGTGAACCCCTCCTCCTGAACGGATCTCACCCTCTCCCTGGGAAAGTGATTGTAAAACCCTAGGTTTTAAGAGTCCAGGTTATTGACATCTCACAAAGACATCCAACAGTTATATGGAAGCCATGGGCCAAAGAAGATATTATCATCTTCATGCACTCCTTAGCCCAACTAAGAAAGTATCTTGGCAAATGCCCAGGCTTTACATAAAATGACATATATATATATATATATATATATATATATATATATATATATATATATTGCTAGGCATGGGGGTGCATGCCTATAATTGTAGCAGCTCAGGGGGCTGAGGCAGGAAGATAACATGTTCAATGCCAGCCTCAGCAATTAAGGGAGGCCCTAAGCAACTTGGTTGAGACCCTGTCTCAAAATAAAATATAAAAAGGACTGGGAATGTGGCTCAGTGATTAAGCACCCCTGAGTTCAATCCCTGGTACAAAAAAAAAAAAATGTATGCACAAAGTTAAGTTTTAACCCTGTGAGATTTTTACCATGGCTCTGAATGGTTGAAAGGCCAATATAAAGAGTATGGTTGAGTCATGCTGAGGAGACAAGCTAAGCAGTGATTAGGGAAAAAAACAAAAACAAAAACTAAGCAGCATTAACTTGAAGCCTGTTGGATAGTATTTTTCATACTTGGCACTTTTGAATTTCTTAGAAGTGACTATCCAAGGTCTGGGCTTGAATCCACGGTTTAATAACTTATGTTTGGGCTCTTTAGTTGGTAGGTAGGTCCCACCATAAATAAGAACCACTTGAAAATGACTACTTGATTATAATTAAAAACCTCAAATGATAAACATAAAATGATATTTAGATGTTCCAATATCATTAACACAAATTAAAAATCTATATGTCTTATAATAACTATTAAAATGTATTAATTATACAAATTAATGGGTTTCACCATAGTATTTTCATAATACACATAAAACTTGTATTCTTAAACTTGCATCATTCATTCATTCATTCAAAATGCTCTGAGCTTTAATTATGAGCCTGGCACAGGGCCAGGGGCTGGGAACATAAGTGAATCAGTCAGAGTCCTAGCCTCCAAGGATCTTCCAGCCCTGAGGGAGAGAGAGACCCATAGAGAACTAACCAAAACAGTGTGCTTCATCTGTTCTGGTAGAGGCATAAGCCCTGAAGAGGAAGCCAAAGGTACAGATACTTTTGGCATACGTGCATAGTTAGCAATTCATTCTGGCTCGAGTACTTTTTGGCCACCATTCTCCATGTACTAATCTCTTCTGATAGTTCCACAGTCTTGTCTTCTTTAATGTGTGTGTCTCTCTGCCTCCAACCTTCAGGTAAATGTCCAGGACATGATAAGCTGAATTTATTCACTATAGAAAGAAGTATAAATATAACTTTAAAAAAAAACACATAAAACCAACCTCATCTTGGAAAGCATTGCAAATCCACTCTTCTCCCCACCCTCCAACCCCTGAAAATGAAAGAGAGGAAAAGACAAACTCTAATTAAGAACAATGTGGGACTCTACAGCTTCTTTATACAAACTCCAGCAATTTAAGGAACAATGACCTCCCAGAGGAAAAAGGGACCTCGTCTACCTTTGCTCTGTGCTTCGCACCAGTCAAATTCTCTTCTCTCTCTCTCTCTCTCTCTCTCTCTCTCTCTCTCTCTCTCTCTCTCTCCCTCTCCCTCCTCACCCCCATTCCTGATCTTATTCTGCCTCTATCTCACAACTTCTGAATCCCAGGGCAGAATCACCCCTACTATGAAGTCTTTCTCAGGCAGTTTTTCATTGGCAGAAAGGACCGTTTACTCTATCAAGTTTCCAAAGCTCTTGGTATCAGTTATCAGAGTGTATTGTATTGTCATGTTTTCCTACCTCTCCGTCACTAACCTAAAAACCTTTCAAGGGCAGAGACTCCAACATTCATATTCACAAGTGCCTTGTCCTACGCTGGACACTCCTATCTACTCAATAAGTACATGTGAATAAATACACAAATGATAAGTTTCTATGGGAAGTAAGAAAGTCATTGCTCTTACTCTCCTACAGGATGTCTGCATTCTCCTTGCTACACACTTAGACCAACAGCTCCAATCACATTCCCACTCTTCCAAATATCCCATGACTCATTTACCAGGAGGGGAAAGTCTAAATTTAGAATAGGTCTAAAGTATAATCAGGTAGGCACAGCTGACCTTGACTTTTAATATTCCTGTAGGACAGGTTGGTCTAGGTTGACCATATTCAGCCAAACGTGTAGTACACATGGGTGACTCCTCCCTACAAGTTAAAGATTTCAACACTATTTCTCATTTTGTTGTTTTGAATTAATAAAATAATAACTAGGTACACTGATTTTTCTTTCACAATGGCCTTAGAAATGTTAGATGCTCAGCTTCATGGAAAGATAACATTACCATGTATCCAGCCACAAAATTTAATCCTGAATCAACAGTTTACTTTAGATTCTCCCCTGTGTTTAGTTGAACATGTACTTTCAGTTTGCTTGCAGTGACCCCACTGATCAGTCAAAGAGCATGAGCACAGAAAGGTGTCCAATGTGGTGAACCAAGATGTAAAATCTTGGTTTGAATCCATGGGCCTGGTAAAACCAGCCTGAGCTGGCTTCTCAGAGAAAAGAGATTAACTCCTTAGCATATGGACATCCACATAGGTCCTATTGATCAAGGAATCTTTCCCAGCATGGTCTGTGTGTGCAGTAGCGCCTTTCCTATGAAGGATAGTCCAAGACCCATCTCACAGAGCAGAAAATGACTCTAAGCAGGTAGTAAAAACAGAAAACAAACCCAGGCACTCTTCTAAATATTTGTGAAGACCTACCCTGTGGCTTGTGGCATTATAGCCAAGATGAGAAAAACATATGGACTCTTAAGAAAGTGGTGATTTTGAAGACAAAGTTATAAAAATGGGTAATGTTATAATTGGGCTGGGAGTGGGAGTACAACTATCTTTAATTTCTCACCTTCAAGTCACCTATCTCCATGAAAAAGAATATATTTTACAACAAGAAATGTTTTTAAATATAGTCTTCCAATATACCTTACCAAATGGCACACTTTGTGATGCTGATTTTATGATTTGTGTGGTCAGATTACCTTAGTTCAAAACTTGCCTCTACCACTGACCAGCTAGCTACATTATACTTCAGGCCTCTGTGCCCACATCAATAAAATGGGAATAATGCAATAAATTGTCATGTGCTATTCCAAGAGTGAAGTTAAAATGACAATTAAATGAAGTAGGAACATGCCTGGATCACATAGCTAAGTGGTTGTTCAAATAACAGATAATAAATTATGGTATAGGTCTTAATCTTAGAAACCATGAGATAAAGATGAGATTATTCTCCTATACTTCACTTACTTTATATTGCTTTTCCTGGGTCTACACAATCCCATAGGCTATGTTTTTTATTTGATTTATATCTATTGAAGGATGATATATATATTTTTAAGTTCACTGAACATGGACCTGCATAGCTTAAGAAACCATGAAAAAGTTGAAAAAAAAGAAAGAAAGGAAAGAAAAAAAATATGTAGGTGAAACACTCTTCACACCAATTTGATGGAATAATTAATGGTTTCTGTCATTGTTACTTATTTATTCTGCATACTCTGTTGCAGCTGCCTTTAAGGTATTATCTGCTTTTCTAGCTTAAAAAAAAAAGTCAGTTTAAAAGTCTTTAATTCCTCCTGAAACTACTGTGAAAAGAGAGTGAAAGCAGATTAAAAGGGAAAAATGGGAAGATGCCCTCTTTGCCATTTGTCCCTCTATTAATACTTGCAGACAAGCACCTCTGATAACAAATGAATAGTTTTGTGTCCCCAACTGAAAACATTTTTTTCTGGGGCCCCATGCAGATATTGGGATTAGTTAGGACAAGAGAAATTTTCCTATATGTGTTTACATTAGTGTCTCTCTCTATAACTGGAAGCTTGAAATGTGACCATTTGTTTTGATGTTGCAAATTGAGTTGTTTACTGTACCCTAATCTGCATCCATCTCCCAGGAATAATACACACCAGAGTTGCCCCATATTGCAAGTGCTTTTCTTTATTTTTCCTTCTTCTCCTCTTACAAATACAAGTGCTCTCTTAATAGGTTCTCAAAAAGAAATAGTAATCCTGCATTTCTTTAGCAAAGATACAGAGCTCAAGAAGCACCCCTGGTTCATCTCTAAAATATGGAAAAAAAACAGGATCACACTGACCCGTCTCTGAAAGCTGCAGACTGTGCCATGGAAGGGGATTCCTTGCCCTCCTTCCCGCAGCCTCCGGAGCCCAGCAGTCAAGACGCTAGAGACAGCCAGGAATCCCCTGGCTGGCTCCCTGCAGGCTAGGACAGCTCCCAAGGGATTGAAAAGCTAACCAATTTCTCTCCTGAGTCTAGTCTGGGACAGAAGCTGGCTGCCAAGAGAACCAGCCTGGTTTCTTCCAGACCTGGCTTGTTCCTAACTGGTTAGGCTTGGGAGGTCTCTTTGCCTCCTTGAGCCTGTGTACCCACAGCAAAAAGGAGACAAGAGTAGTAACTGATGTCGGGTGTTGTAAGACTGTAAAGAGAAAATGCAGGTAGCTTCCGGCAGGTCTCTTGGCTCATGTCTGTTTCCCTTGTTTCTATTTTTCTCCGTGTCTTCTCCAAAATAATGTTTGTACATTGGAAATCAACTTTGTTTGTGAAGATTAATACACCGCAAAAATCGCTGCAGAGCCAAATCTAGAAATTAAAAAGTCACACAGGCAAGGGCGTAGATTTCGTTTGGGGCGGGTGGGCAAAAATAGAGCAACGCAGTGAGGTAACAGCAGGGCTGGGAAGCCCAAGTCCAGCCTTGGCTGTGGTTTGGGGTGCTAGGTGGGAGTTGTCTCAGATTAGTAGGACCGTCGTAGTCCTGCTGTTGACTTAGGATGTGGAGAATGAGGTTTTGCACAGGACTCCTTCTCAAGTTCTGAATTCTTTTCTACCTCGGGTGCCTCCTTGCACTCACCAAGATACCAGGAGAGGCAAGCTAGGGCCTGTCCCGTCTGGGGATAAAGAGGTGCAGATCAAATATTCTAGGGTTCCCTGCAGAGAAAACTGGGTGCAGATGCAGGACCTGCTTTTCTTCTGTCCTCAGCAGAATCTTGAAGCAATCTACCCCTACCACCGCTTTTTGTCAAGCTGACCGGATTTTCCTAGTACTGCAGTTGTTGCCTCCTCTCCAACTCCACCTCCAACTAGTTATCTGCCACAGGAGACTTCTTGGGGATTAGGAGGCAATCCTTCCCCACTCCATTTCCCCTGAGCACTTAAGAATGAAATTAAACTTTAAATAAACGCGACTGTGGAAGGGTGCAGCATGCGCCCCAATGGGCTTCTTGCTTTCTAAAGACCTTATACTTAGTAAGCATCCAAGCAAGCCAAAGTTCTCCCAGGAAAAGAGTTGACTGCAGTGGTGCCAGAACCTCCCCCCGCCTAAGTTCCTATTCTTTTTTTATCTGTTCCCACGAGGATAAGCGCACGCATTTACACGCGTTTGGTAAACCCCAAATGACAGTCATAAAGTTTCCAGACCTGACAGCGAAAGACCAAACCTCACACTGGTTCCTTTTCTGCAAAACTACTTGCTCCTCCCCTGTTCTGCCCTTTGGTATCAGTACCAAACATCCTGGAGACTGCTTTCCAACCACCTTTATTTCTGCCGCCCCTCTAATCCGACTCTGTTTCAAATTCTCTTGGTTAATCTGAGGGAAAAAAAAAAAAAAAACTGAGGATGCCCCAGTCAGGGTGTATCCACTGGGTTCAGATACTATAGCCTCAACTAGTTACCTTTCCCTTGGAGCCTCTTTAAATTAGCTAAAAGAATCCTGTTGGGGCAGTGAGGTGAAGAGATAACCCCTTCCTTCTGCCACCCAGACACTTCTTTTAATGTGCTGAACTTCTGGTGACTGTGCCAAAACAGTGCTGACCCTTGGGAAACTGAGGCTGTCCTGAAGGTCATCTGAGTCTCTATCCCTCTATCTCTAGAAAACTCTGTGGAAGCTTCCCAAGAACAACAAGGAGTAAGAAATGGCAAAGAAAAGGTGTCAAGCTATGGGCATTGCTGGGGAACAAGACAGACTGGAGAAGGGGTGCAAAAGTTGAGCAAGCGTTTGAGAGGCCCTTGACAGAGACCAGAAGTTGTGACTGGGAAACTGACTTGGTAGATCCTAGTTGGCTCTGATGTTCTTCCTCCGCAGGCAACAGGGAAACCTCAGGCTGGGGAGGTGGATCGGAGTGATGTGGGCAGGGTGAGTGCACATGAAGGGTCAACTCAGTACCATGCCCAAACCTCTGGCTCCTAGTCCTAGGACAGGAAATTTTCTCATTTCCTGAGGTGAATAAATTTCCTAAGGGTTGCCAAAGTTGGCGAAAGGAGGACAAGGTGGTGCTGTACTACGGCAGGGGCAGCTCTAGAAATCAATCAAATGGAAAGCGAAGGCAAAAGGCATTGGTGGCGACGGATTTACTTCCTATCAAAACGTTGATTTACCCCATCCCTGCAAATCCAGGCCCTGCCCGCGTCCTTCTTTCAGGTTCATTCACTTGGCGTTCTGGCTCATGGGGTTCTCAGCATCCCCAGAGTATCAGCAAAATCAGGGACATTCATTCCCAGCATGAATTCACCTGGGACCAGGTTTCTGGGGCTCTACCTGGAGCCTACCGTGCAGTGTCCCCATCCCCCCTTGGGGCAGCTGTGCCTGGCGGGTGGCGGGTGACTCCAGGAGGAGCACAAGCAGTGGAAAGCTGCTTCGAGAACAACTTTTTTTGAAACGCATTGCTGTCCCCCTGAAAGGTGTTATAACAGCAATTCAATTACAGTAAATGGCGCGCAATGTCTTCGCAGCTGGAAAGTCGGTAACTAACTGTGACTGACCGATGTAAAGGAATCCGGCTAGACTTGAATTACTTTCATTTTCCTCCCTCCTTCTGATTCCCTTTTTCTGTTTTTTTTCCTCTGTATTAATTGGAGGTGGACCACGGGTTAATTAACTCCAAAGAGCTTAGTCTATCTAGACAGAAACACACTGAGAAATTGGCAAGAGATCCTAAAAATTGGATGTGGCGTCAAAAAGATCGCCCGAAGTTTCTCGCGTTCCATTTCTTGCCTCCAAGAAACAGAGGCAAAGTTGTGCGAGGTGGTCATCTGGCTGTGCGTGTGTCCAACTCCCCATTTCTGTATTTAAGACTATGAAGCCTCGTAGCAGGAGATGGTGCCCACTAGATCCCACGTGGCCTGGTCTGCAGACATCCAAGGAAAAGATCAGGTGCTCCTGACATTCTTCCACTCCGAGGTCATTGGAGATACCTGACACATTTGACACTCGAGTCACGGCTCATACATTTCACGCTCTACTTTAAATTAGCTTCCACGGAATTAGCATCAACAAAAAACAAAGCAAAGTATGGGAGGAGGAGAGCTGCTTACTTTTCAGAGCACTTGATAGCTTAAAATCCACAGGGAGAGCTGAAGAAGGTGAGATTCGCTCACGCTTTGGCAATCATTTAAATAAAGGTAAAATTAATATTCGTTCCTTTGAAGTTAGAATGATGATGGCTTGAAAGAGGATTTTATTTAGTGGATGTCATAGCAAAAGGTGAAGAAAGGCATTGACTCGCCTGGAGTTTTTAGTTTCATGATATTTTTTAAAACATAATTTTAGAAAAGGCCAAGACGGTCACGCGGGTGTCCTAACATGTTTTCGCCTCTCTGCAGGACAAAACCCTTCCTACAGTGGCAGGAGGTTTCCAAACATTGGAAACGTTCAATTTTTTTGCTCTAGGAGTAATGGATCTGGAAGATGCTTTGGGAGGTTTCTTTCTCATCCAGCATTCAGCTAGGCCCCTGAATGGTTTTGGTGTTTGACTCCTGGAGAGGGCAGCGGTTGGATGGGGCCTGGCCCCTGCTGCCAAGCCTCCAGCCGGCTAGTTCCCCACCTGAGCTCAATATATTCCAGGCTACGCGAGGCGCCCCGCCCCCGCAGTCAGCTTGTTGCAAGGCGATGAGCAGATACCACAGGAGTGGACTCCGGGTTTCCTGATTCCCGGTCACCAAGCAAAAGGGTGAGGGGGCCAGGTTGGCGTTTGGCCCCTGATAGGAAGGGAGTGCGGTGCTTTGTTAAGGGCGTGCTCCGCCTCAAACGCACCGAGGGAGCTCCAGCCCTTGCCCGACCAAAGGCCTTTGGGTTCTTTTCAGCTTTGTTTGCTTTAAAATCTAGAAATTTAGAGGCGCCGTTTCATCTCAGTCTCTAAGACTCTGACCTCCTGTTTGCAACCCTTCGCTGAATCCTGACTCACCGCCCCCCATTCCGCCCCTTGGACAGGCGAGAATGGGATGGCGAGAGCAATGTTGCTCTTGTGTCCTCCTAAGGCTGACCACGGTTAGGAACGGAAAACCTGTAACTATCACCGGAGGTCTCCTGCAGCCTGAGATGTAGGGTTGCTGCCCTTTCCCCCGCCCCTGGAGTTCCTTGTTAAAAATTCGCCGAGCGGACATCCTGCACAGTCCCTGGAGTGTACAAGTTGCATAGGTGTCACCTCTTTGGCGGGAGAAAACTCCTCTTTTATGGGCAAAGTAGGCAACCCCTCAAGACTGCTTCATTGTGTGTTTGTTTTAATGGAGGCTCCTGCCCGCTCTGCATTCAGCTCTGCATCCATACCCTTGGACCTTCCTCCTGTCAACGGAGGAGGTTTGAATCTCTGGCCTGGATCTGGTACACTCGGCCAGCCCTACCGTGCGCCTAACCTGGATCTCGGCGCAAACCAAGCTGGTTGCTTAGTCTCCCCGATGGGGTTAGGTCGCTTATCCGGCTCAGAGGCGACAGACACAGACCGCATTCGGCCAAAGATCGTCACAATTTCCCCACTCTCTTACTTTTTCCGTGCCTATGATTTTTCTCTTCCTGGACGCCAGGACCGGCCCCATCATATTTCACTGCACAAACCTCTCTTTTAAAGCCCAGTTGGGGGCCTCGACCCTTCTTAGACTACTAAGAAAGAGCACGATTGAGAGCCCTGTAGGTGGCCCTTCTCCAAAGTCTCCCCTTCATTTGCTTCTCTGCTCAAGTGTTTTAAAGTTACACTTCGGATTGCTCTGAATGCCTTTAACTGTGGATATGGAGAGAAAAAAAAATTTTTTTTGAGAAGCCGGATCTAGGGGGAAGCTACAGCCCTGAAAACATCTAAACCCTGACTCCAAAACTTCCAGGGTGAGAAGTTCCCTGGGTAAAATTGGCAACTTGAGTGCCTAGGAAGGTTCTGGATGTGGGACTTGTGGGGCACTCACACTCCACTTTCCTCCACCTCTCTATTCATCACACCCAGGGGCCCAGTTTTCCTCTGCATAGAAGCTGCATCTGGGGGCTGTCCAGCCTGCCAGGCACCTATGGTTTGCCTTTTCACCCCTATCCTGGGGGTGGTCCCAGAGTCTGCCCATGAAGCCAGAGCCACCACAACTTTGAACTTATAAAACCAGTCTGAGCAATTCTTATACTTCTTGATTTCTGCCCACCTGTGAAGTAATATTAATAACGAGTTAAGTCAATTAAAAAGGGGAAAAAATTTGTATAAGTCTTCTATTCCTCCTCTGGGGTTCCCTCTTAGAGATTTCTGAGTATATGCTCTCAAGGGAAGTTCTCAGAAATTCAACTTCTGTCATCTTGGCTATAGAGCCAATGAAACTAAATAATTCAAATTATTCCCCAAAATATCTTATTCCTTTGTTTAAGATAGTAAAAAAAATAAATAAAACTGGAAGAGTAATGTTAAATTAGTTCTTTTCCTCCTGCTCTTCCTAAAGTTTGCTGAACCAAATGCAATTAATTTTAGATGAGACCGGATTTAGCATATTTGCCATTACTCTGGTTGTTCCCAAGATTGGCTCTGTTTTATCCCCCTGGCTGTCAAGCCAGCTTCTTCACACTCCTAAGTCTGGCCCCACTTCAGAGTTCCTTAGTTTGATCTATTCTCATAGTAACCCTCTCCTCAGCTCCTTTAATTCTCCCCCATGGCTCAATCAGAAAATTTACTTTTATTATTATTATTATTATTATTATTATTTTGTCTTTTGTTTGAACCAGAAAGTGCTGACTTGTTGAACAAATATATAAGTGAGCATTTACTCCCATGGAATGAGTCAGGTTTAGGGGTTAAAGATGTCATGTGCACAAAATATACATAGTCACATAATAATTTTTATACAGCCAAATATTCATACAATTCACGTGGCAAGAAATTGTCTGGGATGAATTTTCAATGTAATACCAGACTATAAACTGAATTAAAACAAATCTTAATCTGGATAAATGAAGAGGAGAGACAAACCTAACTGTCTAGGAATAGTTTATTAACTATAAAATCCAAAACTCTTCAAGCTTCCTATGCTTGCTAGAAATGAATTGTCTTCTCCCCCCTTTTATTGGAAATAAGATCCTAAATTCCTTTGGACTGAAAGGAAATTATGAGACAAGATGCAATTTTCTCTTTCTTTTCTGACAACTCTGTCATCCAAAGGATCACAGCCATGTCGGGGTATCTGTCTGGGGTGGAGGGAGGGAGAAACACTAGTGAGAGAAGCCCTGCAGCCTATGGCCATCTTTGCATCAAAATTTTCCAGACCTCTATTTTTGATTGTGATCCCACTGATCTGAGTTTGAAATGCGAGCGCAGTGAAGCCCCTAAGCCTTCAATCGTGTGAAATTTTCAAAAGATCTCTAGAAGCAATCTCAGGCTGCCTGACCCCTGACAGGCACCGATCTCTTTATTCCTCTCTCTGCCAGCACTTCATTTGTTGGAATATCTTTCAGATTTGCACCTCCGGATGACAAACCCGAGTGTTTATTATGTGTACATGAATCGGAAATCTTCAAGCCCGCACAAAAGCACCATCTTAAACATAATATTTAATTTCCCAGCCTAAGTGCCTGCTTCTTTATTTGCTTTTCATTAGCTTAAATATTTTTTCCAGGTCTCCGCTGTGTCACTTTGATATTTAGATGATTCTCTCTTTTAATCATCATTTCCCCCTTGAAAAATCCCCTGTTGCCATCGTCTGCGGGGCTCACACAGCAACGTCACTGTGCTGCGGTCAGTGAGGACTCATAGCCCAACACATAGCAGCTCAGTCTGGGGAGGGCAAGTCTCCAGGCATGGTGGGGACCAGTGGGGTGCCAGAAAATAGACTCGCTTTTTAGCTAGCATTCAGCTCTGAGTGCGGACCAGTGACGACCTCCCATGTCATTCCACATTTTTCCTCCAGGCATTTTTAATTTCTTTTATTATTTGTTAAAAACAAAACCAAATCTCAGGTGGCTTGCGAAGGTGTTGCTGTAGCTTTAGCTGCTTGGAGTGTGCTCCGCCCACCGCTGGCTTGTAGGAGCGTAGGCGTCGGGTTTAGCCTTTCAATCCAAATCAGTCCCTGCGAGCTTGAGGACATTAGAGGGAAGGGGAATGGGGGCATTTCTTGGGAGAAGGCCGCTTCGTTAAAAATTCCCTCTACCAAGTAATTCATTCAAGACATTAAAGACGTTGCCCAAACCCTTTCCCAAACTCAGCTCCTGGCAGGTAATTTAGAGCCTAGTGGGACACCCAGGTGGGCTGAGTTGAGGCAGAGATACCCTACTCCACTCCTGAAAACCCCAGAGGTGAATTGTTACTCTCGGGCACAGTCCCAGGTCGGGAGGTATTAGGCTGAAGCCTGAACCCCACCCCCACAGTGTTTGGTAGGGCCGTGTTGCTATGATTAACTTATTAAACCCCCTCGTAATTATTTTAATTTGACTGGAAAAATACTTTGGGTGGCGTTGGGATGTGTTTGTATTTACCCCCCCACCACCATAAAACCTGTGTTAAAACAAATGTTACTTTTTCTCTCTGCGTACATAGACCCTCCCTTTTTGAAATAGACCGCAGGGACTGCCATTAGATCGAATGGCAAGTCTTTATGGAAAGTGTTTTGCATAATTACATACCAAAGCCAGAACAGTCACCTCCACATTTTATGGGTCACAAACCATCAACAATTGCCACATTATTGTCCACGAAACCTTAGTCCCTTCATTGATGGAGCGGACTCTACCGCCTAATCTAGAACGGGAGAGGATGGAAATTTCTTCTAATAAGAACCCGAGAAGATTATGTCCCCACTGACAACGTGTTTACATATAGTTATAAAGTTCAGAGGACCGACAGGGAGAGGAAAGGAAATCGGACTAGGCCTGATTAAGCGCGTTCATCGGTCTAATATAGATAGTGCATCAAAAGAAGCTGGCTGAATACCTCTCTCCTTTTCAGATTCGACCCCTTTTCTACCTTTGTGATGCAGTAATTAAGATATTCTTATTTAGACAGACAGCTCCTCTGGTAACTGAATAATATTAGCTCCTTTGATGTCAAACTTTTGACAGTTATCACACCAGCACCGGGCAATTTAGCACAAATACCCTCCTTAAAAAAAAAAAAAAAAAAAAGATAGAAAACCCCATCAGCTTTGAAGAAATCTAATAAGTGTGATCCTTATCACCAAATGATCTAAATTGCCGCAGACAGGCCGCCCAGCTATAAATTACACTCGGTTGTACATAATGAAGCCGAATTTGGGTTTTAGTTCATTGAGGCAATACTGGCGGAAAATAGGGTGGAAACCCCACAATTGCAGCTTCCCCATTCTGGACCCCTGAGTAGCTACCCAGAACAAGAGAAAACACCCACAATCTGCGGGGTCAGAGAGAAGGATCTGGCAGAGGTGGGGGCGGTGCAGGCAGAATCCATCGCCTTTGCCCTAGCTCCGGGGAATAGGGCAGGACCGGCCACCTACTCCCGGGATGAGATGTCGCTGTTGCTTTCCGAGCTTGGTCGCCAAATTTGGGATTTGCCAGATGGCAGGATTATCTTCGCGTCTGTTATATTATGTGTTTGTGATGGGTGGGGTGGGGGGAATAAAGAGCAAAGACAAGGAAGCCCAGCGATCGCTAGTTCCTTTAAAATTCACTCATGTTCACTGTTTGCCCACTCCCGGGCTGTCGCCGCCTGGACCCTCACCCGAGCCTTTGGCATCGCCGAGCGGCTTCGCGGCAGGCAGTAGGCGGAGTCCCAGCCACCACTGCCCCTTGGTGCCAGCCCCCTGCCAGTTTCTCTAGACCTGAGGCCCAGTGCCCAGCTGCGAGAAGCTACAAGGGGGTGGGGGTGGGAGTGAGAGAGCTTCTCCCAGAGGAGAAAAGGGGGTGGGTAGGAGAGTTGGAACGGAAGGGGGCAAAAAGGGCGAGTTAGTAGGGATGGGACTGTGACGGTGACACCTGGAAGGCATTGTCCTTGCGAGCGACACCTGTCAATCTTGGCTCTGGGGTCCTGGGGCCAGGGGCGGGGAGGCCGCGGGTCTCCGCGGTGATGTCATCTCAGAGTCTCTTCCCGACCGAGGGTGGGAAGGGCTGGGAGGGGTACGGAGCCCAGAGGGCTAAGGGTGGGGGAGGAAAAGCGAAAATAAACAGAAGTTGTTCTCTCTCGCAGTATCCTTTGCTAGCAATTTTTATGAAAATCAATAATCCAACTTTAATGTTATTTCTAATGTTTATTGACCGCCTTGCTTTTTCATTGGGGGAGGAGGGATAGGGTTTTAGCATCCCACATCATACCCCACACTATTATTGGGGAATTTCTGTTGTCCCAAAGCCCTGCGGTGGCGGACCCTTCTTCCAGACCCAACTACCCTCTTTTTCTAGCGGTTATTTTCAAGCGCAGACTTTAGGCTTAAGGAGGAAAACACTTGGGGATGAGTTTTGAAAGTCTTCTGATATTGCAAGGGGTAGAGGGGGAGTTAATTAATGCTGGGCTTGCTGAACTAGTGGGAGAGCTGGCCTCCGCGTGGGTGGGCGGGCCGGGTCGAACGTGGGGATACGCGCAGTGCGGGAGGCGTGTGATCTAGACGACCCTGCTAGAAGGCCTGGGCTGGGAGGAGGTGATGTGCTGTGGCTTGGGCGGTCGTTGCTGAAGTGCCCCAAGGAGTCTCCGGATAGTCCTAGGGAAATTCTGATCTCCCACCTACTGAGCCCCCACCCCCACCCCACCGTGCGCTACGGAGTTCTCATTCTTTTCGGCCCAAGCTAATTAGCAGCCTGCCAGCGGCCTGATTTATGAAAACGCTCGGGCGGGCGGAGACGCGCGGCTAACCGAGATCGGGCTGCCTCGGGGCGGAGTGGAGGAGGAGTTTCAACCGGCCACCTCCGAAGAGTTTCCCTCCTCCCGGCAGGAAAATGGAAGTCGCCGGTTTCCTGCCAGCACCACCACCACACTGCCCGATTCAGAAGGCTCCCCAGACCCTCTGTGCTCCAGCCTAGGGTGCGGGGTACCCCAGCTGCTGTGAGGCGGGTAGGGGTCAGTGGCCAAGCGGTAGCCTGTTGTCGACAGCAACCCACAGGTTGTAGCTTCTGTTGACCCTCAGGCGGGCTGGGCTGGGACAGGGTTGGAGCCTCAAATTCCCAGCGTTGGGCTCCGCCCTTCCCGCTTCCGGGTCCCCAAAGAAGGGAACTCTGACCAGAAGTGGTGGGCTGCCAGAGGTCTGTTATTAGGCCCCCAGCCTGCCGGGAGGCATCACAGGATAGGGTGAGCTGAAAGGAGTCAAAAGCTCAGCACACCTAGAGGTGGCTAGCGTCTCCAGAAAGGGCGTGGTCCTCTCCACTTTTCTCACTGGTACTTTCCCCTGGGTCTCATCCCCAAAGGGTCCTCTGAGTCAGAGCTTTCAGCCGAGAATTTGAAAGCTAGGGGAGTGTGGCCCATCTCTGCAGCCACCTGGCATTTACCCAAGGACTGCTATGGATGGCCAAGGGAGAGCGGAAGAGAAGTATGCCTTTTCCCCAGTTAACCCCAGAAATGAGGATGGAGAGGGAAGGAGGAGAGAACTCTGCAGAAGCCACTCAGCAAAACCTGTTGCCGGCTCTCAAGCAGGTTCGTGCCTCTTGGAGAGAATGCTGGTGGCCAGCATTTCTCCAAGATGCAAGGGAGGGGCATGGGTGATCATCTGGAGGAAGCGTTAGGACAAGCAGATCCTGAATGACATGTTTTGGGGTAGAATGCTTGGGTGAGAAGGATAGAAGTCATTGGAAAGCTTACCTTCCTCACCACAAGCTTTATGACTGAAATGACAGTTAAGGAGAGCTGAGATCTCCAAGAATATGTGTAAATTTTACTATAAAATATCACATCAGATCACCTTTCTCAAAAGTAATTTTTTGGTCCTCTGACTGGGACAAATGCAGAATCCAGACCCTTCCCTTCCTTTTCCCCAAGACCTGAAGACACCTGCCCAATTTCTCTGCAGCCCCCATCTCCCCTTTTCACAGTTTCCCCCTGGAAGATGGAAACCATTCAATGTCACCTAAAACCTCATACCCCCTCCCAGAGCCTGGAGAAATTTGGTCTTCTCCCCACCCCCATTCCTAGCAACACTGCTGCCACCAAGTCCAGGGAGTTAGTAAGATAACTTGGGCAATCATGCTGGAACTGACCCTTCAGCAAGGACTGTAGAGCTGGGCTAAGTGTACATCCAGTCTCCTGGGTGACCACTCTTCTGAATTCTCAACCGACACACTGCAGTGGCCCCAACCATTGGCTGACATCTAAACAGAAAATGTCTCCCTTTTGGTAGCAGAGTCCCAGGCCTCCCAGTCACCAGAGGGCCATGCTCTAGAGACTCAAACTACCCCTATGACATTGGCAGGCCAATTCAAAGGCCAGCAGCCAGTACAGCAAATGTTGGCAGTTAGGTGCCAGAATAACATTCTTCATTCATCTTTTTCAAAGTTGATTTATAGCAATCGACAGGTTAAAGCCTCATCTGCCTTCATTACTTTTAAAAGCTGTCTATTTCATAACTGTCACTTTTCATCACTTAGCTCAAATAAATACTTGAAGAAATGAATAGAAAGAGACTTTTAGATCATGTTTATAATTCTTAATCACACATTAATATTCCTAATGACCTGACCCTCTGAGTTTCTGTAGACTCCTATCTTGTGCTGTAAATTCCTCCAGTTAGGCTACAAAAGTTCTGGGAAGGTTAGGTGGCCAGAAATGCTGGCTAAAAGGCCTGAAGCTGTCTACAAGTCTGAGACCCAAGACCTGCACAGGTCAAGAAAAACTTCCCTACAGCTGGGAGGGCCCATGCTTGATACCCAAGCCCACTGGAAGAGGGACAGCTCAGGGATCCAGGGATTCTTATGGAACTACTGCTGAAAAGAGGATCCCAAAGTAGCAACCCAGCCACTTGCATTGCTGCTGTTCTGACAAACCTTGCTGCAAAACCATGAGGAAATTCAGGCAAGATGGAAATACTGTTCATTACAACTACTACTATTATCATTACTATTATTATTTCTATAATTGTTTCAAAAATGGGTTTAAAGGGTCCCCACAACCACAGATTAGTAGTGCAAAGTGAGAGACTTTTCCTCCAAGTCATCTTTGATTAGGGGCTGTGAGGCAGACACCAGGAAGGGCAGAAGTTATGTAGAAACGAAATCCTATGGAGTGAAATCCGTTCAATAAATCAAAATAGTTTCTTCCTCAATTTTGCTGTCATTTACTCAATGCTGGCTTTCTCTGAGAATTATCTCTCTAACACACACACACACACACACACACACACAACTGGCTTCCATAAATGAAAGGGAAAACAGAAAAAGAACGAAAGAAAAGGGGAGGAAATTACAGAAAAGGAAAAAGAAGAAAAAAAGAAATAGAAGAAAAGAAAGGGAAGGGAAAGGGGAAAATCAGGAGAGCTTCGTATTTTGGGAGACAAAGACCGTGCGCATCAGATTTTGTTTCCTTTATTTATTTTCCATTAAAAACAAAAAGGAAAAAAATTGTGAAGTTCCCTGAGTCAGAGTGGTTGGGTGATGCGCGACACTCTCCGCGTGTTTCAGGTCGACCTCGCGGGGAAAGGCGGAGGCTGATTCAGGCCCTGAGGGCCCTCAGCTGCAGCCGCAACGGTGCTGTCGGCGGGGGTTGGGTACCAACGGGTGATCGAACTATGCAATTTCCCCAGAGCAGCGGCTCCCAGAAGATACCGCGTTCTCTGCCCTGCCTTGTTCCCCGCCGACATCAGCCTTTCTGGGTAGTAGCATCGGGTCTTCTCTTGCCCTGAGGGCCTCTCGGCCTAAACGGGTCTGAGCACTCCTGGTCTCTACAACGAGGCTTTAGAAACCCTGCGTTCAAGTTGCTCGGTGGCGGCCGCCGTACTGCGGGAAAGCGGCAGAATCGCTCGGTGGAGGAAAACCGGGAGCGCTGCAGTACCCTGGAGCGCCACCTCGCTTCGGAAACTGGAATTACGCGGCCAACCCTTCCTCCCCTCCCGCAGCCAAACTTGAACGTCACTAGGACTTTCCGCCCCCCCCCCGCCCCCCGCAATAAAAAACCCTAAGTGAAGCCGAAACCTACAGGCTTTCTATCCACTGCTTAAAAACCATTATCTGTGAGCGATACATATACAGTGGCTACATTGGAATGAAAGGAAAATAACCGAAGAAGAAAAAATATACAAATATACTTTCATCAAACTCAAGGTAGTCACCCAAACTGTGAGGCTGCTTTCCTAGAAAGAATAAAATAAGCGAGACGTGTTCTCTAGGAGGCCACCAGTTCGAGCTGCCATGTATCGGGTCAGTTAGTGGTGGCCGATGCAAATATCTCCCATGAGACAAGTGCCTATGAAGTCATCCCCTACCAATTATGATTTCCACGAAAATCCATTCATTCATTCCGGTCAGTCGGGCATTAGAGAGGCTTTGCCAAACCAGTGGCCAGCCCGTTGGTATCTTATTTTTCTCAACTTTTGACTTTACTAACAAAATAACTATAAAATGCAGTCCTTGACATATTCCACCTATCAGCCAGTGAAAGTAGCAATGGCAAGAATTACAAATTACACAGCGTTTCTCTTCAAGATGAAACTGGACATTTGGCTCTATTTTCCCCCTTGGTAACTAAAGATGTTTGCCCCACTCTTAAAAACCTCCACAGGACTATAAAACACAGAAAATTTAATTCACTTAAATGGTTTCACGAGTCTTTGTTTCAATTTACTTTCAAAAGTGCACTATCCCAGAGACAGGAGTAATATAATAAAAATACACTTCATATACCAAACAGTTTTGAAAGCAGAACATCTCTCTTAAAATCCAGTGAGAACTGATGGGGGTTTTGTTTGTTTGTTTGTTTGTTTTGGAAAGGTACAGAACTTTATGTGTTATAATTTTGATTACAACTTAATCTTTTTAAAAGATGTTTAATGGATTCTACATATAAAATGCTAGCTGCCCTAGGGACTCTGGTATGGAAGTACTGTGTACGTACTGTTGCATAAGTCCCTTTATTTTTCTGCCTGAGCAAACTTAAGGTGGAGACAATTTCTTGAGACTTTATACCCCTGTGTTGGCAGGATATGCCCCCAAGGGCCAGGCAGGGCATGGAGTGAGTGCCCTTTCTCCCTATAACCAGCCAGTGCTCCTCATTGCAGATTAGAGGGCTCTCAGAGTTCCCACTCAGAAATTACAGTGCTGCAACCAGGAAAATAGCCAGGTTAGCTTTCTGGCTGGCTTGTCCCTTTTCCATCAAGCTAGGAAAGATTCCTGAGAGACCACACAAGAGAGGCCCCAATTTTCTAGCAGAACTTGAAGGTACATCCCTCATGCCAGCCCACTGAGAAAGGGGTGGCCAGAGTCCTGGAAGTTCTGGGGCTTTCTGGGAGAGGGTGCTAACCTGGGGGTAACATAGCTGTTGAGAGACCCAGGGGGCTTAGAGACAATTCCAGAGAAGGCTCCTGAGGCCCTCTGAGGGATGGCAGTGAAGAGAAGGGATAAAAGCATTGGAGAGGAGATCATAGAAAATGATATGCTTGAGTCTACATGCTCACAGTTTGGAGAAGAAGGGTTCTAAATTGAAAGATGTTTAACTCTCCCCTCCCCCACTCTCCTTCTTCCTTTACCCCTTCCTTTTTATTTTTTCCTCACATTCAGTTCTTCTGTACCCCCCCACACACACACACTGAATAATGCCTGGAGATGAAAAATGATTTTTATTGCTATTACACTTCCTACCACAAGATGCAGTGCAAGACGGCAGAGTTTGTATTACAACTATGTCACAATGTTTCACTGATGCAAAACATGTAGCCAGAGGGTGTTGCTAATGACTCCTGGATTAGAGTGAGACTGAGACTGAGAAGGAAAAAGAAAGAATAAGAGACAGAGGAAGGGAGGAGAGAGAATTGCTTTAGAGAACAGGGAAATCACCACATAATTGGGTCTAATATTCTATATCAAGATATTTCCAGATTTCAAGGTTCTCCCCGTGCGTAAGAGTGAGCTAGGGAGAAACCATTATCTTTTTAAATACTAAAAATGGTTTTTGCATGTTAATAACTAGTAATTATGTTTACAACCGGTTAAGTGAAGAACTCTCTTTTAGAAAGAAGCAAACTTTAGAAAACGCTTAATATTAGGTTAAAGACTTTACTAGGAGCTAAGGCCTTTTGGAGGCAGGTGGGGGACTGGTAATCCCCAAAGGGTAAGCAGAAGCTCAAAGCTAGCGCCGGTAGTAGTGCACACAAATGTACCAATGCCTATGGCTACCTGGTGGAGACCCAGGGGGACCCGTAGGGGCCGCGGTGGAGCCCCGAAGCAAGCCAGTCGCCAGGCTCGGCCTCTGCCGGATTTGGGCGAAAATGTCCCTCCGGGCTCGGAACTCCCCAGTACCCTCCCCAGGGACCAGCTACTCAGGGAAGAGTGAGGTTTCGCGGTTCCTACCGTGACCTAGGCCGGTCCCACCGCCCTGCAGTCCGCTTCTGTACCCCGGGACACAACGAAGAGGGCATTCCCTCGGGGCTGCGGCCCTTTGAACCTGGGGAACCCTTGGCTCCCTCCCGGCCGCGCGGAGCTCGCTCCCGGCCCGGCCGCAGAACCAAGTGCGGGTGGCGGGTGGGGTTGAAGGGGACTGGGGGAGGGGGAGGGGAAGGGGGAGAGGGGCGGGGGCGGGAGCCGGGCGTTAAGCCTGGAAGCCTGGCTGTTTACCCAAACGATTTTCCTTTCAGGTCCGAGAGGCCAATGAGACAAGATCAAACTCCCCTCCTAACGTGTGTGTGTGTGTGTGTGTGTGTGTGTGTGTGTGTCCGTCCTCCTCCCAAAGCGGGGCATTGTGAATTCAAGCACCAGGCGCCGCCTGGGAGGGACCAGAGGCCGACCCGACCCGGGCACCAGCGCCTCCTCCCGGGGCCTGGGAGAAGCCAGGCGGAGGGCGCGGGGTCTGAGCGCATTGAGAAGGGCGCCCCAGGCGCTCAATGGTGTGGACCCAAGAAGCAAAACACAGGGACACAGGCTGCGGAGAGCTGAGGGCCGCGTCCCCAAAGGCCCAGTGAGGAGACACATGATCCTGTGCGGGAGGGGGAGAATAATATGAATCACATCCTTCTTCCAGTCCCCTAATTTCCGATCCTTCCAAAGCTTAAATCTAGCTCCTTAGGCCACCGGTTTCTTCCTGAATCCCTCCCTCCAGATCTTCTAACTGCAAATTAGGCCAACGTTTTGGCGATTACCATACAAGGCACGCTGTGCTGTTAGACCTTCGTAAGGGTCCTTCGCACCCAAAAATGGTTAGAATAAGGAGCGAATGGATAGTCAGTATAAACGACATTTGTCGTTTTTAAACGGGCTCAGGCCCAAGAACATCCGTCAGGTTGCAGGAGAGTTGTAGAGAGGGAAATGGAGAGTAGGGTGACAGCAGGTGACCGTCGTCCTGGGAATGGCTCCTGTAGCTGCTCCATGGGCTGAAATATCGTTTGCAAAATAATAACATCACGACTAGTATTGTTGGTAATAAAATAATCAGAAAGTAGAGTTAGATTTATTTATTTATTATGGCCCAAAACATCCGGTTATATTGTTGATGAATTTGTTATCTCCCTCAACTCCCCCCCCCCCAACCCGCACCAGAGGCTGATTAAAGGCTTACCTAAAGAAATGTTCCTGGAAGGAAAATGGGTCATTCCATGCTTTAGTCTCTATTGCTTCTCCTACCTCAGCCTGCTCTTGAGTATCCCCATCTTTCCCAACCATAAATATATCTCACTGAAGGATTCCTCCCTTAAAAAAACAACAAAACTGATGAACCATCATCCCTTTTCCCAGGGGCTTCTTATTTAATTAAAATTCCCCTCATCTGATGCTGACTTGTACAGGGCACATAAAAGACCTCTGTGTCTTCTTCTCCGGTGACCCAGGTCTGGACAAACACCTTCAGGGAGGAACTGTAGGGGCTGGGTTTTTTCCCAGCATGTCAAGGATGGACCACTCCACAGTGCTGGGGGTGGGGAAGGGCAGCGCTCAGAGCGGGCAGAGGAAGCTGATGGGCCCCTGGTACTAGTTTGAGGGCTATTTCATTATCATAGTTAGGCAGTGTTTGGTCTGGGATAGATGATTCTGGGGTTAGGAGGGTGCTCTTAGAGGGAAAAGATGTACCTAATAATTGTAAAAAATGACAGCTAATGTTTATTGAGTGATTACTATATGCTAGTCACTGTGTTCATATTCCTCAGAGTATCCAAACCTAAGGATAAACCATCGTAGGCAAGGGTAGTTTTCAAAGCTTGTGTGACCCGACCAAGGCAGGCAAGCAGCCAGGTAAGTGGAATTGCATAGCTGGAGGTCAAAGTTTCTGCTCCTCAGTGCACTGCAGGACTTGGGGCGGCAGGGTGCTGTAATCATCCATCAGCCTTGCAGAAGGGACCTCCCCACCTGACCTCGGTGTGTCTCCATAGCTCGTCTGTCCTGCGTGGCCCCAAGCTTCTGGTCTGGGAAAGGAAAGTCAAAGAGTTCTATTCGTATTCGTTCTTCTTCGCGCTGGAATCCTGAGAGGAAAATGGATTGGGCTGTGAGGGCCGCGGAGGTCAGACCTGGGCAGGTGGGGAGCCTCCCGCTCTACTCCCGGAGGTTAGGTCCACAGGCAAGTCCTGGGCTTGGCGTCCTACGCCTACTCCCACCCAGGTCGCGGCTACACGGTTTCAAACGAGGTTGGCCTCCCTCGGGTGCCAGGGGGCGCTTGACTGATTCTGGCGCCTCACGAGCCATGGAGGGAACCTCAGGCGTTCGCCGCCTGGTGCGAGTCTAGGGCACCGGCAAAGCGCAGCTCAGGTCCCCTCTCGCCGCACTCGAAGCTCCATCCTGCTGGATATTGTAGCCTCCGTTCCCAGGCCAACAGAATGGGAGTTTTGCTCTATTCTCTGCCTGTCTTTCCCATTCCCCTAAATCAGGAGCCTGAGACTCGCTGGTAACAGGGTGCTGTGCCCAGCGAGAGTGGCAAAAACAGTTGCTGCTCTCTGGAGACAAAAGGCCTCCGCGCTGGGGTTCCTCCAGGCCTACCCGCTGCGCCTTTCGCACCCGCCTCCACCTATGCAGAGGAGGCACCAGCAGGTGGAAGCGTAGATGTAGGGATGGCTCAAAGCAGAGAGTTTTTATTGATCGCCGAAATTGGACGTGGAAATTGGGCATAGACACGACCGGGTATCAAGAAATATACACTCGGGCCCCCAGCTCTTTTCGCCAGAACCCAGCCAGCCATCATCCTCCTGTAAAGGGCAACATTGTTTCTGGGTTTATTCTTTCTCGTCTCATTGCAAATCACCTGGCAGCTAAGAGACGCTGGCCCCTGATACCGACCTGCAGACATTCCTCCTTTCCCTAAAAAAGTCTCTGTCTTTCCTTCCTCTGCTAGACCTCAGGGAGAACTCACTGGTTTTAACATTAAAAAAAAAAAAATCTTTAAACTCTCTCTAGGGTGTGAGATGCGGTAGAAACTCGCTGAGGCTCCCAGCTTCCTAAACTCATTGCTGCTGCACCTGGAAAGCCAGTTCTGCAAAGCAAAAATAGTTTTGTTTTTTTTTCCTGCAACCTGAGATTTACGTATCACAAATAACAACCGTGGTGGGAAAAATACCCCCGACTTGAGAATATTGATAGATGATAGTAGCGATATTCACAATCGATCCTTTAATAGGCAGACATCATAAATCATGTTCAACGTCCTGACAGCACAGTACTTCACTTAATAATATAATTAAGATTAAAACTCTAGGGGTATTGGAGGCAGCGGGTATTGATAGCTTCAAAAATTGCATTCTGGATATGATGGTAAAATGCAGTAGAAATACTCCCCTTCCCAAAAGATGGGGTCTTTCTGATATCTCTCTCTAGCCCCTTTTGGCCCTGCCCCCCACAGACACACTTTCTTTTTTTCCTCCCAAGTAGTACTGACTTAGGATGGGTCTGAGCAGAGAGCAGGTCAGCTTTCTGCCTCACCTCCTTAGAGGATAAGGAGAAACAGGGTTTGAGTCTGATGAGTTTCCTGGACTTGGGGATCCTTTAAAGTCTTATTCCTTCAGCCTTGAATATGGACTTTTAAAAATGTTGATAAGATTCTAACAAATGTTTGTTCTTTACTGAAAGGACTTAGGCCGCTCAATGAAGTTTTCAAAATTACATATAGATCACTAAACACAGGAAGCTGTGCCAGTCCACTGTAACCCTGAAACTGTGGCAGTCTCCCAGTTTCCCTGTCAAAGCCATGCACCTCAGAATAGAAAGCAAAACTTCACTTAAAGAGGAAAACCTGGGAACAGAATTCCATGCAGGGGTGAGAGTCTGCTCTTGGTATCTGGAGTAGAGCTGATTGTAAGTGTAGCTGAAATTATTACAAAGACTGGAATATTAATCAAATTAATCAGAGCTGACAAATGAGAAATATCTGAAAGTCAGTGGTAATTTACAACTTTGTTATTAGTTAAGAATTGTCTGCCTTGTAACATTAATTAATAACACTTAGAGAGGAACCATTTGGAAATCCCCCTTCTATTCTTTTCATTTTCCTCTGTCTCTTAAGGAAGGAAAAATAGAAAGGAAGCAAATGAGTGATCAGTAGAAACAGGAAAAACATTGAGTCGTTTGTAGGGAGAACAAAACTGGAAAATATAAAAGAAAGGGGAAAAAATTAACCTCATGGGAGGCCACCAGGAAATAAAGAAAATGCAGGAGGAGGGGTAGTAAATCAGAAAATGAATTCTGTAACCATACGCCATGAGCAAGCTGGCTAAAGGTTGAATTTCAAATGGCCCAGAAACCCCATCAAAATGAACAGTGCTGCTAAAATATCTCAAGAGTAGCTCAGCTCTGAATCCAGGCAGAGCTCAGGGCATTGTCTGTTTTGTTGTTGTTAACAATGTATTTCTTTAGAGTCCTGGAGCAGACGTGTGCAGGCTCTTTCCCAAATTCCATCCCTGGAGACCAGACTGGCTTTCATGTTTCTGGTGTCAACTCCCTTGGTTATAGACAATCCCCACACCACACACACCCGTCTTACATTGATTATTAGATTGTTTCAGCCTCACCTAAACTGCATACCAAAATAATGACTTGTTGAAAAACTATAAATCATTTCAGCTTCTGAGTTTGGAAAGCCATTTAATTCATTGGCTTGCTGTGAAAATCCAAAGAAACTTCCAATATTCTGCTCGCTGAGGAAGGACTACTATTTCACGGAACTTTTATTTGTCAGATGAGAAAATTTTTCAGGTTGTTTAAAAAAAAATAAGATGAAGGAGGGGAAAAACCTAACTTTGGTAAACTTTATGTGGTCATTATTATAAGCCCTAGTCTTGTCTCATTGAGCCCAGACTGGGTCGACAAAAGGTAGCTAGAGATTGAGATTTATTGGTCTCTAAATGAAAAGATTCGTTTGATATAAGAGGTTAACTCAAAGTTCCTACACCGTGACTAGCTTCGGTAAATGCCTCTGTGGAGTCAGCACAAAAGCAGTTTCAAAGAAATCCTTAAAATGTGCAGATATAGACACACAAACACACTTGCTCACTTAAGCCACAAATGAAATTCTTTCTTTATCATTTCTTCTGTCACTACAAACGTCCAGTGTCTTTCTAGGTGGCTGAGATTGTCTGTCCCCCATCCCTTGGACTTTTTCATTTTGTATCTTTGGCTTTTACGGCAGCCTTTGAAAGAACAGTGAGAAGAGGGAGCGAGCAAAAAGGGAGAAGTGAACTAATTCAGATAAAGCAGAATACATTTGTAAATGAGGCACATGGAAGAAGAGAAAGAAAAATGGACAGGGGCAAGGGCCTCTAAATAAAAATAGGCAAATTGGTAAGAAATTGATGAAATGGTTTGCAGTAATGAGAGCCTACGGGTCCAATAGATACCTGACAGAATGGAAGGTTTTGATGAGGGGATGGGAGTATGTGGGGAGTGGGGGGAGAATATGCCCGGGACAGCGAAAGAGGGGCGAGGAGTGTTGGGAGAAAACAACAGCCAGGACCAGAGATCCAGTGCAAGGAGCAGACTATGGAGATGCTAATGAGGGAAAATTAACCTTCGGGTTGGGTCTGTGACATGGGCTCTCCACTGAATGTCTGACCCAGGGGCTGCCAGCAGCTTCTCTCTGCACCAGAGAAATGAGATAATCGCCTTGAAACCCACTAGCCTTGATGCAAACAAGCTCCATGCCACGGTTGTGATACATAGACAGCAGCTTCTTCCAAAGAAAAGAGAAAAAAAAGCAACCAGAGCCACAAACAGGTATGGAGAGAAAACCTGTAAATGTGGGGATATTTGTTCTCACCCAGAGACAGACTCCAACTGGCACATTAATGGAAGGGAAGTGCAGGGCCTGGGAAATAAGAAATATCTTCATCTCTCCTCCTCCAATCTGTCACCAAGGGCCTGGAAAACTGGGGTTTAGTGAGGCCACACAAGGTATAAATGGATTTTATCTTCAGGAACATGGCCACTGGGCCAGAGGACTATTGCAGTGGGTATGTGGGGTAGGGTGGGGCAGAGACCAGAAGAAGACACAAAAACAACAAGCAAAAAAAAAAAAAAAAATACATTCAAAGGGAAATTCTTTAAAGTGGTTCCCTGTATGTGTACACTCAGACATACAACTTTAATAAACAAACAAGCCAACAACCAAACACACATCAAAAACTTATTTGCCATTTCTGTCATAGGGAAAGGGGGTTTGGGTGATTGTAGGGTTCTCGTAGGGACCCATCTCTCTGTGTCAGCATTTTGACTGGAAACCTTGAAGTCCCAGATGGAGAAAGGGAATCTGTGAAGCAGGAGAGTACTTTGGGTAAAAGGCTAAGGGGTCGTGTTTCCAAGTAGAGACATCAGCAAACCGCAATCTTAGTGACAATGACAGCACAAAATTATGTTTAATGTTGGAAGAGGGAAAGGGGAAATATAAAATTAGCGCAGAGAAAATGTTTCCCAGACCTTCCTCACAATTAGGGCAGCAGCATATGGATAGGCACAACTGCGGGTGTCCATGGTGGGGAGGCTATGACTGACCCTGGCCACCACACTGGGTGAGGCAAAGGCCCCTTCCTCTCTAGGAGCCCTCTCTCTCTGGGAGGTACAGGAAAGCTTTGGGAGGAAAATTAATGGCACTCCAACCAATCACTTCACTTGGTTAGGATCCTTTTTGGGAGAAGGGTTATTCCACACTTCTCATCCTAGTGGAGATGACAGTTCAACCACCGACCTGCTTAGTCCCGAAGCCACAGGGCTTTTTAATTAGTGATGAGGCTGACCCAGCCTGGCTGACAGAGAAGAAAATGGGGGTGGGGTGTTTGAATGAGCAGACCCAGACCCCTCCCCCCTCCTTTCAGGAGCCTCGGGAGCTGTAGGCAGAAGATGGTGAGGGAAAATAAGAATAAATTAGCTGCCCCTCTTTGGAACTTGCTATCAGCCCTGCCTTCTCAGCCACACAGGTGGGCAGTACCCCCCCCCAGTCTTCCCTGGGAGGCACTCAGGTCTTGATATGCTCACCAAGGTCCTGGACCTGGGCCAAAGGCATGCAGACAGGTCAGCCAAGGGGACTGACCCAGAGAGGTTCAGGGAAGTGGGAATAGTGGAATTTTCAATTTCCTATGATGGAAGAAGCGATTTTTGTTCAATCCAGGAGATTATTCCCTAAACTGCTTATTTACAAACAGGAGTGTGGGGGAAGGGAAGAATTCCCTTTCTGTTGTAGTTATAAAGAATATAATTTTGTCTTTTTCTGGAAACCACTATTATTGTGGTTATTAAACAATATAGTTTCTCTTCATGGTGTCAGGCATGGGGAGAGGGAAGAGAGTGGTAAATGAAAATTCATTTTGATGAATTTAATAGTTTTTAATAATTTATTTTATAATTCTAAGTCAGGTATATAAAAGCAGATGAGAAACTGCAGTGAAAGAGAAAAGGGAAAGAAAAGTCTGATATTTAGAAACAGATTTGTAGCGAACAATCAGGGAGGTAAAATTGGGAGGAGGAACAACTTCCATCAATTATGTGGCAGCTACATAACCTTAAGAAAAAAATGGGGGAAACAGTTACACCTATGGGTTGTAGTTTTATTCTTTGATTTTAGCAACAAGTATCAAAATATCAAAACTAATTGATTGCTGAGTTCCTTGGCCCTTCTCCAAAGAGCAATATAGATTTAATTGTATGTTGCTTAAAACTCCATTTCTCGAACAGTGTGAAGCATGCAATAAAAGTCATAAACCGTATCGAAGATTTTCCCCCCACAAGCATAAATACTCAACTGACACTTGGAAATCTTAGCTAATACTCCTAATGGGTTAAAAAAAAAAAAAAGCATCTGAGAGGGGTAGCCACATAATAAAACCTAAACTGTTAATCCATTTTAACTCATTCAAAAGAACCTGTGGTTTCGGATAGGTGTATTGCAAAGGAGGGGTCGTGGTAAGAAGACCCCACATCAGACACCTGACTTGTTCAAATGCAGTCCATTTAAACCACATTTCCCTTAAGGAAAGAAATTCTGTCCTTCAAAACGACACCAGATACCTCCACCAGAGAGAACGGGTCTGCAAGTTGCAGCCGAATTGCTTAGCCAAGCTCTCTCCGGCCAAGAGCCGGCGAAGCAACTCTGCGGCGGTCACTCTCGGCCAGCCTCAACCCAGCTTCCCCTAGGGAGTGACAGGGGGCTGGAGACTACTAAGAAGCGCAGCGAAATAGTCCTCGGCCGCTCGCAGATAGCCGCCCCCCCCCGCCCCCTCCCCGTAAAGCACACACACACATTCATATTCTCTCTCTCTCTCTCTCTCTCTCTCTCTCTCTCTCTCTCACACACACACACACACACTCTCTCTCTCTCTCTCTCTCTCTCTCTCTCTCTCTCTCTCTCTCTCTCTCTCCTCGGTTATCCCTGACCACCAGCGGCCATATGCTTCCAAAACTAGCCGTGGCGCCCCCTCTGTCAAAGGCATCTTGGAGAAGGAAAGAGAGTCCCCGATACGCCTGTGATTTGGTCTGGGATCAACCACTACAGCCAAGTTCGCGCCTGCCATCAAGCTGGCGGCTGCGCGCGTCGCGGGCCGTGCCCTGTCGTGGCCACGCGGGCCGGCTGCAGGCGGAGATCTGTAAAAATCCACGTGAGCTGCCCCCTCCTCCTTCTGCCCGCGGCCCCTGACATTGCAGCATTGAAGCCGGCCCGGAGGTCCCCGAGGTCTCTGAGTGTGACAGTACTCAACATAGCGGGTAGATGGCACAATTTTCTAACATTTAGAGAGAGGAACCCACGCTGGGAGCAATAAGTCCATTTAAAAGCCCTTTATTTAAGAGGAACAAAGATAACTGACAAGCGAAGTACAGAGACATCTCAATGAAATTTCCAAAGAAGAAAGAGAAATCAGAGGCCAAAGCAAATGCGAACTGGGCTTGATGGAACAGGCCAGCACTTTACTCCCCCTCGAAAAAAGAGAAAGATAAAAGACAAAAAGAAAGCGATGGTGGTCAATGGGCTGTGCGAGTTAAGGATCACAGTCCAAAACTAAATTCTGAAAAATCCACAGCCAGAAGAACTTTAAAATGACCCGGTGGGCTCGGCAGGGGTAGTTGGGGGAGAAGCCAACTCAGCTGAATGGAAAAGATTTGAAAGGTATGCTCCCATCTTGGAGGTTGCTCCCCAATCTCTGATAAAAGCCGCCTCTGCTTTGGCTTGGTGAAGTGCAGGGAGTCCAAGAAGGTCTGGCATGAAAGGCACCAGCTCTGGGCACACCCAGCCTCTCTGAAGGCAGGAGACAAGACACCTCTGACCTAGAGGTGTCTTCCTTAGAAGAGTGCTGAAGGCTGGCCACAGCCTATTGAGGAATTCAGGCCTTAAGATTTGGTTAAAGCCATGACTCAAGCGCCCTCTTGAAGACTCAGTAACAATCAATAACTCTTCAAAAACAAGAAGGGCATGAGGGCGCCCAGTTATGTCTCCGGGTAAAGCCAAGGCAGTCTACACTTAACCACGTCTCTGGGACGCAACCACCCACTCCCCAACTCCAAACCAAAGGTTAGGTCCCTCACACCCTTGGAGAGATGAAAATCACCGGCGGAGAGGAGGCAAAGGTTGGGCGAGAGGCCAAGAGATAAACGAGACCTCCCCTTTGGTCCTCCTGGCCGGCCGATGGCCCAGTGTCGGGAAAGGGCGCGGAGGCTAGCGCCTGTAAGAGGTCAAATGATTGTATTTGGGTGGGTGCTCGCCGACATATTTGCTGAGTAAACCTCCCTCGCTGTGCTGAAGGCGAATCCCCGTTGATAAATCCATCATTACCGTTCGGATTCAGGGAGGCAGCCGCGCCACTAAATTCATCTTACATTTGTAGCGCTTTAATAGACATTTATTAAATGCTTTTAGAGAGAGGCATGGGGCGCGTGATTACATCCTAGTTATAGACAGAACATAAAGACCCACGTTAACACCCATTTGCAGGAAGGAAGGAAGAGATGGGGAGGAGGTGGTAAGGCAGAGGGATGAAAGGAGGAGAGATGGGGCGGGCTGGGGCACAGAGCCTGGGCGTTATTAGCAAGGGCTGCCTGGTGGGGAGCAAGGCTAGAGCCGGGAAGTCTCTGGCTGTGGAGAAAAGTACCCATTCCCCTCTCAGTTCCAGGGTTTCCCTTCCTTTGCCTCCCTCAAATCCGCGGGGGGGGGGGGAGTGGGGGGGGAGTGGGGGGGGGGCTTGTATTCTTTCTGCCAAAGCAAAAGGCAGACTGCACAGCCTCCGCTGACCCTTTCTGTCCCCAACCCCCACTCCTCTTTACATCAGGTCTTTCCAACTGAGACTTTTTGGAGCAAACTAGGAAGATGATGGAAGGGAGACCCGCACTTCTTTCCCGGTCCCATTTAAAGCATTCTCTCTACCTCACTGTACCCCCCTAGCCACGGAGCTAGGCCAGACCTCCTGCAGCATTAGGCAAACACTCAGGCCATGGGGCAGGGAACTCTCGCTAACTCTGAAGGGTCATTGGCCTGGCAAACTCTGCTAGAAGATCCGTTCTCTGCCTGACGCAAGGACAGAACCAGGCCATCTTTGCGACTATCTGGCCTGGGAACTTTTTCTGGACTTGTCCCATGCCCCTCGACCTCATGCTTTGGAAGCTGGGCCTGAGGGCTGACTGGGCCTCCCTGAGAGCCCCAATCCCCTGGCTTTGCCAGCTCTGTGCGGGCTCTATACTAGCCCTATCTCCCCTGGGATGCAGCCACCCACCCAGGCTCCGATAGTAGCCGGCTGGACTCCGGGCCCTCCCTGGCTCTTGGTAAGGAACACTTCCGCTATCTCAAAGTTGCCATAAGAAAATAAATACAAGTGACATTGTACTGGGCCAAAGCTCATTAGTTCGTTGTCCAGGCCTAATAAAGGAACAGAAGCGCAAATTATAGAGTTCAGCTTCAACACACGCTCTGTCACCCGAGATCAGCGTACCGCGAGCCTGATTCCAATTGCTCCGAACTTGCTGCGCAGTTCGCCCCCACCCCCTCCTCGCGAGCAGGAGGTTGGGTGGAAAAATATAGTTCCAAAGGGGGTAATGATCAAGCTTTTCCTCTCGGAAGCCTGCGCCACCTCATTTCCCATCAGTAATCCCAATAAAATTAACGTCGTGGCTGCAATTGAAAAGAGGAGGGCCCGCGACACTCCTGAAATAACACACTCTCCCCCAGCAAAAGGTAAAAAGCAAAACGGCCCTTTGTTCAGCTAATTAACGAAGGCCCAACTCCGAAAGCAGATGTGTTTGCTTAGCTAATCACAAGCATGTTTCTTTCAAGGAACGTCATTTCAAGGGGGCCACTGGGGGGAATTGAAGAAGGGGGATACCGCCCCCCTAGGCCCTATCTGCCTGGGGGTCTCTGGCCCCAGTCTAAGATCCAGAGGCTAAACTAGGCAGCTCATCTCTCACACCTTTCTTCCCATCAGCCCTACCCTACAGGCCCAACAGGCAGGAACCTCAGCGCTAGCCTAAAGGCCAGACCTGCAAGACGCCAAGGGGAGAAAAAAAAAAGTTTTAATGATACAGATGCCATATGAAATGAGGCAGTTTTACAATTCACTTGGAATGGGACGCTAACTTATTACAAGTGTGTTATCAGAAGGACGATAAGATTTATAACTCAGAGAATCAGCTTTACACCTTAATGACAATGGATGTTAAGGAGAGGAAATCGCTTCTCTATTAGAGATGAGAGTATCTTCCTCGTTTTTTTGGGGGGGCATTTACAGATGTATCCAGGAGGACATATTACCAAG
Source organism: Spermophilus citellus (assembly GCF_964194105.1). Classification (NCBI taxonomy): domain Eukaryota; kingdom Metazoa; phylum Chordata; class Mammalia; order Rodentia; family Sciuridae; genus Spermophilus; species Spermophilus citellus. The sequence goes on from NC_138185.1 coordinate 58,511,207, forward strand.
CCCTTTGTGTCACCATATGAAGGATTCTCCCTTTCCTCTTTGATCAGGTCTCCTTGTTGGGTGAGCACCTCGCCCAGTTTCTAATGTGAGCATGGGACAGAAAAAAGAGAGAGGAGGCAAAGGAGATAGAATAGGAGGTGGGGTAATGAACGGGTTCTCAATCCTCCAGTTCATGCAGAAAAACTATTTCCCCATCTTGCTTTACCATACAAAAGATAGCTTTCCCCTAAATCAACGCAGTAAGCAAACTTTAAAAAACTGGGGTACTATTACAAACCAACGCCCAGCACTAACTGCTTTAAAATTACTGCATAATTAGATTTAGTTGAATTTCACCATTAATTAGGCAGCCGCACTGCAGGGAGCCTTTGAAATCTGAGAAAATGGGAAAAAATCATCTGAAGCACGTTTTTTAAATCCAACTTCAATAAATCTTGACGAGGCCTGGAATTCAGAGAGTACCTTGTTCCCCTCCCAGGCGGCTGAGAGATTGGGTCCTTTCAGGCCCGGGTAGGGCTGGAATTGGTAGTAAGGGGCAATTCCCTCTTTGGCCGAGAGCGGGGCTCGGCCTCAATCTACTACCTCTGAAGACTGATCTCAGGAAGGTCAGGTCTGTCCCACTGCCGCCCTTGACCGTTTACAGACCTATTTGACAAAGAGGATTCTCCGGTACAGACGCTCCCCTGCCAAAGGCGCAGTCCACGCGGGCTCACGCATGTCCTGGGCCTGAGACCACCCTCCCGGAATCAGCCCCCGACTTCTGTTTGCTATCACTCTTTAGTTAAACCTCTGCCTGGAAACCCACCTTTCCTATAACTTTGACATGCAAGCAGCAAGTTCTGCCCACGTCCGGCGGGGTTCGCAGCCCACCCCGCCCCCTAGCTGGGCTCCGGCCCGCGCAAACCCGGGCGCAGCCCTTGCATTAATAAGCGCGAGAACGCACGGAGATCTGTAAATACTGGCCTCTCCCCCTCCCCCTATACCATTCAAATATTTAAGATCACTTGTAGATACAGAGTTTATTTTTCTAGTTTGGTTCCTGGAGAAAGAGGAGACATGAAATCAACTCTCCCGAATATAAAGGGTGGAAGAGGCAAAAAAAAAAAAAAAAAAAAAAAAAGAGAGAGAGGGAGGGTTCTGCTTTACCAATATTTTCCCTAGGAATTCTGTTGCTTTAATTACAGAATAATCGAGGACCTCACTCACTTGCCAGCAAGAGTTTAAAAGAAGATTTTCTGCCTGCAGAAGGAATGGTCTTTACCGCCCCCCAACCCCCCCCCCCTTTTTTTCTTTTCTTTTTAGTAACCAATGTGTTTTCTATTACCCGGCCCTGCCGTGCCTGGCAGCCCGGCGCTCGCGGTGCAATGGGAGACGCCATGTTGGCTCAGCTCATAGGACCAAGTCAAAAGCGAGCTTCAAGGCAGAGTTTCACACGCTCGAGCTCTCCCTGATCGCCCCCCGCCCCCGCCCCCTGCCTGTCGCCGCTTAATGCACATCCCAGGAGTGCAGCTCCGCGCGCCCGGCACCCCGGACTTTCCCCGGGCGCTGGCGAAATTCTGCCGCACGTTAAGTTGGGGCGGGGGCTGGGGGGCCGGCACTTTCCCGCAGCTGCTGCCAAACTCCGGGCCCCCAGCCCTGCAGCCGGCCGGATGCTAACCCAGCCGTCTCTGCGGAACCAGCCCCGGACGTCGCCCGCTAACTTTCAGCCCCAGCCTCTGGCGACCCACAGAACGCGAATCGTGAAAGACCAAGGCAGGGCCACCGCGAGCCGAGCGAACAGGCTAGAATGCCCCCCCTGCTCAGTTTTTTCCCAGGTTTGTTTGAAAGTGGCAAGAAGGAGCGATCGCCCCTCTCTCTCTCCTTGGACTATTGTTGCATTTCGCGTCTAACTGGGTTCTCTCACACCCCCGAGCGCCAAGAGGAGGAGGGGGAGCGGGGTTGGGAAAAGAAATAAAGCGAGCTCAGATCAGATGGAGGAAGGGGAAAAAAAAAAAAAAAACAGCAAGGAAAAAGAGACACTTAAAGGGAAAGAGTCGCCATGTTTAGCAGCTTTTTTAAAGATCTCGTCAATTTCACACAGAACGCATTCGCTGGGTTCCAGCCCTCGTCTTTTGTCCAATTCAGTCGCAGCAAAGATCTTTTGTTCTAACTCAGCATGAAAAGAAAAACTTTCTTTAAATGCAATAAACTTAAACCGAACTCAAGACTCTAAACAGATCCTCCTCTGGCCACTCTAAACGTATACAAGGGGTTTTGTTTTAACCGGTTGAAAATTTTTGAGTCCTGTTTTTCTACCTTAAAGACCCCAAGCTTACTGCTGAAACTTAAAGAGATTTTTCCACGTCTAGAACACATGCTTAAAGCATAATAAAACAGGGACTGTCTTTTGCTTTGAAAATCATAAATTATAATTTAATACCAATAATAATTTACAACAAATGACTGTTTACAATAAACTAACACAAAACAAACAAGGAAAAGGGCCTGTGTTTTACTTATTAGAAAAACTTCACACACTCACATGGATAGCACTTGCAAGTGCAGAAAATAAACAACCAACATAACCTCCATCTAAAGGTCAGAGATACTGTGCAATAAGAATATATATATATATATATATATATATATATATATATATATATATATATATATACACACACACACACACACACACACACACACACATACATATAGAAAGGACATGAGGGTCTGATGGAGAACTCTGCTCAAATGCACAAATCAGACAGATTTTTCTGGTCTGCATGTATTGACTAGAACTGAGTATCAAAGTTTAGTAGACTTTACAAAATGATCTCTTTTCTTTAACCTCCTTCACCAGCCCCCACCCCCAATTTTAAGATTAAACCACAGCATGGTAAAATATATTGAAGAAGGGCAATTTGGAAAGTCTAAATAAGAACAAATCGCAAACTCCCAACACTAAGCTTTTTCCAAACCAGGAAAAGAGAAGGGGGCGGGGGCTGAAACAAATAGTTACTACTTCCAAATCAGCACATCCTGTAAAGTTTTCTTCCTTCTTTCTTTCTCTTCTTTTTCTTAATTTGGCTTCTAAAGACAAAGGATTCCAAGAGCAGTACAGATTGTATCTACACAATCTGAAATGTCCAAATGTCGATGTGTTTTTATGTACATAACCCACTGGAAAAGATTCCCTTGACCTCTGGTCATGCTCTCACAGACTGAAGGTAAAGGGGGAGGGGAGAGGCAGCCCAATTGCAAGTTATCATATATACATTAAAAACAGACGCTTCAGCACTATAAACTATACCACTGATTTTGAAATCCTCTCAACAACCACGCTAGATGAGAACCACAGAATATTTAAAAAATCACACTTACTTAAGCAAAAACCCATTGCAAACAACTGCCCTCTATTTACAATGCTGTGATTAGCTTGCTTGAACGATCTTTTGCGTAACTGTCAGAAATGTACAAAAGAGTATTTTTTCTGATCATAAAATAGATACTGATCTCAAGATTTCTAATACTTTTCACAATACCTTCCCTAAGCAGGCACTTAAGTGTGACAAATATAAGGGCCTTTTTTTTTTTCCTGGAAAATCCATTTTTAATTAAAAGGAGGATTAGGTGAATGGAGGTGGCTTACTATATCAGTGTGGCACTTCCTAAACCATAGATAAACCATTAACTTTAGCTCCCCCCCACACCCAAATTAAACAGGCAAATACACTAGTCCACCTTTGAGTAAACTAACTGAGGGGAGTAAACAAATGAAGACCCCAGCCCGCTCAGCAAAAGCTCACAGGGGCTCTGCTCGATGGAAAGACAGTGAGTGGGGACAGCCAAGCAGGTTTCAGATATCAAATAATATTTTAATTTCTGAATACTTTCAATTTTCCTTGGAATATAACACACAAAGACTCGACCAAACAGTTCAGTTATTATAACTTTTACAGTATACAGAAATGTTGCACTTAAAAAAAAACCTTCAGTTTTTTTAAAACACAAACTGTAAACTCTAAGATACTGAATCAATCACGTTACCTATAAGTGCCAACAGTGTTATTTTGTCATGCTGATTTCAATGGTATTTTTTAAAAAGGGAAAATATCAACAATTATAATACAAAGGGCTTGCAAATATACAAACAGATATAGGATTTTCATAACAATTCAAGAACTAAGTGGGGACCCAATTCAAATTACAAAAGTTCACTTTTTATTCAAAACCTCAGCATGTGTCTTGGACACATTCCTTGGCTGCCAATAAATTCCACAGTTCATTCTCTTTCTTAAAATATTTTTAAAAACCTAGGTTTGTCTTGGTGTCTTTTTTTTTGGGGGGGGGGAAGGTAGGGGAAGTTAAATGTTGTATGTGGTTCCTCCAGTTCTCTAATTAGAGTGCTCAACTTCATCTAAAATTTTTGGTCACCACTTGTAAGTGCGTTTCCATCTTTAAGTTGCCTTTAAAGTTTTATGTCTTCCTATGATATTTCATGGACTCAGTTTTAATTCTTGCAGAACATATATTTTAATGATACACAGTTTTTAAGAAGCCAAGATTATATCAAAACTTATTATAGAACCACAGAATAAACTGGTTTGGAACCAGAAAAGTACAAAAAAGAACAGCTAGAGGTACATAGACACAGGACAATTAATAATTTGGAAAAAAAAAAAAGACTTTCTCCATTCTGCTAATTTTCTCCCAATCTCCTTAAATGCACTTTTAGCAATATTTTTTCAAAATTTTACCAAAAAAGAAAAAGACTAATTTCCTTTTTATACAAAAATGATAAGTAGCAAGTTGTTCTGACCAACACAGGAGTTTTTTTAATGCATTCTGTAAAAGTTCATTTGACAGTCTTTTTTTTTTTTTAAATTCACAGTCCATTAAATTCTTCCCCTCTCTTCTTTTAGCAAACTTGTAACATCCTTTTATATCCTTTCTTAACAGAAGGAAATTAAGCAAACAAACCAGTCTTTTGCCTTTTCTTTCACTGTTTCACTCCCCCTTCTTATTTTGATTTATTTATTTATTGAATTGCCATATACGGCCAGTTAAAACTGCTGCCGGACAGTAACATATCCCGGATGAGGGTTTCGATGGGGGTTTTACCTACCAAACGGACGAAAAACAATTGCTCTATGACTGAGGAGGAGACCGTGCGGAGGGAAGGGAGGCGAAGCAAAAGCTTTCCAAATCGCGTTGGCTGGTTGGGGTACTGGCTCCTAACATATTCTTCCAAAGCACACTGGGACTTTTCCTGCAAACTTTCCACATGGGCTACATCAGAGAGACCACAGGCATCTGGAAGAAAGTTTAAAAAAAAAAAGAAGAAGAAGAAGAAGAAGAAGAGGAATTCAGTCATCAGATTAAGAGGTTTGAAATGGGTCACATGAGATGTGTGTACAGTGCTATGTCAAGCTGCCCCTATAGGAGTTGGAGCAAATGTCTATACTCTGAAAATTTTGGGGTTAGGTGAGTATATATGTGTGAAGGGAGTGAGGAGAAAGCATGAGATGGTCTTAGAGTGTTTGCTTTAAAATAAAACATACCTTAGTGTACTATATGTCTTTCACTGACTAAGACCTCAGGCTGGGTTACTGGAAGGCCCAAGCAAAATGCATTGGGTATATTGGGACCCAGTCAATTCACAGACAGAAAAACAGACAAAACCCAAACTACCAGCGCTCCTCCCCCTCTTCCTCTGTAAATAATAGTTTGGCTTATAATTATATAGTAGTGGTAGTGGGGCAACAACCTGGCCCAGCCTCAAGTAATGGCGTCCACAACCCAGCCTCAGATTCTCCCCAAAGAGGGCGACTCATTTTTCTCCAGTCTTTGAAACTGATTTAAGTGGCCCTTTAAAACTGATCTTGTCAGTTTAGTCTATTGAAGGGCAGCCATGCAAACTGTGATCTCTCTGTTCATTTGAGCTGTTTCTTTTCCCCCTTTTCTTCTCTCTCCCTTTTCCCCCACCCCCTTTATTTTTTTTAAAAAAAATCCAGGTCCCTCCAAGAAGCACCCCCTCCCTGTTATCTTCAGGAAAACACTTTTCTTTTTCTGATACGTGAAAATACAATAAGTGCCTTTGAAATGAGAGGCTTCTTGGTGAAGGCAGTTCAGGTTGTGACCTGACCTTTTGGGGCTCCCCAGACAAGACTGGGGTTAACACATGCATATTGTGAATCATTAAAATAGATATTGGAAAACAGCAGCCACCATCTCTACCACTAGAACCATAACACATGCAACCTCCTCAAATGTGTCTACTACTCTGCATGTCCACAGAATGCCTAGGTGTCTGTGGTCAGAAATTAAAAGCTGTTTGTCTAGGACTCCTTCTCTCCACACCACATCAGTACTGTGTGTCTCCCTCTGAATCAGATAACAGGAACCTTTATCTCTTTGTGAGGCAATTTGCATTCTCCACACAGGCCTCCACATTTTGCAAATAGTAATAAATTAAACTGTTACGACAGTATCAGGCATTTCTTCCCTTGAAAGACCAAGGGTAAGGCAAAGAACTAACAATGATACCAAGAAATTAATAACTATTCCTACCTTCTGAGACTATGGGATGGGTGTCAGGTTGTAGAAAGAGGGTGAAGATGGCCCTGGGTCAGGGGACTATCCTGCCTGGACATTTGCATTAGGTAAATGTTCTTAATCTGACAGGCTTCTGAGAAAAAATAAACCAGATCCCAGCTTCTGAATTCAGCAGTTCCCTGCCCAGATGCTGCCCTCTAATTGATTACCTAAGGACTTCCAAAGGCAGGATTTGGGGTGGCTGTCAGGGGAGACTTTATGTGAAAGGCAGTAATGTATAAAAGAGGGTTGAGGCTGGAGAACTTGCAATAGATTCTGCTAATGACTTGGTTCTCCCAGACTTTGAAACAATAAGGATTTTTCTCTCTTTCTTTTGGCCACACTAACTATACATCTTTTCTAGTTCCCAAATTACAGGCTTAAAAAACTGTAGTTGGTGATGAGGTTCCAAGTCCTGCAAATGTCCAAATGTTGTTATACTTAGTCTGGAACCCTTTTCCCCTCTCAGCCATGACAAAGGGATCAGCTGACAACTTAGTACAAGAATGTGAAGGGAGGGGGTAATTTCCACCCACCTGGGCTATGCTGAACTCAGCCTGGAGGCAGCCAAAAGGCTCAGGTGTGGCCAGAAATGGAAAGTCAGGCACTTTCAAAAATCATTTGGCCTCAAGAGTTAATTAATATCAGATCTATTACTCACACAGGTTAAACTACATGCAAGCTAATTATATTTCATAATGCAGTCAATGATGGTTTTATATCACCAATAACATTCATATCCAGCTTAAGTTGACATATACTTGGGATTGTTTGAAATTGTCTTAAGTGTTTGCCTCGGTGGGGGTGGGGGGAAACAAGAGGCCAGATACTTCAACCCCCTGCAGACATTCTGGAGTTGTGATGGTCCCTTTCCTCTTCTTGCCCCTAATGACAGCTCTTCTCTTCTCCTGGCAGTCTGCATTATTTTAATGAAAATGATTTTTGAAAATTGCTGCCCTCAGGTTGAATTTGCCTGAAGCTCAAACTCCTACTGAGTTAGCAGGCAAACTTCTCCCCTGCAGGGGCAAACTTTCTCCTACAGGATGATGCCATCTCTGATCCAGTGCCCAGGGGCATCTCCTAGAGGCCCAGCTAGGGTGCTAGAGAAAGCCAGGGACTTGAGGAGATTCCCTGAGGGCCAACTAGCCCAGAAGGCCTTAGCTCAGGGAGGAAAAAGAGGGAGTGCATTCTAGTCTGGTCACTGCAGGAGGGGAATAGGCCTGAGAGGCTACCCTATAGCCCATTTGGGGACACTGTATCTGAAGCATCCTGTGTGCAACCCTTCTTCTCTAGCCAGGCCAGGTCTGGTGGTGCTCAAAAGCTATACAAAGTTCCCACTTTGAGTTACATTCCACAGTTTGACCTTTTGAGGGGGGAGGGTGGGCTTGCCCTGGTAACTCCCAAGTTCTCTAGGCCTGAATTCTGCACTAGGACTTTCTGGGCATGAGAGGATAGGGCTTCTTCCTACCTGAGGTGAACAGGACTATGGCCTTGAGGCAGCTGTACTCGGCAGAATCGACGTGCAGTGCCTTGAGCTTCTCCACTTGCTCTTGGAAGATCCGTATGTGGTCCATAAAGGCGACCACCCGGTCAGCAGACATGGGTGAAGCGTGCAGGCCAGCAGCGGCCAGAAGCGGGGCTACGTGGAGGGGCATGGAGCACTGCGCTGCATTCAACACGAACAGCTCGCTCCAGGTGAGGCGAAGCAGGGCCACCTGGTCCGTGATCTGCAGGTCAGGGAAGAAGGGGATGTTCCGGGCCCACTCGACGGCGCTGAAGAGCATCCGCGCGGCCAGTTCGCAAATGTTCTCGATGCCCATGATGTTGTTAGGCTGCATGCACTGGCTGCCGAAGCGCGACGTGGGATAGGGCTCAGCGCGCAGCAGCAGAGAAATATATCCGGACAGGTACGAATGGCAGTTGAGGGGGTCCCCGTTGGTCAGTGCGAACTGCCCGTGGGTCGGCTGGGTGGGCGGCATCCTGCCCCTCTGCACCGCTGCGGGGAGGAAAGGAGATACTCCACAGTTAATTATCAGCCTGGGTAACCCGGCAGGATCTGCCCCAGCCCGACCCCCAAGTGCCCCAGATCCCTAGCAATGAAAGAACCAGGCAGGCCTGCCACAATCCTGGGAGTCGTTGGGCCCTGGCAACACTCCTCTCAAATCGTCACCCAGGGAAGCCCTAAAGGTCAGAGTTGCACACTTGCATCCCAGGCCCGCTCCGGCGGATCTGCCTAGTACCCAGAATTGGCCACTTTGCCTGGGGTCCCTGGCGCTGTGGGCGGGATGTAGCATTCCGGGGGCATCTTTCTTCTTTACTGCTAAACAGCTGATATTTCTTATTGATTGGAGGAGAGGGAGCGGGAGGGGCGAGTCTAGGGGGAGGGTGAGACGCTTTTGCAAAAGACACAAGGGTTTTTACCCCCAGACGGCCTGTGGCCACCCCGGATCCACTCTCCACAAACCTTGCAGCCCCAGCCCCAGCCCCAGCCCGGCGGGGAAGCCCGGTAACAAACGAGCAGATTGTCGAGGTCTGGCGTTTGCCTAATCAGTGTACACGGAGAAAGAGACGGAGGGAGAGGTCGGGAAGAGAGGCCGACTACGGCAAGAGGAAGCCGGAGAGAGGCAAGGAGCTGGCTGCGGGCGCCGGCGGAGCCCGGGCAGGGCCCGTGAGGGCCTGGGAAAGGCGGCGAGGCTCGGGCTCCGGCTGTTATCCGACTCCGGACCGGGAGAGTCGCTCTCGCAGAAACACAAAGAAACCCCGGCGTTGGCTCGCCCCAACCCGGAGCCCGCGCCCCGCACGGAGCGCGCCATTGGTAGAGCACTGCTCGCGGCGCTTGGCGAATTTTATATCACAAAGACCCAACTCGCGCAGAGCGAAAGCAGCCGCCTAAGGTCCCTCGACCACCCTTTCCTACTCCCTATAGAGCTCTCCTCATTTCAAAAGTGAAAGGAAAAAGGAAAACAGCTATTTTTTTTTTTAGCAGAATGTTAATCCACGGAGGGTCACATGAGCTCTGCCCAGGCAGCAGCGTTAATACGGCGAAGTGCATAAAATTGCCATTTGTAATTTGAACCTCCTGTACAAAAGTACAATCTCAGATTTTTTTTAGAGAGGGTGGGGGCTAGGGAGAGGAGTGGGGAGGAGGGACATATGTTGAACATGCAGGAAAAACAAGGGGACACAGAAAGAGGAAAAGAGGGAGAGACCAGGCTTTTAAAACAACAAACAACAACCCATCCCTTGTAGAAGGGTGAACTCGAATGAACTTGCAATCAATGCAAAGGAAATGAAAACAGCGCGAAGAGAAAGAAGGAAATCAGTCTGCCAAAGCATGCGGATTTAGGGGTATGGGTTCCAGTGCAGAACTCGCTTCTAGTTATAAAACCCCTTTCGACTGCAATATGAAGAGAAGAGCTTGGGGCTTCTGTGTCCTTACCCAGAGCAGGCTAGTCAAACGCACCCAGGGCCCCGGGACCCCGAGTGAAGGGGGAAGAAATGAGAGGCCGATACCTTCCCGTCTCATGCCCACTTTGAGGCACTTTTTGAGGCGGCAGTACTGGCACTGGTTGCGGTGGTGCTGGTCGATGGGACAGTTCCGGTTGGCGCGGCACGTGTAGCTCAGGTTCCTCCGCACGCTGCGCTTGAAGAAGCTCTTGCAGCCCTCGCACGTGAACTGGCCGTAGTGCTTGCCGCTCGACTTGTCCCCGCACACCACGCACTCAATGTGCTGCTGCTGTTGCTGTTTGTCGCCGCCCGGGCCGCCAGGGCCGCCCTGGCCGCCAGCCGCTGTCTGAGCCGGTGTGCTGGCCGGGCCCCCTTGGCCAGGCGTCTGTGGCGTGTGCGGGGCGCCAGGCGGCGGGCCGGGCACGGGCGGCGCCTGCGAGGCCTGGCTGCCCTGGGAGCCGGGCACCTCGTCCTGGGGGTCGCGCCACGTGCTGACTACCATTGCCATATCTATGGGGGCCGAGTCCGGACTTCCTGCTCCCCTGTCTGCGGGCGGCGGCGGGGTGGCGGCGGCTCCCGGGTCTCGGGCTCCGGCGCGCCGCCTTTTGTGTGTGCGAGGGTGCGAGAGGGCGCGGGAGGGCGCCCCGGGTGGCTCAGGGCTAGTTGATTGAGGTTGGTTAGTTTTTCCTTTTTTGTTTTTGCTTTTGCAAAGTTTTGTCGATTGCTTGTCTGGCCCGGTGTGTTTGTTTTGTTTGTTTCCCTCGGCTCAGCTTTGTTGGTTTCGGGGGGTTTCCGTCGGGAGGGGAGGGGAAGGGTACAGGAGAGAGCGAGTGGGAGCAGAACGTGGAGAGAGAGGGAGGGGAGGGAGAGCTGCAAGTCGATTGTCTGGCTTCAAGACAGAAGTAGAAGGCAAAAAAAAAAAAAAATCTCTCCAAAGATCTCGCTCGCTCTCACTCTCTCCCTCCCTCTCTCGTTCACTCACTCGCTCTCAGATCTGGTGTGCAGCCGAGGAGTTGGAGGAGGAGGAGGAGGAGGAGGAGGAGGAGGAGGAGGAGGAGGAGGAGGAGGAGAAGGAGGAGGAGGAGGAGGAAGAGAAGGAGGAGGAGGAGGAGGAGGAGGAGGAGAGGCGACTGTCCGGGGGCCAAGTCCAGGGCAGCCCACAGTCAGCCATTCAGGAAAGCCATCGAAATCTGGAGGACTAGGAGAGCGGAGGCGCCGGGCGCGGGCGCGCCCAGGGAGCCAGGCAGGCCGGGGCGGAGGCCGGCGGCCCGCTGAGTGGCCAGAGCACTGCCCGGGTCCGGGGGAATCAGCATGAAAGTGGTCCGCGTCGGGCGCTGCGCGGCGTCGTCCTGGCGCTGGGCCGCCGCCGCCGCCTGCCCCGGGCGCCCGGCGCGCGCCTCGCTTGCTCCGGTGGCCGCTGCTCTCAGTTGCTTGGTGGAGGCCGCTCTCTGCTCCCTGCGGGCCGCCCGGGCCGCCGCCGCCGCCGGAGCCGCCGCCGAAGCCGCCGGGTCGGGCCCGGAGCCGCCGCGTCTAGCGCCGCCGCCGCCGGTGAAGTCGCTGCTGCCGCTGCTGCCGCCGCCGGAGCCGCTGCTGCTGCTGCTGCTGCCGCCGCCGCCTCACACACATAGGGAAAGAGTCAACTCGCCGGCGGCGGGGGAGAAATGATAAAAGAGAGAAAGGAGGGCAGATCACCACCTAGAAGCACATCCTTCGTGCGCAGAGGGGGGAGAAAAAGACCGAGAGAAAGAATGAAAGAGGGGAAAAAAGGCAGTACGGCAACCGGAGAAAGGAGGCAACTCGGGGAGAGGAGGAGGAGGAGAAGAAAACACACACGCGCGCACGCACACACACACCGCGGAGAGAAAAGAACAGAGAATCAAAGTGATCAAATATGCTAAAAAGGGGGGCGCGGGAGGGAATGCGATTTATAGGCGCCGGGGCTGGCAGAAGTGGCTTCTCCGCGATCAGCTCACTGAGCTCTCTATATAGTGAACTTTGACACGACTGCTGCAACTTAGCGCACGTTGCCATGGCGACGGCGCGCCTTATAAGGCAGCAGCCGGGGTTGGCCTGGCCAGGCGCGCGCGCGCCGCCCCCTCGCCGTCATTGGCCGGAGCTCAGCGGCCCCGCCATGGCGGCCGTGGGCGCAGCCCGGTCCTAGCGCGAGCGGTGTCCGGATCGCTGCTCGAGGAGCGCGGGGGATGAAGGGGGGCGGGGACCGGGTGGCCGCGCCGCCCCTGCCGCCAAGCGGGGGATGGGCCCGCGCCGGCCCTGGGAGCGCGGCCCCCGCTCTCCCCGCACCTCGAACCCCAGGTTTCCACCCGGGCGGGGAAAGAAGCGCGGCGCGCACACACAACGCCTCTTAAAGGCTCCGCGAGAAGCTTTGGATGGAATAGAGGACTTGCCTCGCTCAACTTGGCAATGCCACAAAATCCGCCGCTTGCGCACGGCCCGGAACTCTCCGCGCGCGCATCTTGGTGCCCACGATGCCAAAGAAAAGGGAAAAGTTCCCTGGTTTCATTGTAGAGGGGTAGGGAGGGGAGATGGGAAGGTGCCACAAATTGAGCTTGCAGTCATTTTCCAAACGAAATATTTGGTCAAATCCGGGTGATGGTAACCCCTTCTCTTAATCAACTCTGATCATTTGCTCGGTTGATAGCTCATTTTTGTTTATTTTTTTTTGGGGGGGGGCATTCAATGTCCGTCTCCTCCTTGTAGAGTTAACATTTCACAGGTTTATGGCCTGACATTTTAATTGCTCAAATAAAGCATCTCCGATGCTAAGAAGCAGAAGTAGAGTTCATCTTATTGTCATGACGCAATGAAAATAAATTTCACTCAACTTTATTTTCTCTCGTTGATTTTAGCTAGCTCACAAGCCAACATTCTGCCACACATCCAGTCGTGGTAAGAGGGAAAAGACCATTCTGCCCGCTGATGGACAGGCGGAGGCATCCGCTCAACCTTCCCTGTGCACACGCTCTCTACACACATGTAAGCGCACATGTATCAGATACACATTTGTCAACGTATACAGACAAAGACTTCCGAGACTATGCTTCTAGGTTATAGAACAGTTGAGTACGAACGTCATTGTTCTTCAAGTTCCTTTTAAGCATTCTTATAGTCATTAAAACACACCCAGAAATTCTTCCCCAAATTGGAAATAGCAGTATAACTCACAAGAACCACATACAAGCCATATTCTACTTCAAGAGAATCACTACAAAAAAGAACAACTTCATAGCCTATGCCTTTTTACTCAATGTGCTAAAATCATTGACAGTGTCGTGTTTTTGAATTCCAGGGTGTTTGGTTTTAAATATCAAACATGTAGAATCACTACCTCAGACCACATACTCTATTGCAGTAATCTTGCTGTTTGATTATGACCAGTCAATGAATTGTGATTAGTCCACATTTATACAAGAAAATTATGTTTCCATCAGACACTTTGCACAAAAAAACTGTAAACTTGTAAGCCAAACAGGTTTATGAACAATTACAATATTTTGCACAAAAGATGCTAAGCTCCAGGGAATAATGAATGCCATAAAGAGTAAATTGATGACTTCGGAAAAGCATCCTTGATAGCTCAAAAAATTCTGAAAATATTTTTTAAAATAAACCATACATGTAATTGACATGTTTAGATTACACTTTGTTTCAGTGTATTTTACATACTGAGGTAAGGATTAAGTGCAGATGTGAACAGAAAGTAGCTGGTTTTCAGAGAATCAAAAATTCCCTTTAAACTACAACCTTGAAAACCTCTTAGCCTTGTCTTTCTTCGCTGAAATAACATATTTCACTAAGGTTTCAGGTGCTGACATTAATTAAATATTTAAGAAATACCAATTTATAATGGACACTGAACTATCATAAACATGGTATGTAATAAGACTGCCACAGAGTGAAACTAGGCTGAAAATTTCAGGCTGATTAGAGACACAATATAACTTTCTCCTAAAGAGCATAAGAGATATGGAAAAGAAATCATTTCAGAGGGAAAGGTTTGGGGATTTTTTTCCCCCTTTCAACTCTATGATTTGAGGAATTGCCTAATGCTATAATATCAGAAGTTTAGGGGCAAGCTCAGTCATATAGTGGGGCTGGGGTTGAGATATGAAATCTAATGTGTATTCCCATCTCAATTTAATAGAAGATGAGAATAATTGATTATAGGGAAATTTTAATCTTGTCTCTTGAGTGTGGACACTTCCATAGCAAGATCACTTTTTATACACATATGAGATGATGATTTTGAGGAAGAAAAATCTTCATTTGGAGATTTTTTTTTGGGGGGGGTGGGATTTGAAGACTCTGATGGCCTTGTATTGAAAATGAAGAATTTCCCAACTATCTCTCCTAAAGGATTGGAGCCTGTTACATGTACAAACACAGGGCTACCAAGAAGTCAAAGGAGTTTCACTCTGTATTTTAGGACTCCTTTAGTTATGGCAATGCTGGTTAGAAGCGGGGATAATCATATGAATTGTAGTTAATTTTATTGCATGGAAGAAGAGATAGCCGGCTAAGAAGAAAAAGGATGTGGAAATTTTAAAATGTCTTCTTCAGAGATGCTTATTTGCCTTAACTCTAAGATCATAAAGTTCTCAGATTAAAAGATAAATATCAATATATTGTTATTATCTTTTAAAAACCCAGCCTAGTCTTTTATTGCAAATGTAAATTTATTTTAATGAGAGGAATGGCAAGCTTTAATTTGGCTGGTGAAAGTTGGAAAAAACATTTGTCTTAATATGGGGGGGGGCAAACATCCAGGCATATGATTTTCTTGCAGAAAGTGACCGAATGGTCTGTAATTCTTTACAGATTAAATCACAATATGAATACAGACCCCAGCACATTCGGAGTTTAACTCTGAACTCAGTAGAAACCAGTTCCGTCCACCAGGATTCATTGAATTCCTCCTTTCCCCCAACTAGTCCGTGTGTGTTTTTCTCTTCCACCACACTGGAGCTCCATGAATAGGGAAAGGGGCTTCCATTGTGTCCCTCTGAACTTCCAAGTCAATGCAATTTTTAACCACTGGCTTGTGGTACTTTGAAAATCACCAGGGGCTGTCAGAGTTGGGTCCTCTGAAAAATTTACAGTGCTAAATCAGAGCATATGCTGGGAGGGAAAAAATTGCTTAAGATTGGAGCAAGTACAGTATCTGTCTGCCCCCTAGTGTAAGAGTCCTCTCTGCCTAAAATTCAACTTTAAAAGAAAAGGAGCTCTTAAAGGGAAACGACTTTGGGCTCACGTAGGCATAGGAGAATGAAACTTCTGTACATTTTAATCTGAATAATTCTTCAGGATTTAAAATTAATTGGCTCTGGCTTGGTTGGGCTGTACTCGGATCTCGCCGCCTCTGCATTTCCCGAGTCACTGGTGAAGAGGTGATGATTTTTTTTTTTTTTTTGAACTGGGTTTATGTGCGTCCCCCTCACCCCCTCCTCTCTCTCTCTCTTTTTCTTTCTCTGTCTCTGTCGTCTCTCTCGCTGCCTTTTTAAAAATGAGGAACCATTCTCTGAACGTTTTGGACAGAGCACAGAATTGCTTCTTAAGTCAGCCCAACGCGGTTGCAATAGACAGCAAAAAGGTAAACGTTTGCCTGAAATCTGCACGCCAGCTCCACCACCCCGCCCGATGGTGAGTACCCCTCTCCTTGCGATTCTCCTCCTAGCTTAACCGAGCGCTCGCCTTCCCGAACCGCGGCCGAGGGCAACCGGCAGGGTTTTCCTCCCTCCTTCCCTGCCTGCCTGGCTGTCAGTAGCACAAGGTTGCAAAATGAAGCGCAGAAGCAAATCGAACAGTAAATTCTGATACTTAGTGCGAGCCTAGCAGCTCCTTTGATAGAAAACCGAGTCGTCTGCTGCTTTGAAAACCAGGCTCATAGGACTGGTTTTCAGTTTGCTCTATAGAAGGAAATGAGTTTGAGAAGACAGGACAAGGAGATGGAAGGCACCGCAGTCTTTATGCTTTGGTTTAATCATATTTTGGCAGCTTTGCAATTGTATTTTTCCCCTCTCCTCCTTCCATCACTTCTACCACACACATGTAATAAAATATGGCAATGCACTGAATTGACTCTGTTCCCCTTTCCCCAAACCCCTTAAACCACAGTCCTAGGCATTTCACACACATTAGCAAACCGATTTTCTGAAAAGCCCCAAGTCATCCCCAACCCCACACAGCACAAGGAGAAAAGTGAGAAAGGAGAGAAAGAGGAAAAAAATACTGTAAGTAAACATACCAAAACCATATTTGCCTTGTTCAAGGTCCCAAACCGCTTGCATCTTCCTTCTAAACTGGAATAACTCTCCTTTAGTTTGGCGGGTGAAATAAACGCTTTGTTGGCCCCCTGAAAAGATGTGTCTTTGATAATTAAAGAGAATCTCCTCCTCGGTGTTTATCTAAGCGATTGTGCAAACTGATAAAAAGTAGGCACTAGCCTGCAGGGAAAAAGAGGAAAGGTGAAGGGAGAGATCTTCCACCTCAAGGAAGTGCTTCCCCATGTATTAGGCGCTCTCAGCCTTGGAAAACCCTGCACACTAACTTTAGAGAGACAAGGTTTCAGGGAGCTTTGTACATAACTGCTGAGGAATGCAAGCCTCGCCTTTAAGAAAAAAAACCCCAAACCGTAGGTAGGAGATGTCTGGAGTGATCCTTGTCTCTCATCTCATTCCTTAGAAGGAAGAGTGCGTTGTTACACCTTGTTTGGGGCTGGAAAGACGAGACTTTAAAAACACCCGTCCAATTGAAAAAAATCTCCCAACTTAATGAGTTTAGTCGGAGGCTGGAGCAAACGGCTCAGTCTTAACAGAAAACCGCCAACAACTCTAGGCGATATTGCAAAGCAAGATGACCAGAGGCACAGCCAAATTCCACTGTTTGGGGTCGAGAGGGATGGAGGCTAATCCTAAAGCAAGTTGGGAAAAAAATAGAGGTGGGAGAGGAGGGGGAAAAAGCAGCAGCCTCGGAGACTGGCAGACAGGCTCCTCTCACCCTGGATCAAAGATAGAACTTGAAACAGGAGGGCAATATTTTCCTAGGAATCTGCTGGAATCCTCATTTTCTACTTCTAACTCAAGTCCCCCCAAGTGATTTTTCCCTCTCCCCTGTGGATCAGTGCCTCCCTCCCCTTTCTGGTGCCCATTCTAGAACTTTCCTGAAGAGGAAATGATTTCTTTTTGGGGGGAGGGGTTCCCCATTTCATGCCTTCATATAATGAATGCTTAATTCACCCCTCCCTTCATCACTCCCCAAGATGAATAAAGGAAGCAGGAATACAATAACTAGCAAAAATTTAGAATAAACTATGCTGCCTCTTGCTGTTTAATACAGTTTTAACTAATGGATTTTTTTTTGTTTTGTTTTGTTTTAAGAGAAGAATAATGGGGAAACACGGATCTTTTATTTTAGGAAACTGTTATGGTAAGATGTATGTCAGACTTGACAAATGGAACTAACGCTCTTGGGCTGCTTCTTGTCCTTGTCTTAAACAGGAATTAAGTTAAACACAGTGCTGAATGTTAATTACATGTTTACTGGCTAATGAAAATTACAAATGGTTTTGCCACCTCAAACAATGATGAAAACTCTGAAGACACTGTAATTATATACTTTGAGGGAAATAACTCAGAATATTGATCATAAGAAGTGTAAATCTTTTTAAAACTATTCATTAATACCATAAATATGGGCTACAGAAGTTTTTTCCTTGCGGTTTGTCTCATCAGTTATACTGAGTGGATGGATGGTGAGGTTCCTCTGGGGAGGTGGTGAACTCGTTCTCTTACTAGAAGGAGGCCACTTGTGTAACTCAGGGGTGCCCCCTCCCTTTCGTCCTGCCCCCTTCAACCCTAGTTGAAGGTCGCAGGATCTCCGAACCTGAGGCCCGGCCCAGGGCAGGTGAAGGTGATCACAGTCGGGGCCTCTTCCCTCTTCTGCACTCTTCTTTCTTCTCCCCCCTCTCCCCGCTCCTTTTTTTTTTTTTTTTTGCCAGGTCTGATCGATGACTGCCTTCCCCAGCCTGGGTGCCTGTGGGATAATCTGGCATTCCGGTTTCCTAATGGAAGAACAATTAGACAAGGCAACTCACCGCAACCTAGAGATGCATCCCTGACAACTTAAAGTTCTCTCCTTCAGAGGTGGTTAGGTCAGGTCACTGCAAATGAAGAAGGAGGGGAAAAATGGGTATGGAGGTGGCTGTGGGTACAGTAGGTCAGGCTGCTGAAGCAGAACTGGTTTCCCTGGGTTTAGGAGTGATATTTTTTGTTGTCATTTTGCTTTAACTTTGGCCAGAGTTGTAGCACTGGTGGCCACTCTAGTCTTGGTGGGGGGGGTCAAAGGTGAAGCCTGCACTAACCCTAAAATCCTGGCAGGGCTGGTCAGAAGGCCAAGCCGGTTGGGGAATCAAGATTGTTAGCCTGACTAGCTCTTCAGAGGGGGTGTCTGTGAAACTAGCATGCAGGGAGCACAGCACCGAGTCCAGGTTTAAAGTGGAATATTGAAGAATTTTTAAATAGAGCCCTAGGCTTGTGGGACTGGAGTCTTCTTTTCCCCTGAGAATTCCCAAGGCACTGGTCTTTGTCTTAGAAGGAATGGAGTTTCTGAATGGTGTGAAAGGGACAGAGAGGGTCGCTTCAAATCGATTTTACTTGTCCTTTCTGTCTTTTCGGATCAACGCCCTTCAATGGACACAGAGGTGCTCTTTCAACCAAAAACTTGTGCTACATTTTCTGCCTGTATTGGTGCTAAATACAATAAGCATTGGGCAGATTTTTTTTCTTTGCTCTCCAAAGCAGGAAAGCACCCTAATTAAATTGTTTTATATGGACAGTCAAGACCGACCAATTAAGTATGCATTAGTATGAAGATATAGTCTACAAATAAGGCGGTTTTGAAAACCATGTGTAGGACAAAGACGAGGGCGCTAGTGCTTGGGAGGGGTGTGTGGACACAGCAAGGTCGAGCCCCTTCCTTTTGGGCCCCAGGGGAATTGCAAAGGTCCAGGTTCCAGGTGAGGGGGGCAGGCCGGCTAACAGGTGGGCACCAGTGCCTCTACTCCAGGAACTGTGGAGCACGAGGGGTTTGTCTTCTTCACATACTACTTTGGTAAGGTATCAGCACTCCGAGAGTAGAGGTGGTGGGTCTCCTTGCACGGTGAGACCTTGCGGTACCCCACTCCAGGTCTGGCCCATTTCCTGGTGTCCCAGGTCCAGGGTGTGGCTCAGGAATAATGACTAGGGCCAAGGAAACATTGACACTGCCATAGCCGTGCAGCAAACCTTTGGCAGCCAAGATCGGGAAGGAGGTCCCCTCTCAATACCTCCAAGCTGAGGGTTTCTTTCCTTCTAAGGAAAGTGAAGTATTTCGGGCAGGAAAGTAAAGTTTCCACCCGACGCCACGCGGCCCGAGGGGCGTCGAGGACCAGACGATGGACTTGGGGAAAGGTCGCGCGAAAGGGTAGCGAAAAAATGGGCTCCTGTTCAGCAAATGTTGCTGTGGGTTTCTCCACTTGCTCTCGGCTCTCTGAGGGGTGGGCGGGCCGAGAGCGTCTTTCTGCGAAGAAGCCGACCCCGGTAGCAGAGGCTGGGGCCTCTCTGCTTGGCGGGGCAGGGCTGTGATAGGTGGTCCCCAAGCCGCAAGGGCGCGAACTCGGCGCACTGCTTTAAGAAAGGTTCGCCGGGCGCTCAGCGCCCTTGATAGCGGGAAGAGAGGGGAGGGGGCGAGAATTAGAGTCTGGGGAAGTGGCTGAATGTCAAAAGTAAAAAGGTTGAAAAGCCAATTTTCCAGGCGCGCTTTGGCCCCCCCTGTGTGGGTTGCATAGGCTGTAAATCAGCGGCCGGTAGCAGGGGCGGGAGGAGCCCCATCCGCGGGCTTGGCGCTGCCCCGCCCGGACCGTGCACACCTCCCGGTGGGCCCGGAATCGATCCAAAGCCTAGCTGAGGATGTCACCGCACTAAATATTTACTGATCACACACAAATAGCCGGGGCTCGAACGATTTTCCTCTGTGAGGAGAGCGCGGAGAGAAGGGTAAATCATTTTATTAGTGTGGATAAAGCCCAGAGCACACTCCGGGCTGGAGTGTTTTAAGATGTGTCTTCAACGGGATGAAAAGAGTTAGGGAAATCGATACGGAGTGATTAGAAGCCCCCGGGGTGACGAAGGGGGACGAGGCTTTCAGGGATTTGGCGGGGCTGGAAGGGGGGTTGTAAGTCTCAAGGGGGGCGGCCCAACCACCGCCAGGGAGCTCCTGGGCGCAGGCCTCGGTCCTCTCATCGACGGGAGATGCGAGGGCGCAGCAAGCGGCAGGAACCCGCAGCCACCCGGCTTCGCAGGGCAGTCACCGTGGGAGGGCTGCTGGGCCGCCGCAGGGCCGAGTGCTTGGGAGCCTTGGACTCCACGCCTCCAGTGGCGGTAGCCAGGTGGAAGCCTAGGCGGGCGTGACGCAGGGACGCGGACACACTTCGCCACACGCGCTGCCTCCAGGCAGCCTGGGGTTGCAAAGGTGTAGCCCCAAAGAGTTGCTTTCTCCCCCTGGCATTTTTGGGGTTCCTCCCAGCTTGACCCGAGACTTTCCGAACTTTCTCTTTGGTAAATCTCTGCCTCTCATCTCCTTTAGTATTTCTAAAGAGGATTCAGTGGCTCAGTCCCCAATAACTGCTTTTCCACCCACCCACCCGGAGAATACCCACTGGATGGCAGAACCCGCTGGGGACTGCTGGGCGAGTGGATTTCAGGTTATCGGCCGTGGGCAGGTGGGATGGACGAAGTCTGAGGCCCGAAAAGAAATCAGGAGGCAGGTTGACACACATCAAGGAAGCCCCAGGATGGCTCCTTCTCTCCCGGGCAGGAAACTAGCTTTTGCGGGTTCAAGGCCACACCCCAAGGGATGGGAAGCCGTCTTGGGCCCCAAGGCTGAGTGCAACTAGCCAAAGTGGTGGAGATGTAAAGGCTTACAGAACTCGCAATAAGCTTTGGTGGTGGGGGCCAGGTTTCCTGGAAGGGAGAGAAAACCCTTTCCTCCAAAACTCAAGCAGCAGAGTCCTGGCGCGAAAATGGCTTTTCACTTTTTGAAGCGCTCGTCTTTCGCGCTACTGTGAACAAATCTTGAGGTTCGAGAAACAGCTGCAAATAATCAAGAAAGCACTAATTTCTCGGGCGGAAGGCGGGGAAAGAGGAGAATAATTTTCGTTTCTTCTTTTCGCGCTCCCAATGTTTTCCCCAAAATACATTTTCCCTGAAGAAACTGATAGCTACCTGTACGTGTGAATGTATTGAGAAACGTTCATCACCCACCCCATTGCTTTATTTTCTTGGCAGCTTGAAGGATTCAGTTCAGATTGCCCTGCTTGGCTCTTCAGTGCAACAGGAAATAGAGCTGCAGATCCAATTAAACGTTTTCCAGAAAGGAATATATATATATTTTTCAAGAGATTTCTTTTTCAAGAGATTTCTGTGTACCTGACTATGGCAAATTGATTGAGATGATGTCACTTTAAGTGATTAAAGCAAAACTGAAATCATTACAGGAGGGAAATATTGACTTCAGTGACAAATGTCACATAGGGTATTTCTTGACAAGATCACAGGATATCACATGTCAAAGAAAAGTTAAAATATTAGGGGACCCTATTTCTTTGCAGAATGTATGTTAATAACTTATTTACTTATTCCCATATATATGAATCCCAATGGATTGGAGTGTTGTGTTCAGGTGTGAGGCGCTCAGTGCCTCGAATTCCTTCCTCAGTAATCCTCTGATTTCTGCTTTGGAAGCTGGCAATCACCGCTGACCTGGAGTGGTGTCAGGAGCCCGGTCTCCATTAACCCTTTTTGGTCTTGGCCAGAGTGAAGGTTAACTACACTAAGCAACCAAAAGGCGTTGTAGAAAAAGGAAGCAAGCAAGGGAGTAAGGGAAGAAAGAAGGGAGAAAAATAAGGAGCGATGGAAAATAGGAAAGAAGGAAGGATAAATACACTCTAGTTGCAATAATTTTAGAGCTCTAGTACTTCACTGCTCCTCCCCCCACCTCCACCCTTCTAAGTCAACCGTGTTCCCACTCAAAAGAGACAACAGTCTCATCCATCAACACAGTACACTCCATGAAAACTGAACTTTAGGGAATAAGAAAATAGAATGTAGTGAAATATTTCCTCTATTTAACTGAGTACCCAGTTCACTTTAAATATATGACTAATATGTATGTAACTGATTATTGTGTGAAGGAATTTTAAAAACAAACAAAACAAAAACCCAACATATAGTTTACTTTCTTTCATCAAAGTAAAAGCTAATTTAGAATCTTGTCAGTAGCCAAATTACAGCCATAAAATCTAGATGAGATTAGAAAAAATATATTCTGCTGGCTTCAAACCTGGTGGCACTTTAATGGGTTGTAATATGATAGTCATGTGCATGAGGTGTATACACTTAGGTGCACATATATTCTTGTGGTATTAGAAGTTCCTTGAAGGATTAAAGGTTCATATACTCAAACACTAGATAGAGGCTGTCACTCCTGTACATTCTGGGAGTCTAGCAGAAGACAGTGCAACAGAGTTTTGAATGAGCTTCTTGGAATCACTATTGTTGAAATAGAAGCTGAAACAACTTAGTAAAACTATTGT